>NC_071537.1:5820967-6121801 GCF_026979565.1 Vidua chalybeata | reverse complement strand
TCATCAGCAAATAAAAGAAGCCAGGAGGGCCAAAGTTCTCTGTGTCTTTTGTCGTGTTTCTAAGGGGAAAGACCAAATGCAAAGGCTTCAAACAGCAATAGCAGCAGCAGAGCTGAAGGAAATCCACAAGGAAATGCACAGGGAGCCAACAACACACACAGAACTGGAAAGTTTCACACTGCCTGAGCCTGATGCATTTCATCCCAAAATACTGCAGAAAAATATGACAGAATTAATGTCAAAGCCACTTTGGGTTATCTTAGGGAAGTCATGGGGTGTAAATAAGCATCAGAAAACTGGAGAGGAGCAAATGTATTCAGTTTCTAAGAATGGAAGGGGAAGATTAATCAGGGATTTGCCTATCAGTCAGCTTACCTTCAAATGCCAGAAAATCCTGGAAAGCACAAAATCTTTGTGAGCAGTGCAAGAGAGCAAGGCAATGAGGAAAGTTAAAATGGATTTTTCAGCTGCAAATCCTCTCACAGCAAACTCATCTCTTTTTATGAATGGGCCCTGGGCCTGGATAGAGAGGAAACAATAAACAGCTTCTAAAGTCACAGAATGAGCTTTGATGCCTCCTCATTCAAAAGGAGAAAAAAGTGGGTTCTACATCAGACTCTGACATGGCACAAGCCTAAAAGGCTGAATAAACATGCTGGACTGATGAAAATGCAGCCATTTTCCTGCAATCCAGGACACTCTTTTCGGGACAAAAGCCACGACATGTACTTGTAATGGAGTGACATTCATGCAGCACAACACTCAAACACACCTTTGAGGCACAGCATGATGATCCATTTCCTAATGTCCTGTCCTCTCACAGAGCAATTAAAGCAAATGTTCTGCAAGGGCCAGCCCTGCTGGAAGGGGCTGTGATATAGGGAAGATCTGCCTCCACTAATGGCACTGACTCACTTCCCAAACGCTGAAATCACTAAGTGACCATGGATAATTAAGTGATCATCAGTAATTAACACATTCTAAAATTCCTCTTCCTGTAACTGGCCAGGATTGAACCTTCCCTCTGAGCTGCACATGAAGCCAGTGCAACATTGATTCAGCACTTTCACAAACCTTTTAGCATGGGCACAAAAACCCCAAAACTCTCTGATGTAACTTGTGAGAGGCAACCTTCATTAGCTAACATTGCTGAATTTTAATATTATTTGCTCTTATCTAGTTACATAGAAACACAGGCTTAGCAAAATCATCAACCATCACAAACAATGTAACCTGTTAATTATTTCAGAAATAGAAAATAAATGCCAGGACACAAATTGCCTGTGTTAATGCAATTACTGACTGTGTTGGCAGACCAGGTTTACATTTCTGAAAATATATTAGAAATAAATCACCAAAAAATCCAAATTAAATGTAGTAAATAAATATGAATCCATCAAGTGTTGATGGGACAACAAAGACTGCCCTGAAGTTTCTGCGTGTCCTGCTCATGAAAAGAAATGAGTTGGTAGAGTTACCTTCTTCCTCCTTTGCTGTAAATATTACAATAATTGGTTTTGCTTGGAGATGTACAAGGGAATTTGCACTAAAAGCAGATGAGAAGAGTCAGGAGTCTTGAGGAATATCTTGAGGAGAACTGACAGATGAAATGGTTTAAAGCAATGGCAGTAAAATTTCTGAGTGCTGGCAGGGATTTGCGTGGTGTGTGCAATGGGTTCCTCGAAGATGTGTGATTGCATCCAGAGGGTGAGGCAGACTTCAGTGGGGACTGCTGGCAGGGAGGGAATTGCAGCATGGCTGGAAAGTCACACAGTAGCATTAAAGTTCACATTCTCTGTCCCAGGCAGTCCAGGGCCAGCAGTGTTTTGGTGGTGAGGCAGTGAGGGGTTTAGAATTCGGAGCTGTCCTGAATTGTCCTTCCTGGCCTAACATGCCCTCCTTCTGCAGGCATGGACCATGCTGGGGAGGGACTCTGAGCTGTCCTGGTGGCTGCAGACTCAGAGCTGCTCTGTGCTGCCTGGCTGCAGCCCAAGCAGCCTTGCTGTAGAGCACCAAGCCACAGTGCAGTCACAAGTGTCACAGCAAACACCTCTGTGTGTTCCCTGTGCCCTCTCTCTGGTACATCCTCTTCTGAAGATTTTGGGTTTTACTTAACATAAATCCTATAGGATTTTACTTCTAGCTGTCCTTTTGACAGTAATGGACCATTAACTAACTGGAGATAAAACTGAAAGCATTAATCCCTTTCCTTTAGGGAATTAGAAAGTAGGTTGAAGATGCAGGCTGTGAAAGGCAAGAGCTCACTGTAAGTTCAGACAAGACCTGATTAACTGTCCCTGCCAGGCATCCCCACCTGTGCCAGCTGAGGAACAAGACAGCAGAAGCTGAGATTTGTGCTGCAGGACTGTTGGCATCTGCCAAGGGAAAGCCTTTAGTCCTGATGTTTGAGCTTGTTTGCCAGGGTCTTCCCAGTATGACAATGAGGGGAGTCTGGGCTGCTGAGGAGTTTTCTCCAGAGACTGATGCTGTCTGATTGGAAGTTGGGTGTTTTTATCTTTGTTGAGAGGGTGAGATGAGAAGAGCCAGAGCTTTGCTCATGTCAGAGGTGAGGGAGGAAAAAGCACAAGGTGTCTCTGCCCCAGGGAGTGCCCAGACTGCTCCCAGCCAGGCAGTGGGGTGAGGAGATGAGATGATGAGGCAGCTCTGTAGGCTGGTGTGTACCAAGTCCAGCTCCCAGTCCTTTCCCTGGGGTCTCCAGTAATGTAGAAAAACTCTGCTATGTGGGAGTGAATTTGCTGATGACTCCCTTCACTAGACCTTGAGGTCATCCCCTACTGATTAAAAAAAGTTAATTACCTTCCTCTTGCAAGAATGACTCTATTTTCAAGGTCTCTCAGGCCATTAATCAAGCATCTTCTTTGGAAAGAAGTTTTAATTAAAAGTAAGTCATCATTAGAGCCAGGTGGCCAAGTCAGAGGGGGATGTCTTCAGAGACCTCACGGGGCTCTGCCTTGGTGAAGGGAGTGCTTCATGTTTATGCAGCCCCCAGCCTTCCCCCCACTCCTGGTGGCTCGTGAGTATTATTTTTTAAGTGTCAAGCTGAATATTTAAACAGTGTTTAAAAGCTGTAATTTATAGGCAAATCTTCAGAAGAGTTCAGTCATCTCTTGGTGCTGAGGGTGTCTCTGCAGCAGCCCTCACCGCTGTGCTTTGGGGTCAGACTCAAAGGGTCAAGTGAAAGACCTAAAATGTCCAAGTTCGTGGTCAAAATTAGATATTTTGTCTTTGCTTCAGTATATTTTTCAAGTTCATTTACTGCTTTTATTACCACGTCTCTCAGGTGCCCCGGTCGTGCCCAGGAGGTGGCAGTGGAAGAGCATCCATGGCTCCACAAGCACGAGGAGCTCACGGTTCACCAAGGGCACAATCAGGGACTGCTGTACATCACAGCGCAGCAAACAGCTGCACTTTGGGGGGTTTTAAGAGGTATCCCCTATCTGTGATGCTCCAAGTGCCGGAATCTGTGGTTTCATAGTTAATAACCTGGAAATGTTTGAGGAAACTTGTTCACTTAAAAGCCAAGAGGAGAAAAGCTCTGTGTGTAATTGCAAAGAATTGAATTTCAAGACAGTTTTAATAATTTTAATTACTCAAATGAGTAAAGCATCTGCATACCAAATCCACTGCAACTGACTAAAAAACATACAGGATTCTCAGAGTGAAGCAAACTAAACAGAATAGTGCCAACATCATGTTTTAAGTTCATATTTGTTGATGAGCCTCTAGTCACCTTTTTAACTGCCCTCATGCTGGGATATCTGCCTCCATGGAAATGCACAAGGAGGCATTAGAGAACTGGAAAGTTTCACACTGCCTGAGCCTGATGCATTTCATCCCAAACCACTGCAGAAAAATATGAATTAATGTCAGAACCACTTGGGGTTATCTTAGGGAAGTCATGGGGAAATAAGCATCAGAAGACTAGAAAGGAGCGAATATATTCAGTTTCTAAGAATGGAAGGAAAAGACTAATTGAGGATTTGTCTATCAGTCAGCTTACCTTCAACTGCCAGAAAAAATCCTAGAAAGCACAAAATCTTCGTGAGCAATGAAAGAAAACAAGGCAAGGAGTCAAAAGGATTTTTCAAGTGCAAATCCTCTCAGAACAAACCCAGTTCTCCTTCTGAATGGGCCCTGGGCCTGGACAGAGGGGAAACAATAAACAGCATCTAAAGTCACAGAATGAGCTTTGATACCTTCTCATTCAAAAGGGAGAAAAGTAATTAGTACAGATTTGTCTCCTTGCTCAGGCAGATCCCAGGTTTGCAAACAGGGGACACATGATGTGGTCTGAAGTTTATGTGGTCCTCACGTGCCTGTTTCAGGTGGCCAGGGCAAGAGGAAATAGATGAGGTAATATCAATAGGAGCAAGTGACCCACTTGGAACAAAAAAGGGGATAATAAATCCATGGGAATGAAATCTGAAACTTTTTAAGAAAGAACATAACTGTGGACAGCATTTTAGGACTCAGAGAAATGGGAGGTCTAGATTAATTAGAATGTCAAGTTCTTCATGCACCCACAAATATTTTTTTATCAACTTTCATTAATTCTTTTCTGTATTTATTTTCCCAAGAGATTAAGAAAGACTTTTTTACTCTATTGTAATAGGCTGCTTTGTTAGTATCACATCCTTACTTTAATCACTGTCTTGCATATGTGGGCTCTACCTGGCTTCATGTAATTGCATCTCCTGATGACACAGGCTTGGGAAACTTGTTTAATGAGCTGAACCCTCTCTAAAGCACTCCCATCCACCCCAGCCTGCAGCAACACTGTCAGTTTTTGACATGGGTTGTCCTGTGTGTGTTTAAAGGCTCTGCCTGCTGGGCTGGGGGCAACTGATGGTGGTGGAAGGACACCGTGTTCATCAGAGGCCGAGTTCTGCTGGGAAATGGGATGTAAGGGTTGCTGGGGGTAGGGAAAACAGGTTTTATTTCTCTAATGAGGAAAGAATTAGTGAGGAAACAGCTGACTAACAGGGTCCAGGGAAACAAGGAATAATTTACAAGAATACTTTGGTGAGTAAAGACCCAGCCACTTTATCAAATGTTTTGATGCTGAAGGGAAACATATTAATTTCTTGTGAAGAGGTGGTGCTTGATAAACCCACTAGCTCCAATTCAGAGTTCAGTTTCAGCTCTATGTTACGATGATAATTACATGTATTTGTGCTTGGCCTCATGGTTTGTGCCACAAGGACTCCAATCTTCTCGAGCTGTTAGGAGGAGATACTTCAGATGTGGGATTCTTCTTCTTCCTAGAAACTGTACAAAATGTGTGGAGGGAGGGACTGCTGCATCCTGAGGACTTCTGATCTAGAGGGGGAACAAAACAAATTTTCTAATTCCCAAAAGGGAACTTAGGAACAGTGTATAACAGGAAACAGGTTGGAACTTCCCTTGTATTCTATTTCCCCTGGGCTGATGTAGTTTAGAGTACCCTGTAGGGCTTGCCATTTTTGCAACTGTTTTTAAATAGGTGAAGTGTGAAACTCAGTGTAGCTCCACATTACCTTTTATCCACCTCACTGAGTCTCAATATTTGAATGTAAATAGCTTCAGATTTAGAAAGCTGTACTGACACTCTTCATTTAGTTTTCATTCACAACTGTTAAAAATTTTAAAATCATTCTTGTGTCAATCCAGCCTTCTCCAAACCCAGCTTCCACCCCTGTTTTTAAATACCTCATGTGAGAGCTGGAAGAGAAAGTGCTTGCCTAATTATCCCTATTTTCAACACTGTAAATCAAGCTGTTCATGTGAATAGTTTCTTCATTTAGCAAAAAGCAAAGAATGTTAAGAACTGTGAAATAATGCAAATTTTGTCAGACACTGTACACAAGGTTTTTGGAGGGTAAGAACTGTTTGGAACAGTGCTTTCCACAATGCCTTAAAAGCAAAGAAACCCATATTTTTGTCACTACAGCAAAACACAGGTCTTCAAAATCTTCACTTTGTCTGTGTTGTTGGCAGAACTTTGACAGGTGGTGATTTGCACTTCCTCTGTCCTCAGTCAGTGACAATTTTCCAAGAGGAGGTAGTATCAAAGCAATCTAGAATTAGCTGTGACAAGTGACAATTGCATGGGTGGCACAAAAGGCTTTTACAAATAGACATTATTTTATGCAACAGACATTAATACATGTTTTAATGAAGAAGTGATTCACAATGATAATATTATTGACTTATTAAGATTAAACAGGTCTGCCATATGCTGTTGAGTGCTTCAGATGGTTTCAAATTTATTTTTATTTTTTTAATCTATGCATATTAACAACAGATGTTGAATTTTAAAATGATCCAATAATCAAGGGGAAATCATTCCAAAGCTGAGTGATAACTTTGTCATGTTAATGATTTGAAATACTTTGTATGTATTATATGTTGGCTATTTAGCTCATATTTTTTGTCATTTTACTTCCTCCAGAGTTTTCTTCAGTTGCTGAGGAGTGGGTTGGTTGACCACTTGCCTTGAAACTCCATCCGTAACCTTTCAATTCTTTTTATTTTAAAACCCCTTTCACAAGTGCATCTGCCCTCAACTCCTCTGCCTCTGGACCGTACAGAAATGGGATGTGGACCTCACCCTAATGTTCCTGCTTTTGCCTGGCTTGCCCCTGTTGCACTGAGGGGGTGAGGAGAGGGAAATAAAATACCACAAAGCAAATACACCGAGCTGACACGCCACAGGTGAGGGACCACACTCCCAGAAGGCTTGAGTGCCTCCTACACTGGCACAGGAACAGCCTCTGGGTGATTACAGATTTACCCTTTGGCTGGTTATTGTTAGCTTGAAGATCAGAAATTTGGTTTTTTGCTTTCTTTCTTTCTTGCCCTGCCTCCAGGAGGCCAGGATGGGGTTGGTTCACTGCACAGTCTGCTGCTTCTCCTTCCCACTCCCAAGCACAGCAGGTCACAAACTCGAGCTGGGGATGGTGGCAGCCTGGGACAGTGCACCATGGCTCCCATGTCATTTGCTCTCACATTTTCACCTGTCTCAAGGGTGTGAAGGAGTAAACAAACACATCTCCCTGTGGCTGAGAAGCTCTAGAAAGAGAGACACCTCGAGCTGATCAGCCTCCCCAGAGCAGAGCTGCCCTGGGCTGAGCAGTCACCCTTCTGGTGATGCTGCTGGGGAGAAGCTGAGCTGCACTGGGTGATCCCCAGAACACACCCAGCACCAGCTTCTCACAAAGCACTGCATTAAAACCACTCCTGCTGCTGTGAGCCACCAGCTGCCTTTCCAGCACGTTATCTGGAGACCCAGAGCTGTGCTCAGCAGGGGAGCCAGAGCTCATCTCCACGCTGAAAGGTGCAAGCTTCTCTTTGCAGACCTCTTGCTCCAGTGCCTCATGGAAATGTATTGTAGGAAATGTAGGTTATAGAGATTTTTGCCGTTATCTCCTTCTGGATATTTCCTGCAGAAATTAAAAAAAAAAAATAAAACCAAACCAAAACAACAACAGAACCCCAACAAACAAACAAAAACAAAGCAAACAAAAAACACAGGGAAATTACAATGTGATAATTAATATAAACAAGGTGCAAAGGATGGAGAGCCCAGCCAGCTTCAAACAGTGATCCCAAATTGATTTCCAATGGACTGGAGACATGAATTGGGGAGCTCTTGAGTGTGTGCTTTATTGTTTATATAGATTACTAGCTTCACTGACTTAATTTGACAAAGCAAGCTGTAGAAGGGGAAAGTCAATCCCATCTGCTTCTTGGTGAAGAGAGTAAATTTATAGATCCTAAAGGGACATAACTCCCAATGAGATACATTTGAGCTTCATGCCCTTTACCTCTCACTTTTTGCCCTGTAGGGAGGCAGCCTGACTATCAAGTAGTTAGTCCTGAATCATTTAGGTGGGAAAACACCTCTAAAGATCATCAAGTCCAGCTGTTAACCCAGCACTGCCAAGCCCACCACTAAACCATGTCCCCAGGTGCCTCATCTACACATCCTTTAAATCCCTCCAAGGGGTTTAAATCCACCACTGCCCTGGGCAGCCTGTTCCAATGCCTGACCATCCTTCTGGTGAAGAAATTTTTCCTAATATCCAATCCCTGTGTAATCCTGTGTGGGTTCCTAAAAGAGAGAGCACTTAGATGACTTTTTCTTCCCCAGGGAGCAATGAGGAAATGCCAATATTCCTAATTTCAGGTGGCAACAACCTTGAGGCTCCTGCTTCCACTGAGTAGCTGATCAATGGCTTCAAAAGTCTGGGGGAGAGTTAGGAGAGCAGGGAGCAGAGAAACAATAATAGAAAATTTTATTGAAATCAGCCTGGGGAAGCCAGTCCCATGTGGTTATGTCACTACACAGTAAGAATAGACTTCAAACCTGCTCTTGAGACAGGGATTGTGGAAATGATTTCCAAAGGAAAAATCCCGTTAGTATGGAATGGATACCTCAGATGCATCTGCAGCTCCTCTCTGGACTTTCAGGGAATCATCTTGTTGCTGTGGAGAGAAATCAGGTGCAAAGGACCAGAGTTAGTGGTGGGTGGTTGTGACCCAAAATGAGGTCACTGAGCATGGGGAGAGTATTTACTTGAGGTAAACACAAAAGCCAGAATTTCAAGTCAGGCCAGGCCAGCTGCAGATCCACACAGTAAATGTTCAGTTCAGAGCCTGTATGTCTTGCAGAAAGATGAGAAAAGAGGATATTCTTCATTTTAGAAAGCCCTTTTCCCTTTAGAAAGCTCTCCCTCTCTGCATGCCTTCCATGAGGCAGAAATGTTTGCTTTGACCCTTGAGCAACATTTTCTCCAGGGTAAGGAGGAGGAATGTGATTCTTTTTTCCTGAGAAAATAAAAAGATAGTAAGTAGTGAGAGGGAAGGACTGGAGGTAAAAGTTTGTACTACATTTCTTCATGCAGAAATGGCCAAGATGGCAGTGGCTTTGCCACCAGCATGTTGTTTTTGTCTTTACCTTCTTCTCATCTCGTGGGGAGATTGATGCATTGTACAGTTCCCTCTTTCACATTTTTTTATCCCCAGATGCAGGGGATAAAAAATTTTCTATCACCTTAGACAACTAATCATTGACAAGCAAACAAGCAAAATTTGCTCAATTAGAACTGTACAGAGCACCTGTTGTTCAGCAGGTATGAAGAACACCAGCTTTCCCCAGTCCATCTATCAGCTGTGAAAGGCTCACCCTGCTCCTGTAAGTGGTGCCCTTATGGCAGGAGCTGCTTTTGCTCCCCAGATAAACTGACATTCCCCAAACGTGGTGCAAATATAACTCTGAGTTTTCTTCAGTCACGAACAAGGAAAATTTATTTAAAGCAATGTATTGCACAGACAAGTTAGTTTTTGGTGACTGTTCTGAGTGGATATCCCTGAGGTGGGGGAAAGACCAACTCTACCTGACCCTGAGGTTTTATTGTTTTCCTTTGGCTGCCTGATCTCAACTTTAATGAGCTTTGGTCACTTTCTAATCTAAGTCCTGATCAAACACTGGCTTACTTTTCTGTGTGTTTCATGAGTACATTGCCTTTTAATGCCAGCCCCACTCTTGACCACAGAGAGTAGTTTATGTTTGATCAAGCACTAGTGTAGTTTATAAGTTTATCAAGTTTTGAACTGACCTACCCTACAAAATAAAAGCATGCCATGATTTCTTAAACTGCAATTAAAAAATATACCACAAAAAATGCCTCAGTGATGAGCCCTGGTCCTTCCAAGAACTGCAGCAGTTCCCTGGAGAGGGGTGGAGATTAGCAAACACTTTTCATATGACAGCTTTCAATATGTTTATTTGCATAACTGGATTACAGAAGTGCATCAATGTGCCTCTAAATCTTATTATTGTTTATTACTCTGGATATCAGACAAAACAATAATTAAATTGGGTAGAGATTCTTGGGGCTCAGTTAACAGAATTGAGGCTCAGTCAATGTAGCTGTGCTTTGTTCTCTGCCCTGTGAAACCCCCAGACCTCAAGCTCAGGACTGGACCTCTTTTGTGCAGGGAAAGCCTGGAAAAATGGCATTGGTGGACCAAGGGGGCTGTGGAGGAGAGAGAAGGATCTTCAGGAGCCCACAGCTGAGGAATGCAGATTATTTCAGGGTGCATCTGAAAACCTGCTTGTGAGGGGGGCCTGAAACAAGGGCAGGCTCTGAGCTTTCTGCTGCAAATTCACATCCTGACAGAATCAAGGCATGTACAGGTTAAACCAGCACTTAGATGAGGGTTCCAGCTGTGCTGGGCATCTCCAGGAGCTGCCAGACCTTGGCAGTGCTCTAAGAGCAGCTCCAGAGGCAGCCTGAAGTGAGATATTCCCAATGCATTTGTCACTGTGGGAACAATCTGTGCACTGAACAGCCCTTCATTTCTGTCTCGAGGAAAAGCAAATTGAGAGAGAAATCCATGTTTGCTTCATGCAGCTCTTGGCAGCCACCATCTCCAGTCATTATTGTTCAAGAGAGCATGAATAAGTCAAACTGCAGTGATGGTAAATGAGGGAAAAATATGATGTGTAAAGAGGAAAAGATCCCAGGACTGCTGTCGTTTAGAAAGTCTGGGAAGACTCCACTGGGCTTTGGATCCCTCTGGGTGACAGCACTGTCTGTATTTAGTGCAGGAGGTTGTAGACATTATAAGCCACCTCAACGTTAATTAACCTTTACAAATTGAAAAATTAGAGTTTGAATTTACTTAATTCCACAGAAGAAAAATCTCTAAAAGTCAGGATTTTTTTGTTATTTGAAGCTGCTTTTTGCATTGTTGTTTCGGTGCTCTCTTGGTGTCCTGCTCTCTGTACTCTTTAAAAGATTCCTGAAAATGAGATTGAAAAGCTTTTAAAATCAGGTTGGTTTTTTTGGAAGTGGGCTTTTTGGCTTTTCAAAGTGACCGGTTATTCCAGTAACTTAATATATTATGCTTCAAGGAAAAACCATTTCCTGAAATTCAGCAAAAGCAAAACATTCTTTAGAAGGTCACTCAAACCTTTAAACTGAGGTAAGAAAGGCAGGCACACATAATCACAGAGTGAATGCAAGTAATGCCCAATTTAAATTGACCTTCTTCATTCAGTGCCTCTGTAATCAGCTTTTAATGTCCTCATTACCAGCAGTAGAACAACTTGAAATTGTAGCAAGTTTGTGAAATGGGATTTCAAATGTTTTCCCAACACTTTTCCCAGGGTGTGATCTGGGGGATGTTTTTATCAGATTAATTTTATTGAAGCACGATGAGCAAAATGATTTTCACAGATTCACAGTAGGATTACATTTGCAATCTAAAGCAACCATCCTCTCTCTTCCCCCTCCCCTCATGTCTTTTTGCACTGCCCCCAGCAGAGAAGTCTCTGGCCATGTGCAGTTGTGGTCAGAGAGATGTCCTTGCTGACCATGGCCAGAGCTGCCCCTGGACTTTGCTGCTTTTTTGGCTTATGGCAATTCAGTGCCAGAAAGTTTCTCATGCTATACCAATTGCATCTGAGCGGGTTGGAAAAAAAACCTCTCAGAACTTTGTCCTGTGCACTTAACTGTTATACCAGATATTTTCAGGGAGGAAGAAACTAGAAACCATTAAGTTGATTATAGCTTCTAACTCCCTTTGAAAGGTGAATTTCAAAGGAAATTGTTTCTTCCGAAAAGACTCCTCCAAAGGAGACTGCCTGCCCTCCTCTGAGTTTGGCAGCTCTTTGACTGGCCATGCAATGCTTGTGCTTGGCTCGAAATCCACAGCCCCTTCAGCCTTCTGTCTCTTAGGGCACCTCCAGAATGGCAGTGCCAAAGCCTCTGGCTCTCTCTGGAGATCAAAGCTGATGGCAGCATTGCCACATATCAAAATCAGGTCCTCAAGGAATGATGGAATTCATTTCAGCGCTGACAAGGCTGTGAGGACAACGCAGCTGACTTGCAGTAGGGCAGCGAACTGGGGCTGCATGAGGAAATGGCCCTGACCCAGAAAGGACTACAGGAATGCTGTAAGTCCTCTGCCCTGGAGCCTGTGCTAAGGAATGGACTCTGTATAGACACACAGATTTCATTTTTACCCAATCCAAAACACTCCCTCTTTGAGATATTTAGGCTCCACATTCATCCTTGCTTCTCTTTGTCCGCAAAAACCATGTCTGTACTGACAGTAATATCCAACGCAGATAGAAAGGATCCCTGTATTTTATTGTGCTTACATCTCCTTGGCTTCTAACTCCAATCAAAACAATAAAGATATTTTTGAGGCATGACATCTGCCTGTCATTCTCCATTAGAAGTGGAGGTGCTGGGGAAGATGCACATGGGACCTCTGTTGTAATAATTGAGCCCTAAAGGCAAATGTCAGGAATGAGGACTAATTAAAAGCGGAAAAGACTTACAATGTTCATGTACAAAGGAGGGGCACTCCCACCAGCTCTCATTTACAGCACCACACTGGCCATAATGCAGTTTGTAGCGGGTCCAATTTTCTTCTTCCTCCAGGCAAACATTTTTTTCAGCTCTCCCCTGAAGCTGTCATGGAGCCAGGCATAGAGGAAGGCATTGGTACAAGCAGACATCATTGCAAACCAGTGGCACAGCAGCTGGATGAAGTTGAAGTACTGCTTGTCAATCAAGCTGATGTCGATGTCCTTTATCATGTTGAAGATGTGCAGGGGCAGCCAACAGACTCCAAAGGCTGCCACCACTAAGACCAGCAAGCGAAAAGTCTTTCTCCTCCTGGCACGGTCCCACTCAGCTTGGCCCTGGGTGACGTTGCCTGGGACTACACGGTTCTTCAGCTTGACTGAGATCCTCAGGTAGGACAGGGAGATGACAGCCAAAGGCAATACATAGGTGATGATGAGGGTGCTGTAGGCGTAAGCCAAGCGATCTCTTTTCTTGTGGAACCAAAACTCCTCGCAGATGGAGAAGTCCAGCTCCGGGAACTCCGCGTGGTAGGTGTGCACCAAGGCTGGGGCAGCCAAAGTGCAGCTCAGCAGCCAAATAGCAGCCAGGATGTAAGCACAGATGGGGATGGTGAGCCTCCTGCGGAATGGGTACACCGTGGCACAGTACCTGTCCACAGCTATGACAGTCAGGGTGAAGACAGACACAAACACCGTGACAGGTTGCATCAGGAAAACAAAGTAGCACATGAAGCGCCCGTAAACCCATCCCCGGGGCTCAAAGGCATAGGCCAGGGTCAGGGGCACACAGGTTGCACACATAAGCATATCTGAGAAAGCCAGATTGCCTACCAGAAAGTTGGTGACGTTGTGCATTTTTTTTGTCTTGCAGATGACATAGATGAGAAGGTAATTCCCAATGACACCAATAAAAACCACCAGCGAGTAGCAGGGGATGATGAGTGGCTTGAAGGACTGAACAAACTGGAGCCCTGAGAATAAATTGCTGGTGTTGCTGTGAATCGCAGAGAGGAAGCTTTGGGAGGTTAAATTGTCCGAATTCATCATTTTCCTCCTTTTGTTGTCTGCCGTCAGCTGAGTGAAGTAGTTAGCACTGCGCTGCTCCCGCACTCAATCGGTGGGGATAATGAATGGATTACTGGCTGTCCAGAGGTTACCACATGGATAGCAAACAAGCAGCTGTAAATGCAAAAGGTGAACTTGTAACCCTCAAGAGGCAGCTTTCAGCAAATCCTAAGAAAAATCAAATACAACCAATTCCCATTAAAGTCCTCCTGTATTTACTATTAAATCTAGCTTTTGACAGCATGCCACTTAATAAACATTTAATGCAGTGAGTACTTACTGCTGGGGGGTTTTAATCCCATATGATTTTCCTGTGGATGCCAAGAAGTGCCCTAGATGTCTGTCTTCTGCAAATCCAGGAGCGTGTGTGTGTGTGTGTCAGAGAGAGAGAGAGAGAGAGAGAATATATGAGTGAGAAAGAGGGCGATGTGCATTTACAAGCTAAGTGGAGATCACTGTTTTTAAACAGTCTTCGTTACTAGGTCATGACAGATTCATGTATAAGCTTTTATCCCCATTGGCTGCCCTGGGTATTACGTTGCTCTTTGTGTGTTTTTTTACTGATAGTAATTAGTTCTAGAATATCCTTTCAAAAATTCCACACTCCTTCCAGTGCATCTATAATTGCCCCTCACATCTGAAAATCAATTTACTTTCATTACCATGAACCTGCACAGTATCTAATCCTAGATTAGCTTTTCCAGAGCCCCCAGAGTGTCCAAAAATACTACCTGTAATTTCGTTGCTATAATGTGAGTGTAAAGTAGAATTTTAATCACATGCTGAAGGCAAATAAATGTTTATGCCACTAGAGGGTCTCAGCTATGTACCTGTGAATGAAGTTAGGATTAGAAATGTGCATTTTGCTTGTAGCACAAAGGATCTTATTTTACTTAAATTTATTTTCCACTGGTGCTACAGTGTTTACTCACCCACTATGGCTATTTTCAGTAGGATTTACACATCTTTAAAAGTAAACAAACATGTGTGAGCACCTCAAAGGAAATATTAGCATCCAAATAGGTTAGACGTAAGGGTTTACCTGCAGAGAACTACAGCAAACTTCTACTAGTATTTCAGCTACCCAAAAATATTTGGGGTGTTTCTTCATTCCTGCATTTGATTTGTTAACCTTTTCTATACCAGACAAGTGCTAACCAGTCTGTAAAACAATCTATACTTGTTTTGCTTGGTTCAGATATTAGAAAGCAGAAAAATCAGCATAAGTGCTTACAGAACACTTAATTAGACATCCCCCTCCAGCTCTTGTCTATTGCTCTAATTCTCCCTTAACTCTTCTCCATTTCAACCCAGGACCAGGACCTCATCTGGTGAAAAACAGTGAAAATCCACTGCATCCATTTGTACTGATTAGAGAAACTAAAAAAAATCTAAGGAGCAGCCTAACTTCTGAATGCTTCAGAGCAGAGAATATTGTTAGGTTCTTTAAGGCACTCAGGGGATTTAGACACAATTTTAAATGACAATTTGTGTCCTAGTCAGTCGGACAAAGGAAATATTAATCCATTATTTTCTAGGAGACTATGGGCAGAACCATATCCTTTTGATTTTATGCCATTTGACATAAATCAGAAGTTTAAATGGACTTCATTTTTGTCCTACTTCTTTTCCTAATCCTAAAATAGAAGCTAATCTTGTGTAGCCCTTGTTCTGACCAGAGACATTCTGCTTGTGAAGGAAATTCAAGCAAGGCAAGTGCTGGCTCTGTGCTGCTGCATCCAGGGTTAGATTATTCCATGGACTGGAATATGGCTGTAATTCCAGCCTGAGGGGAGAATGAGCGTGTAACCCCATTGCTCAGGAGTGTCATCCTTCACTGCATGGCTAGAGTCACCTAGCCATGACCCAGACTAAAAATGGGATGTTATAGCCCACTTCAGAGTCCAATCTCGCCTCTCTGAGCTGTTTGGGACCCAGGGGAATTCAGTACCTGTTTATCTCTATATACCCAAATCCAGAAGAGCAGAGGGACCTGAGGGGAGAGGTTGCAAAGAGGCAAGGAAATAGGAAATCCCTACTGCTGTCACCACCCAGTGCAACCACACTGCTTGGTGATAAGCAGCATGCTGCAGGATTCCTAGAACCCATCAATTCAATTGCTCCATTTAATGGGGGAGAAAAGTATGGCCTAGTTTAAAGTAGGATTGTAGTAGGCTTTGTACATGGCCCCTCATAGAAGCCAAAGCATAGGAAAAATGAAGGAGGACATATGCAAAAGGCTTTCATACTGCCCACATCCTTCTGGAATGACAAGGCTTGTGTGAGGAAAGAAGCCTCACAATAACATCATTGCAAATGAAATAATTGAAAATCTCATTTTTAACTAAGTGAATTTTTGGTTTCATTCCCAAGAGCTGCAGAGTAGATCCTGTAAATATCCTCATTGTGTTCCTATGAGAAAAAGGTTCATTCTTCGCTGTGTGAGAAAAATCAAAGACAGTATCAGCTCAAGAAGCCTTCAAGGTCACCTTTACGCTCAGGTCACAAAACTAACCTGATATATTATTTTATTTTAAGCTGTACCAGGCAATGTTCCTGCATTTTCCCTTGTCTTTAAATTTATTTTCTTCACCGCTGAAACCAGTAACCGGTGCACCTTTTGTTTGAAGGCTCCCACCTATTTCTCTTCATGATTTTCTGTTTGTTTTGGCTTCAGGCAGAAAATGTCGTCAGTTCAGCTGTATGCTACAGCCAAGGTCTGGAAAGATAATATTTAATAAGGGCTTGAATAGAAAAAGTATTGCAGCAATTTATCCCAAGGAAATAATCTTTTCTCCTTCTAAAACTGCAGATATTAATTTTGTTTAGAATTTCCAAGGCTATCTGACAGAGTCTTTCCTGAATGGGCTGTAAGTCCTTTTCACATGCAGAATTTCCTCATTAAAAGAGAAAAGGTCACAGAAACTGCATTACTGTCATATTAGAACTATTTTGACATTCCAAGTGTATTAGGGTGTCACACACAGGAATGATGTTGAGTGTCTGGTTGAAGCCCTGGTTGTCCTTGATGTTATGTTATATTTAGAGCCAGACCAACATTTCACAGAAATGTTTCACAGCTGAGCTTTCATAATCTCTTATGCTAACCTGTACAGGTCCACACAGAAACTCTGAGTACAAACCTTGTAAGTTGCTTTAAGGCTTTACAGACCAAAACATTTTCTTCTGCCATTAAAGTCTCACAGTTTCAGCTGTCAGTTTTCCAGGTTCTTGTTTATTTGTCTTTTTTTTTTCCCATAAACTACAACTTTTTTTTTGCATGACAGATCTACTTTAATAATTCTTTCACATTCTTCCAGGACTGTTCTGTGCAGAACAGCTCAGGTAATTCTTGCAGAGCCTATAATAAAAACAGATTATTTGCATATTTTGAATGATGTCAGGCTGGAGGTTCCTTTACTAAAATCTTCTTTTGGCCGGCAAGGGAACAAGATTTTATTTCATACAACAATTTCAAGTCAGGGAAGCTTGTCCTTCCCCCATTTTAGCATATAAATGCATCCTGTCTATCCTTGCTGTGGACTGAGACATCACAGTCCCTAAACTCTAAGAACCATATTTACAACTAAGGAGGGGGGGGGTTGTTTGTTGTTTTGGGGATTTTTGTTGTTGTTGTTGTTGTTGTTGTCTAGAAGTTTTTTGGTTGTTGCTGCTGCTTTTCTCAAATTCAAGGCATCAAACTTTGATAAACACAGGATTTAGATTAAAATAATTCACTATAGATGAAAAAGAGGACATAAAGTGGAAGTCCTGTAGTCTGACAGCAGCCTTATAGTAGGTTTTAGACTAGATTTAAGGAGAGAAGAAAGCACACAAGAGACAGAGTAGACAGAATAGGACACTAAAGGAAGATTTGGTGAAATTAACATTCCATCGATGTTGTTAAAATTATTTTCTCAACATAGAATATGTAGCAGTTCTCAGTTTGGGTTTGTGTAACTTAGGAGAAACCATCATCTATACCAGAGGACATATCCTAAGAACTGTGAGGCAGGAAAAGAACAGCAGCATCTAGGAAGAAATTGGATCAAAAGAGAGCAGCTATTCATGGTGCTTAAGAACCTTGTTTAGGATTGACCAGCCTTGGTAGCTCTTTCCATTTTACCATGTTAGCACAAGGAGCAGAACTGCACCAAGTAAATTTGGTAGAAACACCAAGTTTGGAATCAGAGACGACATGGCAGATGACTGCACAATTAAGCAGTGAAACTTTGAAAGCCTGAGGGAGAATAGAAGAAAAACCTGTCATAAAAGACAAAATCAATGTCACCATAATAATAATTTTCACTGTGGCTTAGGACAAAGCAAATTCTGTAGTGGGTCTATAGAAAGGAGCAGGCATTTGAAATGCAAACAAAAGAAAATCTACTGCTCTGTGAGAGTTCTCAGGCTGAATTCACCTCTACTTTCTACAACCTCTGGACAATTTTGTTGCTGTAAGTGTCTATTCACCAGAGCAGAATTGCACTGTAGTCTCTAAAAGCACTGGGGAGGATGGTAAACTCCAGGGCAGGAAAACACATATTTAGAGAAAGGAATAACGCTAATGAAAGAACAAATTCACTTTGGGCAAATTTAGGATGAAAAGTAGAACACTTCTAGGTTGGAGGGCAACAAATTGCCCCTTGTAATTGCTTGCCTTTTGAACAACCAGTGTATTATGGGAGATAAAAACATCCATGTGGATGGATTCCTTGCATGGGGCATGGGTTTCAGGAGGTTCTTTTCCATCCTTCATCAATACAGGCTTCAGGTTGTGCTCACTCCTACTTGAAAATATCTCCACTATCACCTTTTTCAGCAGTATTCCTATTGATAATAGGAAGATAGAATTCAAAAGCTAGAATTAAAATTTATATACCTGCACACCCCCACAGATGGGCACAGCTCACACTCCGTCTTATTATGTTTGTAGTATTCTTTGTCATTTTTCAGTGGGGAGATTGTTGCACTAGTGCTTGTGAAGATCTGCTAGAACAGCACTTAAGTATTTGCCAGACAAATTTTTCCTCTTGCTGGTCTCAGCACCTGCTCAGAGCAGCTGATTTACAAAGCAGGGAGAAAGGCAGGGTCAGCACAGTCACTCTGTAAAATCACTTCAGTCACAAGGCACTTTCATCAGTACAATCACTGATTCTTCTTTCTCTAATTTGCCTTCCTACAAAATTACTGCTGAGAGACTTGATACAAGCAGCCCTGATTCCCCCATGTCCCCAAGCCCTTAATGTTTTCTTTCTCAGTCAAACCCATGCAGGAATTAATAACCAAGAAAAGCTGATTTTTTTTTTTTTAATGTTGGGTTTTAGTGTGCGGTTATGAGGGATTTTTTTTTTTTTTTTTTGTTTCAGTGTGTGTGTGCTGTTGTTGTGGGAGGGGGTTAGTATTTTTTAAATTTCTAAGTATGCACAGGAGACATAGGTTGAACCTTAGGATGACTAAAGAGGTATTTGTGATTAATATGCTGCTTGAGCATGCTAAAGTAGATTTTTGCAAAAAAATAGGGTCTGGCTAACAAGTCTGACCATCTCTCAATTGAGTGGACAGACAGCAATAGAATTTCAAATTTTTACTACAGATTCTTCTGTAAACCCATGACTGAAATGGACCCTTATCATGTTACATTAAGAGGCAGCTGGTATCTTAAGCATTCCCATGGACAGGACTAGGAAACAAACAAACAGACAGACAGACAGACAAATCCCTGGGGCAAAAATCTTTAGGAATATCAGAACTAGAAGTTTTCTTCTTCATTTATAACTGTAATTTTAGGCAATACTGCTGACACATTGTGGTAAAATGCACTTATTTGTTTTTATAACTCTGTGAGAACTCGCCTGGGAAAAGGTATCTGAATGTCTCTGATCTAAAGGTTGTTACAAGGAAGGATAAAAGCAGAAAAGTATGCAGGCAGATTTGCATATCTGTCAGATCCACCAATTCCTACTGCTCCAGAAAAACTGGCATTTCTCCTCTGCTCACAGGTCCTGAAGGGATGCAGAGAGCAATACAAACATGTGCCCCGAGCCAGAGCAGACCGTGGGAATTGGCTGCCACAAACATCTGCAGATTGGAAGCTGAGCTGGAGAAATTTCGTGTTGCAGCTGTTCCCTGCAGCCCTGAAGAGCCGGGAATCAGGGTCCCTGCACACCCCAGGGTCCTGTGGGCTGTTCAGCCTGGAGCAGGCGAGGGCTGCCAAAAAAACCCAGCAGGTGAGGCTTGACAAATGCTGCCCTGCCCACGACACTGCTCTGCAGCACCGCGAAGGAACAGTGCCCCTCTGCAGCATCGTGGGTGCGAGTGGAGAGGGGTTTGAACGCCTCCAGAAGGTTTCCCGGCGCTTGCAGCACCAGGGACAGCGACACTCCAGGACCAGGGACAGCGACACCTTGAGCACCGCGGACAGCGACACCTTGAGCACCGCGGACAGCGCCCGCAGAGCCTCAGCTTCCCCCCAGGATGGGCTCGTGTCCCCCTCCGTGTGACAAGGCAGGACAGCCCAGACCGCCCCTGAAAGGCAAGGGTAGGGCTCTCAGAGCCACCCCTGTACCTGGAGATTCTCCCACCAACTACAAAGTGTGCACTTCCCACTGAAATTCTCTATGTGGAATCCGTGAAAAAATGTTGGACCAGAAGTTGTACTGAACTCTGCCCCCAGCGGGGATCTCTCCCCAAGAACTAAAGAAGGGGAAAAGCATTTCCTGCTTCCTGAATGTCGTGGTTTATCCACAGCAACTAAGCCCCACACAGCTCACTTGCACCTGACGGGATAGCAGGAGAACCAGAAGAGTAAAAGTGAGAAAACTCATGGGTTGAGACAATGGCCTATAATAACTAAAGTGAAAGCTGCGTGCACAGAGCAGAACAAGGAATTCACTCACTGCTTGCCATGGGCAGGCAGGTGTTCAGTCATCTTCAGGAAAGCTGGGCAGTGGCCTCTTGGGAAGACCAATGTTATCACTTCAAACATCCCTCCTTCCTTCTTTCACCAGCTTTACATGCTGAGCATGACACCATAGAATAGAGAACAGCCCTGTGGACAGCTGGGGTCAGATGTTCCAGATGTGTCCCCCCAACTCCTTGTGAACCCCCAGCCCCCAGCTGGTGGGGTGGGGTGAGGAGCAGAAAAGGCTTTTATTTCTCTGCTGCTCAGCAGTAACAAAAACCTCTCATTTTATCAACACTGTTTCCAGCTCAAGTCCAACAGCCCTGTATCAGGTACTGTGAAGAAAATCATCTCTTTCCCAGCAAACCCAGCACACTGCAGCATCCCAAAATTTCCATTTACCCTGGTGGTGGGTAAAGGACAGAAGAGATCAACAGCTACCTGATGTTCTTTAGCAACCATGTTGCCATAAACAAACCTGCTGATTTCATGGAACAATGATTTCAATTAATATTTGTCAAACAGAAAGGAAAAAACACAGAGGACCAACATCATTCCAGCTGCCCTTAGTTGTTTATAAAAAGTAATAAAATCCAACTTCCATTTAATTAACTATCCCACTAACAACAATCTGCCCGGGAGCTTTAAAAGCTCTTAATACTAAAGGTTTGTCTGGAGGACTGTCATCTAGTTTGATTATAGTCTGCATAATAACATTATGCAGAGATAAGAACACTATTTAGAATTGAGTTGTTCTGCTCTCTCATGCAAATTACAGTTTGAAGAAAAAAAAAAAAAAAAAGAGAGAATAGGAGAGATTGGACTTTTATAACCTACAGCACCAGAACAAAATTTAACAGAACTTCTAGTGAAGCCTTATGCATGTTTTCAGTACAGTTAAATTAATAATAAGGAAGGGACATTTTAAACAATAAAATAAAACTTTATAGCATCTCCACAGCCGGGCTGGTTTATGATCATCTCCCCTCAAAATGTATAGATCTATATTTGCTCTCAGGACTATTCCCTCACTCTGTGTGTTTGTATGTGCATTGATCTCTTCTACCTACACTTCAACACCTGGGTTTATTCTCTTTCTTTGTCTGCACTTCTCTTGCACAGCAGAATTTGGTTGTTTATTTTTCTCTGCTCACAGCAGCCATTAAAGGCATCTGCTGTCAGGTGAGCAAAATAAGTCAAAAAGGATAAATGTGGAGGAAATTAGAGGAATATAGAAGATGAATGATCACTTCATGATGACTCCTACTTCCATGACTTGCCCCCACACACCTCTTCTGCAGTCTACTCCTTCATGCTATTCTGATATGTGTCGCTGGTTAAAAGTAAAAGTATTATTGACTAAAGACTCTCTTCCTGTGAAAATCAATGTGAATTTTGCTGCAGATTTCAACATTGTCCAGTTTCTCCCCTGCCCTTTTCTTTAACATATTTGCTTTTGAATGTTTCTCTCCAGCTCTGTCATCTTCCCCGTCTTTTTATCTAACACAAGAAGTTTGAAACCAAAAAGACCATCAGATTTCCTTTACTGTGACTCCTTCTGTCTCACCTCTGTCAGCTTCTCCTTTGATACTCTTTCACTCTTTGATGAGTCTTACCAAGAAGAAATCCAGCCCCATCTACAGAGATCCTCAGCTCATGTTTGTAAATCCTATTATTTCCCATGGAATAATTAATCCCATTACCTGATTGCTCTTAGATTAAGAGTTTAATCTCATAGGAGCTTTCCCCTAACACTTTCCTTAAAGAATTGTGGGTTTTAAAAATTTTGTGACAGCATTTGTGGTGGGAGAATTGTTCTTACCCACGGGCTCTGTCAAGTACATGAGCAGCACTAAGAGTTATGGTTTAGCTCTGATTTTATGAACACTCTTGTTTCAACTGAATGCACTGGTTGAACTCCCATCAATTAGAAGACTTCAACATGCAGTTGCTACTATAGATACCTATTCCATAATGTATCCCTTTTTCCACAGGTATTTTTATTCCAAAGAACAGATTTGTTTTACTTTGTAAGATTTCTAAGTGTTTGTTATCCATGGTCACTCACTTCAGGGCTGGATATGACCACCCTTTGACGATGATGAATTATAGTGAAATCAAACTCATCAAACAAAGCAGCAGGGAGCCTTAACCTGGCATTTTTTTTTTTCCTACAAACTTGCAGTTAAGCATTGTAAAGTCAAAATAATCAATGGATGAGAGCTTGGCTGAAATCTGTGGCATCCAGCATGCCCCAGTTGTTTACAATTCTTACATAACTTTACATATATTTTGTTTCATCATGGCAGCAAAATAAATCTTACCTATTAAGAAACATAAGTGTTGTTCCTGATATTTAATTCCCGGTCATAGTGACTCATGATTACAATTAGAGTAATCTAAAAAAGTCCCATAGAAGTAAGCTGATACATGTTATGTAGGACTCATTATTTTAACCCTATTGCTCAAGCAGTTCTCCAGGTGTTCAGAGGGACTTGCAATAGAACAAGGCAAGACCTGCCCAAACAGAAGACAGATTATTCAATGCAAATGGAACAAGCGCAGAAGCTCACAGCATTTTTAACACGATAATGAACAGGTCTTTCTGACACCAAGCAAAGATCACTGTCAACTCCACACCAGGGAGGATGGATCTGAGGCTGGATAATTTTTACCCTGGAGCAGGATAGATATTCCTGGTAGAACTGACAAAGGAATCCAGATCTGTTGATGTCTTATGTAGGCAAACAACCTAATACTATGTGAGGTGTCATCACTCAAGAGGAGCAAGACGACAAAAATTTCTAATTAACCATTCTCCTTTTCTCCTGTTTCTTTTCCAACATTCCAAAGCCAGATTTGACCAGACAAAATCAAAATACACAGCTCTAGGCAACAAACTTCTCCAAAGCCTCTTCTGAAGATTGTAAGTATATTATTGTACTTTCAAAAAGGCCAAAACTCTTTTCTATATCAGTAATGGTTCCTATTTTTATTCTAGTAGGAAAAATAGCTTTTAAGCCTTTAAGAGTTTTACTGGACAAATATATTATACAGTATTCTGTCTAATAGAAAATGAAGAAGGAAAAAAGCCCCACTGAACTGAATTCTTGCCTCTCAATTATTTTTTTGGAGCACTGAAATATTATTCCTAATCTTTTGAAAGCTTGGAGAGAAGTGGTGTACCTCAAAAACAGTAAAGAAAACATTGTTGATGGGGGGTGATTATATAAGATGTATAGTTAAAAGCTCAGAATAACTGAAGTACCTGTATTTATTTAAGCTTTTCTTTCTTTGTTTGTTGTTGTTCCCATTGAGTATTTTAATTGAAAAATACACGAAGGCTTCTAGGATATTCTGGAAAACAGGCCATCAAATGGTAGCTCTTTTCATTCTGTGTAACCTCAAAGAAACAGCAGCAGTTTGATTCCATGTCAAAGGAAGTGAAGCACTCGGAGGAG
This sequence comes from Vidua chalybeata, assembly GCF_026979565.1. Lineage (NCBI taxonomy): Eukaryota > Metazoa > Chordata > Aves > Passeriformes > Viduidae > Vidua > Vidua chalybeata. Next base: position 6,097,986 of record NC_071537.1, on the reverse strand, counting down.
TTGTGGGATGACCCAGCCATTGACATAGAGGTTTTTTGCAAGGCCATAGATCACAAATTTTGAAACAGACTGAAAGGGCTACTCCTTGCAGCCAAATCTCAAGCCAGAAGAAATCAAGAGAGGTAGTGGACCAATACATCAGTGCTCACACCAACAGTTCCTAGTGTGCAAATCTTATTTTTCAGGGTAAAGTTTGTAAAATCTGTACTTTTGTTCTAATCTAATAGTGAAAATTAGGAGCTTTGAGTCTTAAGCCACTTTTTCTCCACTTCCCTTGATGCACGTTACCCCACAAAGCTCCAGTGAAGTCAACAGCTCAAAGAAATGTGTTTCAAATCTCTTCATTTGTATCCTTGGGAAAATGGAGCTGCCATGAGTCTGGAGTATGAATACCTGGGGTGTATTCCTCAGCCAATAACTTCTTGCATCTCAGAGCAAGATCCTATTTCAATCTGAAAACTCCATCTTTGCCATCGATGCAATAATAACCCCTCTGCACCCTGGCTTTCAATATTCAAGGCTGTAATTCCCCTTCACATGACCTCTGAACCAAACCTACACAGCCCTGGGTTCACACCTCACTTCATGACAGAAAGTTTTAACAAATTACAATGAAACCTCAATAGCTGAAAGCAAGACAAAGGCATCTTTTAATCATCAAATTAGCTGGAGGGAAGAGCTGGAACTGCTTTCAGTCAGGAAATAAGGCGAAATCATTAAAGGAAATCATCCCCTTTTCTTTCCCCAAGTAATTAGAAGAACCATCTGTATGTTCATTTCACTACAGTGAAGGGTGTGGATTAGCATTTCAGAGAGATTTGAGTTCAGGCAGCAATACTTTGATGTGTTAAAGTGAATGATGGTAAAATTTCTAAGGTTTTCAGTGTTATACAAGTTAAAAAGGGTACACATGTCACTTTCCAGTCACTCTTTTTAAATTACTATTCAGCAGAGCCAAATTTACATTCAGAGAATTTTCCTTTTAACTCCAAAAGCATATTTAAAAAATAATATGTTCCCATTAAAATAAATGTATTGTTTAAAGAATGCCCAGCTATAACCCTGTGGATCTGTAGACTATGCAGCAAGCACTGCCAGAATGAAATGAAAATTGTACAAAAGGCTGACAAAAAGAATCCAGATGTAAATAAGCTAAATAAACCTTTTAGTTATGACTGCTTTTACTCAATGGGAAAAGTAAGCTTTCAAATATTTCTTTGGTGATTTACAAAGGTATAGAAAAATTTCAGGCACAATGTCATAAATAAATAAAGCACACTGAAAAGTGAAAATGAAAAAGTACTGCAGGCCTAGTGTCACATATATAAAACAACAGTCTCTAGTGTGGGACCAGCTCTGGTTAATCTGGAGACAAATCTTTCCCACTATTAGTTCTCCCAGTACTATAGAAATGTGCACTTGACCTGAGGCAGAATGGAAATTATAAGTTAATATAATAGACCCTATACACCTCATAGATAAAGGCCATGGGATATCTAAATCGTTCAGTCAAGACCTCTCCATTATTGAAATTAAGTCCTATGGATAAGTGAAGCTGAATTCAGTTTTCCCAAGATCCTTTGTTGCTGTCCAGTTCTCTTAATGTACTTGTTCAGGTCATTACACAAAGTTCTGTCTATTTATTTACCAAGAAATGGTAAACTCCAGCTCCATCAAGTTTAGAATTGTCCTCCATGAGCCCAAGTCTTTCCTTATCATTCATCATAATAACCAACCAGTTAACTGAAAGTAAAAATGCACATCTGAGGAAAAAGAGCTTTGAGACTCGGCCACATCTTTGAAATTCCCAGCCACATCAAGAAAATAGCATCTTTTCCCTTGAAACAAAATGAAATTTCCAAGTAAAACCACAATACTCTAGATCTGGGCATTGTAAAGAACTAACAGCTCTCACCATTTCTTACAGAAATAATTAGGGAGGGGTCTCAACCCCCATTAAAAATCTCTGCAATACCTTTACTCCATAAATGAAAACAGAATATGGAGGGTGTTTGTCCAAATGGCAGCAGTTCAAAACAAGAAGAATTACAAGGGGAAAAAAAAGCAATTTATTTTACTGCATTAATTTTGTAAAAGAGCTGATGTCGTGGTGCCATTTTACCACCATGTCGAGTCCTGTTCTTGAGTTCTACAGGCCAAGGATTTTACCAAGACAATATTAAAATGAAGTGGCTATGGATTAATTCAATTTCAATTAAATGGTACATTGTGGCATATCAACCTGATTGAATTTGAACACACACACATACCCAAAAAGAAATTATAACCTGTAATGCCTCTCAGTGTTCATGAGTTTTCTGCTAAAAGAGATGTCCACTAATACACTATGATATTCTGTGGCAGAGGTTCACAAGGGCTGAATTTATTCCAGTGAGACTCCCTGGGGTCTGTCAAAAGTGACACTGAGAGAAGGTAGTTAAAAAGCAGCAAAATTCTTCTTTTGAATGGTTTGAAATCCAGATTTATCAGTCCCTTATCAAATGGGTTTTTGTTTGCTCTGGGATTTTTTGTTAATCTGTTAGAAGTTTTTTCTTTAAAAATTAATATGTTTCAGGACTATATTCTCTGATTAACACACTTGATTCAATTACTCAGACACTCTTTAACTCACTTTTTTACTGTACACCATATAACTTTAACTTCAAAAGGGCCGAGAAGGTCAGGTCTGAGTGAGCAGAGTACAGTAATTTAGTGTAGCCACAGTGCCTGCCCACACAAAACACCCCATTATCAACAGAGTAGTTTCCCTTCTGTCCCATTTCTCTCTGAAATTAATGCTGCTTGACTATGATGAATCACAGTAGACAGTGCCCCATTATCAGCAAAAGTAGTCTATCATTCATAATAAAGCAATTTTTGACCCACTTGAAATGCTTTTTGCACTTAGTTATTCTTTCCTTTTTCCACATTCAGCATGAGTTGCCTCTATCCAGTTAGCAGCTTAGTTGCTATCCACAGACTTATTTCACAGCACTGAAATTACACGGTGCTGAAAGGCTACCAAAATGCTGCAGGAGCAGTGAGGAAGAAGCACGATTAGCAAGAGATCACAGGAGCAGGGACCAGCTGAAAAACATGCTTCATGTCAATGGGGCTGGGAGGAGATATTCACAAGTGTTTGCTCATTTGTTAAATGTGAAAGCGGAACAAAGCTCTGAGAGCCTGAAATGCAAAGGCTGGGATAGCTGCACGTCCTTGCCATGGGAAAAGGCACATCTAAGCTGGGTGAGGGATTTGTAGGTACCAGGTTATCAAACACCTTGTCCATAAAAAGAAGAGAGAAGTCTAGAAGGCTCTGCAGAGGGGTGTGTTTGGTGCAAAAGAGGGGGCAGAAGAAGGCATGTAGATTCCCTTGAATCATGATTTTAAAGGGTTAAGATTTTAGCTGAGGGTTAGAATCAATTCGTATTGAAGTAAAATACACCAAGGACAGGCTAATGATTGGATGTTTAAGCTAAAGGTAATTGTTATGTTATGAGCTTATTTGTAGAAGGAAGTGGAGTAAGTGAACCAATATAGGAACATACTGAAACCAGTAGAAGAATGCCCAGCACCTGGACCCTTTGTCAATCCATCATGAAGCAGGGGGCTTCGGATCCTGCCAGAGGGTCACAGAGACCTGACAAAGACATTCCTGGGATGTCATCCCTGGGACCACTGGCCCAGTTCGAGACCACCAACCCAATTCAAGAGAAGAATTGCACACATGTGAAATACTAATAACCTCATTGGAGTACAAAGGGGGGGATGGGAGGTGCTGGGGTTGTGCATATGTATTATTTTGGGAAATAAATAGAAGGCAAAAATCCTTGTATGGCACGGTCACACATTTCGGGAACAACCCCCCACCCCGTGCTGCCCGCCGGTGTAATAAACATACCACTTCTAACTTTGACTAGTTAGAGAGTCTTTGTCCGTGATTTTCGGTTTTAGTGATTCACCCTCAATTTTCACTACACCAGATTGATAGAGTCTTCCAAGTCATCTAACAGGGCCACAGCCTTGCTGTTTATAGCCACCATCACTCTGAGAGCACAGCTGGAAACAGCCTGAATCAGCTGCCACAAAGGGCTGCAGCTCAGTGGCTCCCAGAGCCTGAATGTGTGGTAATTATCCAGCTGGGGAGTCTAAAATTATTCAGCTGGAAGCACAAGACATTAACTCCAGCCAAAGAAAGAGTTATTCTGCTGTAAGGCTCCTGAGGGGAGGCTCAAGCTTCTTGGGGGGTATTTTTGACACCAGGCAGGCACAATGTGGTCTGCACTGACCCCATACATTTTGAGGTGTTTGGAGTCTTCCATTTTAGTGGTCTTCTGTCACTTAAACAGCTTAGGGTCCTCATTATCACAGACATCTAATAAGTTGTTCCATAAAAAACAGAATTACCAAATCCTGCTCACATAGACAGACCTCTTAGATTTCTCACACCACAGCAGCCATCTCAAAACTCTTGTCTTTTATGACCTTCTCACCACATTGTTCTCAGCTCCCCATTAAAACCATCAATTGGTGAGAGCTTGCTGGTACAGGGAACCTCTCATAGTAAAGTTAATATTAGTGATGGAGATGAAAAGACACTGAATAACAAAGAGTTCCACTCTGCTGTGGAACTCATTTGTTACCCAGATGTTTGCCAGGTTTTCTAATCCCAAAGTAACACAATCTGTCACAGGAACTCCCTTCAACTCCAACACACAAACAGCTGCTAAATTTTACAAGTCAATAAAAGTTTGGTGTTGAAAACTTAATATTTCTGCCTAAAATTATGATGCCTAATTATTTTGTACAGATATTATCTAGTATCTAGTATCTAGTATCTAGTATCTAGTATCTAGTATCTAGTATCTAGTATCTATTAATTATCTATTATCTATTATCTATTAATTATCTATGTGTACATGGTTACTACACATAGAGTTATAATATCCACCCACTTTGAAATGAGGAAAAAATACAAGTAGCTAAAAAATAAGTGACATAGATAATTTTGGGTGGTAAAGAGGCACAGTGATGAGTCACAAAAAGTGTATGAGAAGAAACATGAAGACTAATGCAGTTAATGGAATATATAAATTATTATTCATATGCCATATATAAAGCATGACTCACACATGCTTTCAATACTTTCATAATTTGAGCTCATGCCTCATTAGGAATATGATTCAGGTATATAAATGAGACTTCAAAGATTTTAATATGGGAGGAGAGAAATAGTCCCATAACAGAGGTTGAAGAGGCAAATTGTGACTATCAAATGAGGTGTGGCAAGGTAATGACAAGCCAACACTGACCAAATCTTCCTGTTCTTTTCCCTTTAATAATGTTGTGATTTTTGGAGTCACAAATTAAGTTTGTGATTAAATTAATTTTTATTTTGTAATAGAAGAATTGCAGCACTAGGTTAATGTATCTACTCCAGCAGCCCATCTCTGGTAGTGACTTCTGGGAGAAGGAAAAGAAGAGAAAAAGGATATATTGATGCCTTCCTTGCGAAAAACCTTCCAGTGATCAACATTCCACGTTCCTCTAAGGCAATGGTTTAATCCAGAGAGATTTGTTCCATGGGGTTTTCTCCCAGAGATTTCTCTGGGTTTTATTCATCTATATCCAAAACAAAGTACCAAAAACACACCACGTTTTCACTTTGCAACTTTGGGTTTTCAGCTGACCACCTGATTGATAACTTTATGGTTTACTTCCTACTTTCTGCTTCCTCAAGATCGAACACATTGTTTGTTTGCTACACTGAACCAATAAAGTTGTCCACTAGGCAATAGGCTTAAAACCAAAGCCATGCAATTAAAACATGCCACTTTTTTTGGCAGGCATCCTATCTGCATTCCTGCCTTCTTTCACCTAAAGAAAAAGCAAAAAAAATTATTCTTGAGTACTGCTAAAGATGCAGCTTGAACTTCCCAACAGGAGAGTATAGACCTACATACCAGGTATTTCTGCAGAGATAGACAAAAATAATGTTTTGATGTTGAAAACTGATCAGCATAACAGGTATTACATGAAATACAGATATCCATATACAGTAGTCCAATTTTAAGAAGTTTTTGTTCTCTATCCCTTCCTCAGCAATTTTCTCCTGCCTTCATTAGTTAATTCATTCTGCCTGAAGCAGTAAGCTTCTGATGCTGAAGAAAAAAACAGAAAACCAGTAACTCAAGAGACCCTCAGAAGCTTTGATCATTTGTTCACTCATGCTAACCTACAAATCTTGCCTTTTTTCACTTTGAAAATTCTTGCTATAAATTCCTGTAGGAGAGTCTCAGCCTCTGCTGCTGGGGTGCTTTCAGTGAACTTCTTGTAAACACTTTCAATCTCAGGTTGCTGCAGAGAGTTCTCCAAAGCAGCTGAATGCCACAGAATAAACACATTAACCAGCGAGTCAGAGCTTCTCCAGATCATTAAATACCAAAGATGTGAATAAGCTCAGCATTTTTGACTTGTGATTTCACTCCCTCTGCAAAAACCAGTAGAAGGCAGCCCTGAAACCATGTTGAGCTGGACATTTATTCACCAGTGTTAGCACTGCAATAAATTACCAGAAGTCTCGTCCAAAATCAATGACAGTGTTCATTTCTTCATAAAATGATCACTTATCATTTGTCCTCCAGTAATTTTATTAAGTCATGGTGTAATAATTAGGAGCATCTTGCATCTATTATTCATCTTAAAAAAATCAGATGCTAAATCTCAGATGAAAAGAAACTTAATATTTTTGAAAACTCCAAGCATATGATCTGGAAACAATATTGATTTAGTTAGCCTGGTTAGTGCTAATAGCATTAAATACTACAGGGAAAACACAAAATAAGTTTAAAAAAATTTCTTCCTTCTCCAAGTAATAAACTGCATCATTGACCTTTTTGCTCAAGTGCTATCTACATGAGATTCACACATTTCCCAGCAGAGCCACTGCTTTCAAATTAGGCAATTTAGTGGAATTTAAACTAATTTGTAATTTAAAACTATTCATAACAGCATTAGGATTATTTTATTTACTGGATGACTGGAAAGTTAATACTGCAGCAATGAGTTTCTCAACTTAAACTGTTTCCAGAATAATAATCATGCTGCAAAAGCCTGAATATAACTGTCCAAAAATGTGTGTTAGTAAAATTCACAACCCCAGACAGAGGTACATTCTCCAACATCTCTGTAAGAGAGGATTTATTTGTGATATCAGTCTATTAAAACATCAGATTAAGGCCAATCGGGGAGAGCAGCATTAGGAGTCAGAAATTCCTGTGTTCTCCTTATTATACCTTTGCTTGAACCTCAAGAAAGAAAGTTGTCTTTTAAGGTCTTTTAAACATACAGAGTGCCTCAGGCACTTACCCCTGCAACCATTAATCACAGAAAATTCTATTCTGAAGTACTAAAAGAACAAGGATTTATTAGTACTTTATTCTAAGGAAGTACAGGAGTGACTTTTCTTGGGAAGCCAGCACTCCAGATCCTCTCATAAACCTACCCAAACAACATCTGACCTTTCAAATATGTGTTCTTTGCTAAAGGGTACATATTCTGACCTTCCCAGACCTGTCAGTGGGGGGGAATTTGACTGACTCAGCACTTGAATTCTGAATCTTTGAAAATCACCTTCCTGTTTTTTAATTTTCAGTCCCCTTGCCAGCTCATGGTGACTGCATGACAAGTGTACAGCTCGACAGAACAGTGGAATAATGGTTTATGTTGAAAGGGCCTTAAAGATCACTTCATTCCAACCCCCTGCCATGGGCAAGAACCAGGAGCACCTTCCACCTGACCAGGCTGATCAGGGCCCCATCCAGCTTGGTGTCAAACATTCCCATCCTTCAAAGCCTTCCAGCTCTGCTCCTGTGCTCAACTCTGTTAGAAGTAGGGGAGATTTTTTTTCTTTTGACCTTATGATCATGTCCAGACCCAAATTTCCAAAAGCCTGTGCTAAGCTAACCATCCAATCAGGTGTAATGTCACAGCTGCCATTAGAGCTCAGAAGTTGTTTTCCTTGGAAATGCAGAACTCCTCCAAACAGCAGACCCAGGTGATGTAGCTCCCAGTTACAGCAATATTCCTGCCCCTCAGGTCACCTGCTGGAAATGTTTGAGCAGCTGTCCAGTGAGATGGGTTGGGCAACTGGTCTCATTGAAAAATAACAGTGTGAAAAACAAAATTATTAATAAGTAGGGTTGGTTCACAGGCTGTTCTCAAAGCACTGCATCTCTGACTCACTATAGAGGCGCTGGGGGTGCACAAGCTGTGACCCTGACACCATCCCTTGTGCCTTTCTGAGAGTGGCAGAAAACATGTGGGTATATGCAGAGCCACAAAAACCCAGGGTGCCCACAGGTCTGGTAGAGGTCTCCAGACTGAAATTCAGAAGATTCTATTAACAGCTCACTGGCTCCCATGAAGAGCTTATTTAACCAGATTATTTGCCCCCACTGCCCACATTTCACTGTTCACATATTTATCTTTTCCCTGCACATATTCTATCGCTACTCAATGGGTCCCGCTAATTTTTGCAGCATCCCACATGCACACGTATTTTTCAGCAAGTGGCAGCCAGACCCACATGACTCATCCTCAGAAATGATCTTTTCCTACAAAGCTCCAACGGGTACAAAATTCCAGCCGTCTCCTAACAACCATCCCCGTTGTTGAGTCCCTCTGGTAAGTGGTTGCTTCAGTCATACATGTGGCAATTAGTGGTGATGGAGAAAGAGCCTTTTATGCACAATTCCCAGCTGTGAGCAGAGTGATTCTGGCTCTTGGCTGAGCTTATTGACACTCTGCTTGTTTCCCTCTCCACACATGGGAATGGAGAAGAAGATGAGGTCTGTGTTAAAAATTCAGCACAGGCTTAATGCTGTTTTCAGCAGAGATTCAGTGAGGTCACAGCAATATTCATCTGGTTCCACGTGACTAAATCATAGTATAGGTAAATAAATATGATCTTATAAGCTTCCCAGAGGAAGCAGTCTGAAAAATAGAGGTAATACAGAGCTACTACATCTGCAGGGAGTAAAGTTCTGCCTGTTAGTGAGACAGCTAAGAAACAGGAAAACCTTTTTTGTGTGTGCATGACACACAATAATTTCTAATTCTTCTTTCTCCGCCTCTCCTCCAAGCTCATCTGCACCCAGAAATAAGAGGAACTTCTAGGAAGGTTTTTCAGACCCTTTTGTCAGACAACAAATATTTCTTTTTTTCTCCAAGGCATTGTCTACCCCAAGGCTGTGTAGGACAGCAAGAACTGGTTATGACTGCAGAGGGAATAGTCAGCCCTGCAGAATTTCTGTCCTCCCACTGGTCATGGTCACACTGAGCCATGCTGGGCTCTGCACCAGCCAGACTCTGCACCCACCTTTGATCACACAAAGGGGACTTCACAAAGGTTGATGGGACAGCCCAGAATTTGCAGAGAATCAGCACAGAGCAGATATCAAAGGTCACACAGCAGTGTCCCATTGAAAAAGCCTTGTCCCATAAGGTAGGAATCAGATTTACCAATATGCAGCCTTGAACAATCAATAGAAATCCTTTGAAGAGTTTGATCTGAAGTTCATTGATTGCACTGGATGATTTATTTTTCTAATACTTTACACATTAGCCTATCATCACTATTTCTTTTAAGCCCTGGCTGCCCTGTATAGCAAGCAGCTTTAATGGGTACAATCAGGTATAAAAGGGATGTTAATTTCCACAAAAATATGACTAAGGATTTAAAGTGTCCTTGAGTAAAATTTAAAAAAAACAAATAAAAAAGTAAATAAAAAGAAGAAGTGAATTACACTGAAAATCATTTGCACTTAAAAAATATAATCCTACTGCCGTCTATAGAAATTAAATCAAATGGAAAACACTGAAATAAAAATTACCCTTTCATCTACACAAATTATTGGAAAGTAGTTAGACAAGGTAATTGTTATGCAAATGTAGATCCAATGCAATCACAAGACCTGGGAGTATTTTCCAAGAAGGCATGTTAACTCTTTCTAAAACATCCTATCTGCTTTGTCCAGAAGCCCTTGAGTCTGGCTTTTCTAATCATCCCCACGTGCTTTGTCTTGAACAGAAATATTTACAGTTATGAGTATTCACACACAAATACATTTGAAGTTTTTCATGAGTTACAAAAGTGGTTGATGAAGAAATGGGTGTTAATGTATATAAGTTTTTGTAAAGCATTTAATGTACTGGCATATGGCACTTGGATTAAAAAAACAGAACATACAGAAAAGCAATATATTGTAGAAAGTGAGCTCAGATGTAGATGACATATACTTGAGAGAATAAGAGGTTATCACACCATCTCTGGGGAAAGGTTTATTCAGTTGTTTCATAAAATAAAATTTTGTTTTATAAGAGTCACAAGGGATAGGTTTGTACCGACAGAGCAGCAGCAGAGAATGAAGCACTGACTTGTACCCCAGAGAGACAAAAAAGCAGATTCCCCCGCACACATGCCAGGTTTCCTACAGCCTTGGCTAAGAGTATGGGGGCAGAAATGGCCACAGATCCCAAATTACCACTTGCCAAATGCAAAACTGTCTTGTGGACCAGCTTTAACTTTGTGATAGCACAAGTAGCACTTGGAGCAAGCTGTGAGAGAGAGAGAATTGTATCCCAGGCACCAAGAGAAGCTGCATGCAAGCACAGAGCAGCCAGAGAGGGCTCTGGTGGCTTCCAGCTGCTAAAGGTCTAACAGGAGCCTCTGGTACCACAGCAGAGGAATATCATGCTGAGGGAGAGGAAAGTTTGGTGGCAAATGATCCAGCTTCAGCAGCAGCAGAGCCACAGCTCAGTTCAGTGACAGCTCTCATGGGTCTTGTTGATGGATCAGCTGCAGTTCTTGACACCAATGTTTTTCCAGCCCTGTCCTCACCTTCTGTGTGGCCCCTCTGCTCAGACCTAAACCATCCCATTTCTTGAGGTGCATAGTCAGCTCCCAAGGTAGTCTAGCCCTCCCAGAGTATCCATCTCCCTCCAATAGCCAGGAAAACCCTGTTGTGTTGCACCAGGCTGCTGGCTGTGCCTGCCCCACTCCTGCCATTTATAGCACCATGCCTGGGTGCTGGATATTTGTGGGGCTATTTGCTCTTTCTCAATTTCTCAATACCCTCTAAAAAATGCCAGAAAACAAAATACTCTGTAGTTGCTTTTCCTAGGATTCACTGTTATCAGGAAGGACTCAAAGGACCTCAATATGAGTGCATGCAAGAGGAGGTTAAAAGGTGAAGATGTTCTAATTCATGCAGACATGATGAGAACATCTGGTAATGAAGGGACTATTAATCAGCAAAAGGCATAATGAGAGCTGAAGGCCAAAGCAGGAGCTCGATAAATTGAAGCTAAAAATAAGGCACAGAACATCAGGTATGAAGTTTATTGGTCATTGGAGAAATTTTCCGAGAATATGGGATTTTTTGTTGCTCAAAGCCTTCATAAATAAGATTTATGGGATGGTTGATTTTCTAGAAGAATTCTGCTCCTCACTAAGGGTTTACAGGCTTTAAGTTATGATTGAGGCTGCTTGTGCCATACACAGTATCCAATTATCCAGAGAAAGCTCCCCTTTCCTAAGGAAAATGCACTCCTGTGGAAGTGAGGGGAGGATAAACTCATGCATTAAGAGTTAAACCCTGCATCACTATCTGATGCACATGCCCTTCTTCCTTGCCTGATATTTGATTGTCATCTTGCTAAAGAATTTTTACTTCTATTTAAAGCCATGAGTAGGGATGTTCAAGAGCCATGTGCTACATCCCTGTGTTACAGGCACACGAATTTCAGCCTGGAACAAACGGGTGTGTGACAACAAAGGCTCAGGAGTGAGATCAATTTAAACTACAGGGACAGCAGCTGAGCATCTCCTAAACAAAAGGCTGCTGTTGGAACAAATATTAACATGTTTAAAAGCTGGACAGAAGGAACCAAGAACATTGAGTGTGTTCATTGTACTTGCTAAAAGGGTGCCTCACTCCTCATGCTATTTTAATCAGGCAGCAATACACAGAATTAAGACACACTTCTCCCACCAGACTGTCTCTTCTCCGTGTGCCTCTGCTTCTGCTCCATCTGTAACTTTCCCCAGCATAAAGAGAAATTGCTACACAGAGGAGGAATTACGCAGATTTTATTTTAAGGTGAGGGAAGGCAAGAATTCCAGCTTCATATGAGCTAAACAAGGGATCTGCTCCCACACTGAGGGATGATGGTGGAAATGCTCCTGCTGCTGACAGCACACTGTGTATCTGACCTATACTTCAGTACCATTTTTTAAACAATGCAAAATACCTGAAACAGGAATGAAAATTACACAAGTTTGGTTTAGCACTCCAGTTTGGTTTTTGTTTTGTTTTGTCACCCATTGTTAAAAAAAACCATCTGGGGTTACTTCAGCTTTTCATCCAACATCAACATATAACATGTCAGTATGCAAAACCAAGGTTGCTTTTTGAGGGAAAAAACACAGCAACATGAAAATTACCTATGTGGACAACTTTGGAGTGAAGCTTTTTCAAAATGCTGAGGAAAGGCAGGTTTTTAACATTCCTTCTCCTTCTCTTCCCCTCTAGCAGAATCTGTTTCCTAAATGAAATTGAAATTCGCAAGTAATTTCTCTCCTCCCTACGTTCTAAAGAAACCCTCCAGTCTTGTGAATCTGCTACTCACAAAACAGACTTGAAAGACTTAAAATGCATAGGAGTTGCTACTGTTCAGAGCTGAAATGATATAAACAGGAAGAAGTTACAAAAAAGAAGGAAAATTACTTTTCCCATGGTCAGATAATCATAGGAAAAGGGGGAGCGTTTTTTAGCTAAAGGAGGAGAGATTTAGATCAGATGTTGGGAGGAAATTCTTTACTCAGAGAGTAGTGAGGCACTGGGACAGGTTGCCCTGGGAAATTGTGGATGTCTCATCCCTGGAAGTGTTCCAGACCAGGCTGGACAGGGCTTGGAGCAGCTTGGGATAGTGGAAAGTGTCCTTGCCTATGACAAGGGGTGGAACAAGATGGCCTTTAAGATTCTGTGGTGGCTAGGATCTCCTCAATGTAGTAGTCCAGATAAAAGGCCAAGTGTTCTCCCGATGGGATTTGAGCCCTCAGCCAGGGGTTTCCAGCAGTGTTTTGTTAGATGGTCTCATGGAACAAAGGATTAGGGTGGAGCATCCTCTCCTTTCCCCATTCCTCCCTACATTTTTTTCAGTATTACAAATGAAAGGACATCTGTAACACCAGAAAAGGGGTGTTGGAGGGAAGTGGCTCCTTTTTCCTCACAGCTACACCTCCTCACCCTCCTGCAACATCCTCTCAAGATGATGGCCACCAGGTACACTCTGTGCCCATCCATATAAATAGATCTATTGCTCATAAGGAGTAAATCATGCTTGCAGAGGAGCTGGGACACTGAGTTTAATCTCTGAGTTCATGTTCCTTTATTAACTTCAGTATTCCCCGGGGCTGTCCTGCCCGCAGCTGCTCAGATAATGACTCTGCTCCTCTGACCAGCAACTGCTCCATGCAGTGATAACCAAACTCCAGGCCAGTCACAGCCTGGGGCAACCTGACGAAGCCCTGCTGAGGCCAGCAGAGCTGGGCTGAGGATCTGATCTCCTGGCTGCAGTTCTGTGCCTGCAGCTCATCAGATCAAGGGCTGTGCCCTCAGACAGCTGCCAAGTGTTTCACTGGTGAGCAGATCCCTCCCATCACGAACCCGCAGCTCAAAGAAGTCACTGCAAGCCTCTGAAAGGAACAAGAAAATCACACCAGCAATGCCACGTAAGAAGAAGAAATGCCATATAGCCACCTGCAAAAACAAAAAAAGAAAATTGGTATTTTCATTCAAGGAGCACAGTAAATTCTGAAATTAAATGGATTTATCCTGTCCAGACTGCTGCTCTTCTCAGAAGGTGGCAATGCTGCCCAGACCACACTGCAGGACTAAAGCAGCAGCTGGGCTACACTGGGGTTTGCAGTGCCCAATGCCAGGTGGCAAACACAAGTAGCAAAAAGCCCAGCTGTCCTCTAACCATTGACTGATAGTTTTACTTCATAAAAGTGACTAAATCAAATTCTCTTCCGAGTTAGCCCAAATGACATGGCAAGGAGTGATCTTGGGGAGGGCTTTAGACTGCTAGAGAAGTAAAAAGTGCTTTTTGACATTTTTCAGAGCAATGTCGCCAGAAACCTGGCTTTCACCTAAACAGAAATTATAGTACAAAGTATCTAGTCCATAAAAATTTGTATTATGACTAAAAGATGAAAGCTACACAAATCTGAAATATTCTTCCAAACTACTCCCTGCCAGTTTAAATTTAGGACTTAAAGGGAAATCTAAGGTACTTCCCCCAGCTAATTAACAGAGCCCCCTTCAATAAATAGATCCAGCTAAATATTAAGAGCATGTACAAATTCCACCCATGTCCCTCTTCCAGAAGCTCTGGTTCAAGTTCACCAGCTTCAACAGGAGCCTCACCAACTTGCAATTGAATAAGCCTGGTGATAATTTAATGATAACATGGTCCTGTCCTCCAGCAGGGGGGAAGGCTCAGCAGTGAGACCTGAAATAATTGCTGTGCTTTTGTGGTTCTGGGTGTCCAGGCCTTACACAAGGTAAAGGGAAGCCACAATGGCATTAGGGGAACACCACAGGAAGCCAGAGCAGGCTGCTGGTTGTCCTCCTGCTCCTCCTCCAGTCCTCAAACCTGTGAAATTTCTATTCTGAGAGCTGAACACAGGGCTACACAGGAATTCAGCTTGAGTTAGGGCTGCCTCATGTAGAACCCCATCTGCACTGGCAAATAATTCAGGGTCTAAAGAATTTTTCTAATCATTTTACAACAAAGTGAAGAATACAGAGGATTTGAGAAAATATTTATTTTGTCAATATTTGGCTACTATGACAAGTTTTCAAAGGAAAAGTTGTGAAAATCCTTCATTGCTTCAACTGCAATACGGTTCCATAAATCATTTGCAAAGCACCTGGGTCTACTCCACCAGCTGGGTTCCTAATCTGTGGGACAATTACAAAATAAATCTCCTAGGCAATTTAAAATCTGGCTGGAATAACCTGATGTTTTCCAAGATTATGACAGAAAGAAGTGTAATAGAAAAATTGTTCACCAGCAAAATGACAACAGCTGTCGAATTTTGCTTTTGAATGTACATCAGCACTGCTGGCCTTTGTCAGACAGACTGCAAGGAGTGAGTGGAGGCTCTTTGTAAATGTGCTCGTTTCCACTGGCAACCCATGGAGCAAAAGGACAATCAGATTTAATCAATTGATCTCAATGCGCCATGTTCAAAGAAGTTTTCTTTAAATGATTCAAGAGACAAAAGGAGGAAGAGAAAAGTCAAGCAATAAATTGTAATGGTTCTCATAAATGGCTATGAATCAACTGTTTCATAGTTTAATTTTGTTAGGAACTCCTGAACTTTTCATATTTTCCTCAGATAAAATCTTTTTTTTCCGAGCAAAGCCACAAAACTTAAATGTAGGCTCCAATGCCTTTGTTTGGAAACTGATTTTTCAACTCAGTTTTCCCCAGAATTGCAAATAATCAAAATGCCTTTTCCTGTCTAAAATGCCATCTGCATTTTTCTTAAATAACTCTCTATACATGAATCATCTGTATTTTTACGCTGCTGCTGAAACAACGTAAAAACCTTCCACCCAAATTGGAAATGCAACGGGGCTGGATGACATTTGCAAAGAACACTTTCTCAGAATAACCTAACCTTTAATAAGTGCATTTTCCATATATTTATTAATGCCAGTAGAAGAACATGATGTTCTGGAATAAAATATTTACGGAATTTCCGTGTCTTTGTTGCGTGGGGCTCCTGGTTCCAAGAACCATTCAGAGGCTTTTAAACTGTTCACCATGTCACTCCTGTCAAGTGGCACTTTTCAAGTGCTGAGCTCTCTGCTTTTTTTTTTTTTTTTTCTTTTCCTGTGCACGAAAAGCACTGGCATCATTTTTCCTTGAAATTTAAAGTGACTTGTAACAGCATCACAGAACACATCCACCTCGCAGACCTTACATTACTCTTGCTTGATTTAATTTTTGAACAGACCTAAATATTTGTATGTCCTGTTCAGACTCCTCAGCTTCCAGTTCAGCATGTTCAGGGCAGCTCCTGACTCACAGCCAGCAAGGAACGAAGCCTCTTATTCTCTCGTCCATGCTGCTTTCCTATTTATATTTCCCCACCCTATATGAACCCTTGTGTTCTTTGTTAATTTTGCCTATTCATTAGCAAACGGGCACACACAGAGTGGTGTTTTTTTCTGCAGGAGCTGTAACATGCTCTGATGCCCTGATGTCACAGTAGCACTTTTTGTGAGTGTGGTATTTCTCCAGGTTTATTTTACCCCATTCCTGGGCAATGCCCAGCAAGTTTGTTATGATGAATCTGAGTAGAAAGGGAGGTCCTTGCACTTCCATCCTGGATTTGTTTTACTTGCTTCCCTCTGATTTCCCCTGTTATTTTCTTAAACCTTATTTTTTTTTTCTGTTTTCTTCTATGATTCCTTTTAAGCTGTTTCACAAATGCACATTTCAATAGTCTAACACTATATTTCTTCATAGCTCTCAGGAGGAAAGAACATAAAGCAAGCAAAACACTTGCTCTTTGATGAGAGAAAAGTTAGTCTCATGTTTTCCAAGCCACCACCTTGTGATGAGATTTCACTAGCTGGGAATTTGACATGATAGCCTAGAGAGAGAGTAGGATGTGCACTGCCAGCCCACACTATTCTCAGAGCCTGCAAACCAGTTCCAGTTCCTCTTTGAAAGAGATCTGTTGTTTCAAGTGTTTGTCAATATTCATAGCCTTTTCTCAGCAGTTGCACAATTCACCACTTTCAATGAGGAGCTTGCAATGTTGGCAAACAGGTTGAGGAAGGTGTAAGATAATAAAAAGGTCAGACTGAACAAAGATTACGTTGCATTAAGGAGGAATGTAAAATTATTCTTTGTGATTTTTTTCAGTAAAACAATAAACCAATCCAGATTTCTGCATTTGCAGGAAAGACAGTAATTCTCTGCTGGACTGAGGGTGAGATGTGGTACTGGCACACATGAAAAGCAGGTCAGGAAAACATTAATTGCATTGCAAAGTACTGGTAAAAACATCCTTTCCAACATTCATATCTGGTAAGAGAGCAAGAACAGGAGATCAAAGTTCAAGCAGGATTTTAATTAGATGCCTTTCTTACTGTGGTGTGTCAGACACAAGGCAAGAAATTTTCTCATCTGCAGCCATGCTCTACACAGCACTTTGCTCCCTCTAGCATGTTAGAAGTTGGCCTGATGCAGAGGGAAGCTGACACAGGAATACAAACATTAAGAGCACAGAGGCACTCAGGATACTGACATTGCCTTTCCCCACACTGGGCACAGCCACACTCTGATCCCAGCCTGAAGTCACCTACCTTTTGGGGACAACATGCTTTTCATTTGTTTTGGATCCTGACAAAGCTCATCTGCCAGGTTCACTGTGGTTTGCCACAACGTAAACAAGCCCAAAGGTGAAAACAGAGGTGGTCCTCAAGGACAGGACCAGGACCTGCAAGGCCACAGGACAGGCAGGAAGCTGCTCTAGGAATGGGATTTCATATCCTGCTTTCTTCTCTCGTACTAATTAATTTTTTCACTTTGAGGAGGAAGGACGACTATTCATTTTATAAGATTACAGCAGATCAATAAAGGGAAACTATGATTCATTCAATACTTGGCGACAGATTAAATAAAAAGCATCATTCTGGGTCTGCTCTAAAGTAAAAAATTAAAATATAAAAGCAGATGTCTAGGGAGACATAAAATCACAGCAGTTTTTCTCCCTTTCTTCCTTTTCTGTCTCATTAAAACAGAAATTACAAATGGTTTTATTATCCTGTGTTCAGCAGACAAGCATCATGATGGTGAACAGTAAAGCCATTTTTTTAAATGAAATTCATACAGCTGCAGGAATACAAATGTAAAAGGGAAGCAAAGAAAACTTTTAGGAGAAGATTGTTATATTCCACATAAGCTTTGAAACACTGCTGGCTGAGTCACCAAACTGAGATTTAGCAGAGAAGGAGGCAGCTCTCCAAAGTATTTTACAGCTCTGTATTTTGCAAACCATAAGCCAGATTTGCTGCTCCTCTCATGTGCTGTTCTTCAGCCAAGCCTGTTGCTAAATCCACCACACAACAATTTGTCAGGGACTTGAAGTTATTGCAGCTTTTTCATGCTTGTTGGGGAGATTATCAAACAGATATCCTGTCAGTCTGCTGACTGCTCAGAGTTTTGGGCTAACAGGTAACCTTTTCTGGAAATATCTGCGGCTTGATGAGCTAAATACCATATCAAATAGGGGACTGCCTATGTTTGGAGGTGGTCTGCTCAGCTAGAGGAGGCAAGGATTTTCCATCTCAGAAGTCAGGAGATTGCTCTTGGTCTTCTCAACTCCACACAACTCACATCCACAAGACAGAGAATACTGAAAGAGGAATATGACAGTGAATATTTCTGAATTATAATAATTAGGTTCCAGCTGTTTTCAGTATCCTCTGATGGGGATAGAAACCAATCACACTCAATTTTAAACATAATGAAAGACATTCTTCTTGTTCATGGCAATGACTTTTAGAATGTGCCTTGCATTGGGGTATAGAAATATTAGAAATGTGCCTGCTTGCTTCTGTGGAGAGCCAAGTATTGTGCAACGCAATATTGAATTTCAGTAATTAATTACATTCTGCCAAATTCAGCTGTGGTTTTCCTGAAATGCTAGCAGTTGTTTCAGCTAGTCTTTATGGCTCTGACTCAAAGCCCTTTAAAATGGATCAAAATCTCTCCATTGACTTCAAGTGGTCTTAAAGCTGATCCTCACTGTCAGGGAGGCTGCTGGGAAAAGGAAAAGGGGACCAAGAGTCTAGTCTTACTCACAGAGGAATAGAAATGAGAGCTTTGGGGTACAGCATTCATCAAAGTATCAGTTAATAAAAAATGAGATTACTACTACTGCTACTAAGAGACAAAATACATTAAAAAATCATCTCTGGACCTCAAAACAGTCTGAGGATTTTCTGTTAGCTTTGCTGTCCAGAGCCAACTGCAAATGTTTTCTCTTTTCCCTACAACTGAGATAAAGTAATGTCTCATCAAAATGTTCTGCAGGTGGTAGATTTCAACAGTAATTTCAGGAGAGAACTGAAATAGTTTAATTTTTTTTAAATGTTACTTTGGTGCTTTATGGGAATGGAACCTTGGCTTCTTTACACTTCCAGTCTCCTATTAGAAAAGGCAGCAGCCAGACCTGGAAAAACCTAGAGTTAAAGGAATGTGATCCTGGTGCTGGAACCAGACCTGAAGAACCAGGAAAACCTATGAGCGGAATCCCATTAAAAAAAAATCAAACAAACAAGCAAATAAAAAAAATGAAAAGGAATTAAATAAGTAGATTTTTGGGCTAAAACAGTGGAACCAAAAGTCCTGGAAACTGCAGGGGAATTGTGTCTCTGGAGGCTGGGCTGCTGTGAGCCCCAGCAGAACACAGCAGGAGCTGCCTCTTGGCTCTGTCCCCCTCAGGGCTCTCTCTGCCCTCTCACTTCAGGCTGTGACACAGCCTGCTTTGGAAAGCAGCTGCTGAACACTTTGGGGAAAAACCAAACCCTTATTCTAACGAGCAACCTTCTATAAAAAACGTGCTAATTCACTTTTAATTGTAGTGCTGACTTTAAATGTGGGGCTTGGATTACATGAACAGATATCCAGATATCTCAGCAAACTCATCCAAGCTGCAGGATCCCTGTGTTACAATTAGCATGGGCTGCTGAGTGACTCAGGAGCCTGCACACATCTCTTGAACCTGTGAATCCGTGTCCAGCTGAGCACAAAGGAATTCTGCAGTTGAGTGAATCCTGCCTGGGAGAGCAACTTTGGGCAATTAATGGAAAATTTCATTTTCTGTAACTTCTTGTCTATGGAAGTAAATTCACCCCTCCTTGACAGAGTGAAAATAACTGTGGGGAAAAAAAAGTGCAGCAGCACAGGCACTTGGTAGGGATTCCAGGAAAAAAACAGAATTCAGGGAATGAAGAAGCTCTTTTTGCTGTAGCCACAGCAGAGGCAAAAATAAGGCAACAGCAGAAAGGATTCCTGGAATCTGAGGAGAAGTCACATGAATAAATAATGTGTGATTTGTGACTCCTTGGAGCTCTGAGACTTGTGGCCAAGAATCTTTCAGAACAGTCAAGAAGAAATTCATGCCATTTATTTGATTAAGATGCAAATGGCTGGATTTTGAAGACTGCAAAAAGCTCAGGGGTCTGTTGCCTCTACTGGCAGAAATCTGTGTTGAACGCCCATGGTCCAAGCTCTGGGAATGGGTGCATAAACTGCAGGGGTCTCCCCACAGAGGCTTTGTTTGGAGGGTGAGGGACCACTGGAGGAGAAGACCCCATTTCCTTGCAGAGGTGAGAGAAGTGACACCTGCAAGGAGATTGAGATGCCCAAGAGGTGCTGCTGAAATTATTTTAAACTGTAATAGACTGACCACGGCTGAGTGGGGAAAATTCAACAGTTAAAGTGTTGTAGGGATATTCTTTATGAGAACTTTCCTCAGTACTGATCTTACTTGTGGCTTTATGACAAAATATCCCAAAGTGATAGAGCAGTGGTAGAAAACTCAGGGATAGAACAGAGCATGACCATGATTTTGAGAGCAGGAACTGTAATTGGTTGTGCCTCTTGGATTGATTAAACATCACCACATTGTTAGCACCTTAACAACCAGAAAGCAAAAAAATTTACAATTTCACATTATGTACACTTGTTTTTAGCAGTTGTCACACCAGCACACCTGGGAACAGATATGCCACACTGAGACTGTTAATCTCTGTGTCTGCTGCCTGAGATGTTAAAACTGTCCTGGTGGATCAGGTGTCTCAGTCAATCTGAATGATTGAAGCTGCCAATGAATGCCATAAATCTGTAAAATAATCCTCCTTGGGGTTAGAGTTTGTCAGCTTCAGGTTTGCCTGAACTGGGAGCAGCCTCTCGTGCCATCCAACAGCTCACTACACACTCTGTAGCCTCAGAACACCAAGACTGTAAATAATTCTTTCCAAAATCAGTTATAATCCATACATTTGAGCCAAACATTTTCTCCTGCAGTAGGGAAGGGATTAGCCTTTCCCTGTGCCAGGAGTTTGCCTTGCATTGAAGAAATAGCACAGGTCCAGTGAATTATTAGCTTGGTGCAGCACCATGTGGGGGTTGAGAGTCAAATTTACTGATGTTCACCCATGGAGTCACTCCTGTCACAGCCCAGAGGCCTGTGAACCAAACAAAATTAGAAATTTTGCCCTTCACTTTATGCAGGAATTCCTAATTCTAATCATTCCTAATTCCTGGTCCAGGCAGAGTTCTTTCCCTGCACAGGGGAACACATTTCTAAGCTGACACCGGCAGCAGCTTGTGGGATATTTCATAGCCAGGCTATTACAGCCTTTGGAATGGAACTAGGACTGGTCATTAACAAAGCCAGCACAAGCACAGGCATTGCAGAGGAGCATTAGAAACCATCCAGGGTGGGAGAAGAATATATAGAAATACACGGATGTAGATATAGATTGATATAGATATATAGATATAGATATAGATATATAGATAGATATAGATG
Source organism: Vidua chalybeata (assembly GCF_026979565.1). Lineage (NCBI taxonomy): Eukaryota > Metazoa > Chordata > Aves > Passeriformes > Viduidae > Vidua > Vidua chalybeata. Next base: position 6,076,295 of record NC_071537.1, on the reverse strand, counting down.
GTATAGATGTAGATAGCAGCTCCTGATATAGAAAGAAACTCTTTCCAACACATCATTGCAGATTCTGAGTGGAGGAAGTAGATTGACTCACCAAAAACCTTTGCTAATACCAGCTTCAGGAGTTTGACTTTACAGTCCTTGTACAACGGTTTCCCAAACCATTTGCTCAATGTGCTTTCTTGGGAAATGTATCAAACTGCATTTTCCAGCCTTAGGGATCCCATGCTGAGGTCAGACTCTGTATTGTGCATTCCTGTGGCTCCCTGACTCAACCTTGGGGTGCATAAAGTCCTATCCCCGATGACACCAGATTTTAGCAGCTTTTATTTTGTAATTAATTGCTCTACTCACAGTGCTTAGCTACTAGTGTAAATTACAGCTTTGGGTATGGAGTTATTTTTAAAATCGGCCAATATTCAATAATAACCTTTTAAAATTTTATTTGAAGTAGCAGAGTAATTCCCCTTCTTCTGTTTTTTAAATTCCACTTGCAAGTCTTCACCTGTCTGATGCAGGAACTGGAGGTTTTTTGTTGTTCAAGTTAATCTCAGAAACTCAGGTAATCAAGTTCCCACAGCACTGAGTATAGCCAAGGAGATTTACACAGATAATTTAAAGGCACCATGCTGATCTGTTGTAAAATCCAGGCTGTCAGGAGTTCAGAAATTAAATCAACAAGAGAAATCACTAGGACTTCAGCAGATCCTTTAAGTTAAGCTGATACATTAAAAGATGCCCTAGACATGAACTTTTATTGCACAATTTGAAACCCTTACACTGCAGAAACGTTAACAATCATTGAAACATGTCTAACTTTAATGTTTTAGCCAGTGTAGTAATCAAAAATAAACATCTGTACTGACACTGGTTCTGCAACAACAACATCCTGGTGACACTGAACATTATTTATAACAGAATGATGCAACCACATTGTTTGATTAATATCTGCAGAGTCATTTCTGCACTTTATACCCCTCTTGGAACACAAACCAGCTTTCTGAGGCTGCATGTGTGTTTGGGGCACTCTGGGGCATGGTTTGCAAGATGCTGAATGCCCACATGCCTCACTGTAGTCCACAGGGCCATTTAATTCCTTGCAACATCCACCCTTTAGCTCCTTGTCTGTGTTCTCCTCCCTCAGATTGCATTTGGCATTGGAGCCATCAACATGTTTGAAGGGCAAGAAATGAGGAAGGAATACGAAGCTGAAAAAGCAGAGTCTCCCTTCTCTCCAGTGCTCCTTTTCTCTGTTTTCCTAATCCTGCTGCCCAAAGGAAATCACAAAAAAAGCCTAAATTACCAGTGGATACATCCACATGACTTCTGCAGCAGGGAAAAGTGATTTCTAATGATGTCCAGGGAGCTCCTGTGCCTCTGAAGATGATGCTTTTTAAACTTAGAGCTGAAACATTGGCTCCTCACCATCACCCCGAGAAGCTGTGGAGCTCCCATCCCTGGAAGTGTTGAAGGCCAGGCTGGAGGGGGCTTGGGGCAGCCTGGAGCAGCTCAGGGTGTCCCTGCCCGTGGCAGGGGGGAGGAACCAGACGATCTTCAAGGTCCCTTCCAACACAAGACCAGGACCAGGTGCTGAACTTTGATGGCTACATGACCTGCAAAAGATTGTCTTTACACAAGCAGGGAATCCCTCAGGCCACTTGTTACACCTCCTAAAATGTTGTAGCCCCAGATTTCCCTCAGTTAGTGGCATAGGCTGTGATTCCTACCAACAGCTTTTAGCACAGCAGCCAGCAATGCAAACAGAAACAGGAGCTGATCCAAACAAATCAGGAGACAGCTCTTCACAAGTGATGCACCATCCATCATTTTATATACCATAATATTATATAATTATATATAATATATAATTATATATATATACTGAATATATATATTCAGTGTGTATATATATACACTGAATATATATAGCATATATATAGTACAATATATCATATACTATATAATGATATAATTGTTTATTATAAATATATAAATTTAATTAATCTATTATTAAATTATTGAATTTCGTTAAAATCAAAATATTTCTTTATTTTAAATATTAGAATATTTCTTTTCAATATTAAAATGTTAAATATCATTAAATTTATAAATTTATTGAATTTCTTATTATAAAATATAAATCTAATTATTTATGATTTTATACTTTTATAATTTTATATATAATCAGTAAAGGCTTCATTGAACACCTACAGGCAGGTACTGGAGAGGCTCACAAAAACCAGCAAGGTTGATTTTTAGGTCCAGGGATTCAAGGTGATGGAGTCACATCAAGAGAGTACAGCGTGAAAGCACTGAAATTGTGCAGGTCAGGAGGCAGAGTTAAATCACTGCAGGAAAAGAAATCACTAGAAAGGAAAGCAATATCCTGAAAATAAAATACCCCAGATAAGAAAACATAAATGCAGGTAGAAAAAGCCAATCCAGCCTTGCATGTCAGGGCTGCATTAACAAGGCTTGCTTTCCAGAGATCAAAGGACACTGATCCTTCTCCCAGATCAGTCCTTACAGACAGAACAGGAGGATTTTCCTAAGTCAGGTAAGTAAGAGAAAAGAGACAGCAGCAGAAGTCATGTTTGCATTTCTCTGTCTTAATTCCTCACTGTCTCCAAGCATTTTGAGATTTACAGTTCAAGATCTCCTGTTCTCCACAGAGCTTTTCCACAAGCAGTTCTCGTGCAGCCAACTTGTTTTAGTCCCACCTGAGACATAAAAGAATCCTTTTGCCAAAAGCATGTTTCTCTGGGGATCATTCTTGCTCGAACATGTTTGTCTCTAAGCCTCACATTCAACCATGCTGGTAAGAGTGCAGGTCAGAAACACACTACATTTCTTTATAAAATAACAAAAAAATATTTTCTACTTATGTGGAATTTGTATGTTTTATATCTTTACCCTTCACATTCTGCACTTTGGACTTATTAAGAAATAATAAATGTCCTGAGAAGAGTAATTTCTGAGTCTTTTCAACCACCTGTCCCATCCAACACACTTGGAGCTCATGGATGCAGCTACAGAGCCTGAAGTAACAACAGCAAGAGAGATCATTGTGGGGCTTTTTTATTTCTGAATGGTGACAAATGCTTGGACTGGTTTGCCAAGATTTATCTTGTAGGGTGGGACTCCACATCCTCCAGTGGGGATCAGACTCTGGATGAGCTCAGATGTGGCAGCAATATGGTTAATCTAGTAGCCATAACAACCATAATCCTCACTGCAGGACTCTCAAAAACTTGTCTTGCTCCTATTTCTTCCTAAAAAACACTTTAGCTCAAGGAAGATCAGGGCTTTGCTGAGGTTTGGGGAGCACAGAAGAGCACAAATTGAAACGAGGAGGGTGAGTGAGGTTAGAATCAAAAGAGGATAATGAACAAATTATCAGGATACAAAGGGCTGTACAAATATCAGAACAAAGCACTTCCTTTGGTCCTGCAGCAAACAAGATGTTAAATACCCCAAGAGGCATGTCAGAACACCTAAAGGAACAGCTTAGGAAGTCAGGCACTTTTCTGTTAAATCACCTTGTCATGTTTACAGCTCCCCAAAGCCCTCCTTAAATATGATAATAGGAGTCTGACTAGTCTGACTTTGTCATTTTAATTAAAAGCTCTATTCCTCATGGCAGGAGCAAGTGAAAAAAAATACAGTTCCCACTGCAAGCCCATGGAAAATATGAATGTCTTCCTCTATTGCTAGCTTAGGGATTGGTCTGGCCTGTGTTCCATATGTAAACATCCATAATTCACCTTCAAAAATTCACAGATTCACTTTGATAACGTGAAAAACAGCAACCATGGACCCATTTTCACCACTCAGAGAACTTTTGTTTTTCTCCCTAGAAGATTTTTCATCCAGAAATGTCCAAGGTTTCCACCATTAAAAATCAATTGAAGCTGCCAATTTTATAAGAAAGTTTCCACTAATTTGAAATTTGTATTCAGAATTTTATTCTGCTTGAAACTGCCACATTTTAGTTAAACTGTGAGTTACCCATTAAAGAGAAAATCCAGCTTCCAGCCTGTTCCATTAAGCCACATGACTGTGCAGAATATAATAGCTTGAGTCCATATCCTTGCATGTCTTAAGTAAGTCCAAACCTACAGATTGCCAGGCACAGCAGATAGATCCCACTGCCACCAAACTCATTCCTACTGTTGGATCACAGCTTCTACAACTTAATTCCCTCTTTGCCAAACCTGGAGAACTCCCTCAATAGTCCCAAAATCCAGTTTGCACCTATTAAAAAAAAAAAAAAAAGTCACTCTGGCACACATAACAGGGGAGGATAAACGTTATCAGGCATTAAAAACATCATTTTCCTAAGTGATTGCTGGCAGCTGATGCTGCCCTTTCAAAGGGCAGAGATATTTATCTGAATAACTTTCACCAGCCAGCTCGGCACACTCCTCTCTGATCGTCAACCAGCGATTCTGGTCCTTTTTGGTGCACAGAGGGAGCACTGGAGTACTTTAGATGGTTTCTTTTTATCCAGCTGAGCAGCTCCATTGTCCCCCGGGTGCTCCATGTGAACCCAAGAGTCTCAGGCTGGCATTGCCATCCAGCAGTGGGTCAAGAACACTCTCAAGGAGAAATCAACACTCTGAGAGTTCAGATGACAACAGCAGAGATCAACAGCAGCTCTGGCTGAGAGGGGTGACAGCCGGGGTAGTTCTGTGCAGTAAACTCCTCTATCTGCAGAGGACAAAGGGCAGCTCACGCCCTGTAATGTTTTTGCTGCTTGGAAAATAAGGATGTGCAGACGCTGCATCTTCAGCCCAGGCTGTGAACTGCTGCACCTTTAGGTGAGGGATGGGGGGCAGGTGGGGCACAAAGGGACAGAGGCAAACCCCCTTTTCCAAGAAGAAGAGTTTAAAAATGAACACTAGAACCACACAAACATCCTTCATTAGCCAGCACAGCCCATGACTTGCAGTCCAGATGTAGATATGCATTTCTGTTTCCTAGAGCAAGCTGGAAGAAAAGATCCATCAGAATCACTCCCTCGTCCCTTGAGCTCTCCATAAACACTCATGCTCTTTATTAATTCATTTCCTTTGTTGTTATTTATTAAAACTTTATCCTACTCTGATTTCAGATGTTACTCCACAGCAAACCTCTTCCCACAAATCTGTTGGTTTCCTTAGTGCACAGTAAAACCCTTAAATAAAACATTTAAAGAAAAAATAATAATAATGGATAATTAATTAAGATAGTCCCAAAAATCATATAGCACTATGTGTAGGTATGAAATTAGTTTAGATATAGGCTGGGATTGCTTTCTGATGTTACAATAATCTTGTTCGACCAAGCAGTTACGGAGACATTTAGAAATTAATTCTGTGACTGCAAACACCATGCAAGAGAATATCTATTTTCACCTTGATAACATTAAGAACTAAGACATTTTATGGGAGGAGATAGTAGAAATCCTTGGAGAAATCCAGACACTAGTTTTTAGGCTTGGGAAAAATAGACGTGGAGGAGCAGCAAGGAAATGTTTCAGCAAGGCTATGAAATCTTTCAGAGTGATCCCAGCCAAATCTAGACATCTTTTAAATCCCCCCAGGGATGGTGACTGCATTAATGCCCTGGGCAGCCTGTTCCAGTGCTTGACAACTCTTTCAGTGAAGAAATTTTTTCCTGCTGCCCAATCTAAACCTCCCTTGGCACAACTTGAGGCCATTTCTTGTCCTGTCACTTGTGACTGACCTGCACCTCACTGCAGACTCCTTCCATGTGGTTGTGACAGCCAGAGGCATAACCCTTTTTTGCATTCCATATCCTTTTTATACACTCTTGGCACAGCCAGCACTCACTGGCAGAACAATAATACAGCCAGACAGGGAAAGAAATATCTGAGAGTTGCAGGTGCAATAGAAAAGCCACTGAAGTTTGAAATTAGTGCTGCATTCACTCACTGGAACCCAAAGAGAGCACTGAATTTATAAGTTTCTGTTTTCATAAGACCAGTTCATTAAAATGAAGGTCACATAGTTTGGAAATGCTCTATGATAAACAGATCAGGATTTATGACATGGTATCTAATTTACAGCCAACTGTGAAAGCCAAAACAGTGGAGGTTTAAGAGTGGCTGCAGGGAATGCTGAGGGCTGTAGGTTTGGGGTTCTAACAAATGCTTTCACCATCACATCCCCTTCAATACCAGATTTTTCACCATTGCCTTTCTTACAGAATTTGCTAAATCACAAATGAACAAAAAAACATCCCTAGGTCCAGGCTGGGCACTGCAAGCTTCTCCTTCCCCCATTAGTCAGAATTTTCTATAGTTAGGTTTTCCTCACATTTCAGGATATTTCTTTTTAAATTAATCCAGCAGGTGTTGTGAAAATAATTATGAATAGCAAATGGCTTCATGGAACCAATTTGGCTCCCTTAATGGCCAGCAGCAGATTGTAGCCACCCTGGAGAAAGCATTCTTCCAGCACAGTTATTGTGAGCCACAGCAACAGGAATTAAACATTCTGGTCCAGAATGCCCTTGGTGCCCAGCAAGGCAGGCACCCACACGTAAGACTCTGTATCACACAGTGTTCTTCTTTCCAGATGTTCTTTTATTTCCCTGCAATTGATTTTCAGTGTGAGGATGAGGGCAGGAAACTGTTTCAGGGTGCATTTGGAATAACAGAAGCACCAAGGACTGGATCTTGCAACCTCTATTTTTAATAACCTTCAGGCTCAACACACGGAGCAAATCTGAGCTGGGCACCGTTGGGAGTTCTTCAGTTTGCATACTCTATTATAGATTTAAAATCAAAAGCAGAAATTCAGTGGACCCTCCTCAACCTATGAGTGGACAATTAAATAATCCCAAGAATTCTGCCAGGAAGTGAACTTGTCACATGCAACACCCTGCTGCCTTTTTCTGCTTTCATTTCTATTGAAGCTGCAGGTTCCTTTAATTATCTAAGTGAATAACTTAATGATAAATTCCATTCCATCTCTGACAGCTGAATAATTCAGGAGAATTTTAATAGGGAACAATAAAGCATTCACTTTGGCTCCATCTCATCTTTAATTAAGTCAGTTTTGGAAAGATCCAAGTTTTAAAGGTCATTGAAAGATGCTGGCAAATTCATCAACTACATTAAAAAAAAAAAAAAAACATATAGGTTCAGTTTCAAGGCTCTAAGGTAACCTTAAAGGAAACTGTATGTCATGACCAAAGTATCCCTATAGAACAGTTTGAAATGTAAAAGCTACCTAGGGTTAATTGTAAAATCAATACTTCTATTCTTAAATTGCACTTGCAATAAATTTGCTTTAGCCAAAGTACATGACGTCGTTTTTCAATTAGTGACCAAAACTTCATAAATAATGATTTTTCAGTGTTTGGGGGGTGAACTTTGGAAAACAGTTCATGTCCAAACAAATAAAACAAGGAAGTTTTGTTTCCAAGTCATCACTGAGACAAGCAAACAAGAACATTCTGCTTGGAGTCAGCCTACAAAATTGTTTGACTTGAAAGGTTGTTAAAACCCATTTACTAATATTTGCTGTTGGATCAAAGTTTAAATAAGGGAAACTGTTCAATAAAAGTCAACATTTCAAATTAAAAATAAGTCAGTGCTTCCAAATAACAAAGTGATTACTTCACCCCCCCTCCCTAGCTGAAACAGTTCACTAACCTTTCTCCAAATTCACAGTGCACATTGATTTTTTGGGGTCAGTTGCCTCTGTTGAACCCTTCAAGATAAAACCTGGAAAGCCAGTGGAGTCTCCTGCAACCATTAAACAGTTTATTAAAATATTCATCTGCTGCTCAGTAGGGTTGTTACACAGGTAATCTAACAGGGGTGCACTCCTGGCTGACCCCACTTTAGGCAATGACAAGCATTCATGAAAATAAATTAATATATTTAGAATGACTTTACATATATATATATGGGAGATATATGGGAGAGCAGGAGCACTGCACCTGCTCTCATAGAATGGGACTGCACTTAGCAAAAGTCCTCTGGAATCACATTTTCAACCTAAATGGATTAGCTCCTAAATGTATTACCTTCTTAGCTCAGACTGGACAGGAGCAGAGCTGCTGTCCCACAGGAAAATTCATCATCCCAAATCATCTCATCAGCCAAGAACAAGACAGAGTGCAGATCTCAGAGCAAATGCAGCTGTACAGCATTCCAAGAACTGGTTTGTGCCTGACTTCAGGCCTGATGATCAGAAACGTTCACTCTCCTGTTTCCAGAAGAAGCAAGTTTGCAGCAGCTAAACAAGCCCTGGCTGATTTCCTGCTGTTGTGGAAATTGACTCCATATCCACATGCCTGGTGAAAATGTATTTTCTCCTTGTGACAACTCAAAGTCAGGGAAGGTCATTTACAAGTAATGATGATTTAATGTAAAAACGAAAGCAAATCTTGCACTGAATTTGTGCAGTTTGGGGGCTGGGGATTTTTAGCCTGTTCCAAGAAGAGAGATTCCATGTAAATTCCAGTTAAGATAAGAGTCCCCATCACCAGTGCCATCCAAAAAACCACTCGGGATTAGGAGCAAAGCAGTGTTTGGAAAGCGACGTGGCTGATCAGCATTCCCTGCTAACACTCACATGGTGATTTCCAAATCACTGCCCTTATCTGCCCCTCCAGCAGGAGCCAGTCACAGCCTGCACGCCAAAGCTGCGGGCCATTCATCACCCCGCAGGTACTCATCTGCCTTCTCCCTTGGCTGGAGGGATGCTGGATCCAGCAGGGACTGTGCACCAGCCCCACCCTGCGCAGGAGGAGCCGCTGTCACCGCAGAGGTGAGCTGTTGGCACCAGCAGCACAAATCCCTCCCTTTCCTCTGTTGTTCTCCCCCTTTTCACGAGCTAACTCCAGTCTGCAGCGTGGTCCAGACAGTGGGTCCCTCTGCACCCACTGCTGAGAGAGAAGGGCTTGCTCGCTTCACCACAAAATCCAAGGAGCAAAATCCCCAGTGAGACCCAAAGCAGCAGGTGGGTGGTGTTAGCCAAGCCTGGAAATGTGATGCCGTGCTGCCACTTCAGCAATTGCAGAGGAGGAGGAGGAGGAGATGTCTCTTTTGAACAGATAAAGAGTCAAGAGGCAGCAGAAGCTCCCCTCAAGCTGCTGGGTTATTCCTGTGCAGGAGGAGAGGATGGGTCTCACGGTGCAGGCACAGTTCCTTGGAGCACTCCAGAAGGGAGGGATGGTGTCAGAGGGGTGGGGAGCCCCACTGCCCCCCACCCAGCTCCCACCCATCCCCATGGCCCCAAGGAAGAACAGTTCCTCCTTGAGCTGTTTGGTGCCACCCTCAGATGCTCCCAGCTGAGGAAACACCCACAAAGGAGCTCTGTGCTGGAACAGTGTCAGATCAGCCACTGGCACATTACAGGCAAACCTGGGTGATGATTTATGCACAGCTGCACCACCTCATTTCCATAGACCTATGTGGCTGTGGGGTCAAATTAGGGAAAAAGGCTCTTTGCATGCGAGATTCCCCAGGTGCTGTGCACAGGCAAGACAAGAGAGCACCAGGACAGCCAAGCAACTGGAACAGTCCACAAAAAATGCAAAAACTGAAATGAGATGCAAAGCAAAAGAATAAATCTGTGCAACTTCTCCTGGTGGGATTTACAGAAATACCAATTTGTCTTGCTTTCAGACTGAGATATTTCTTGCTGCCAAAGGCCGTGGCTTTTTCTTGTTTGTTTTTAATAAGACCATGGGTTTTTATTAATGCCTACAAATCCAGACATACATTTTAATGCAAGATATGTTCCCAATATTCTGTGAACTTGGACCATCACCTCAGAATCAGGGAGCAGCTCACTATCTCAAGTCTCCCTGCTTGAAAATGCTTCCCCTCACACATGAAGGGCAGCAGTCAAACCCACTGCCTGGATTTGGACCTCCTACTCAGAGAGTCTCCAGTTTTTCTTGGCTTGCTTTGCTAGGGAGAAGAACACAATATCAATATCAGGCTCAGGATTTCTGAGATGTTGCATTGCTTTGGCTCAAGCTGATGTTTTCATGTAAAGGGTGAGCAGATGATCTTCTCAAATACAGAGCACAAACCCATGAAACCTGAGGGCTAACCCGGGGCTTTCCTTTGAGCTTGGCTGCCTTCCCCAGCTCAGCAAACAGCACATCTTGAATGCACTTTTTGCAGTTGCTCAAGAGCTCCCTGGAGCAGTGCAGACCTGGATGGGAGGGACAGAGACAGCCAGATGCAGAGTCATTGCCCATTTGTTTTCCCCTTGTCTTTTACACCAGATGCCTGGAAGGAAAACACAAATCAAACACAAATCAAACCTGATGTCTTTCATTCCCCTCCACAGCCAGAGTCCACTGTTTGCTCTTTGGTTGCCCTGAGTGTCTTCCCCCTCTCTTGAGGAATCCTCTCTAAAATGAAGGTGAATAAATCCACTCCTCCCAGCAGAGCCAAGGCAGGCACTGGTTACAGGCTTGCTGCTGACCTTGCTTCCCCTGCTGAACCCACTGGATCTGCACGAGCACCCACGCTGCTTCCAGCATCACCCCCAGATGCCGAGCACCTCACCAGGGCTGCACCCAGGGCAGGGGCAGCAGCCCCAGATCTCCAGCTCAGGAAAGCTGTGCAGACTTGACAGAGCACAGAGGGCTTCCTACTGAAAGAAGTGAGTGATGATAAACCTGTCTCCAAGTCCCACAGCCCAGAGAAACTCCTCAGGGCCGGAGACAGACCCTTGCCCACGGCACAGGACTCTTCACATCCCCCCATTCCCAGCACAGGGACTGCTGAGCTGGCTCCTCTGCCTCACAGGGGACATGCCATGACTGACTTCATTCCCCAACATGTTTGTTTTGAAGGTGATGGTACCAGAGCTTGATTTCATCAGTGCCACCAACCTGGGTCTGTCCACAAACACACTGAGCACTGCCAATGTAAATGTCAGTGCAGCTCATCCTCCCCCTCAGCATTCCCAGCCAGCTGCAACGGGCTGAGCTCATCTCCTCTACCTCAGAAACACAATTATCAGCATCAACATCAGCAACAGGAAGTTCTCCTTAAAGGATCAACATCTGATTCCACAACAGCCCTAGAGGCCTCACCCAGTGTGACACAGCTCATTAATTAGGGTTCACATGATGGCTCTGGGAGTTTCACTACACATGTGAACCTATGCAGAAACCTGGAATGTGCCAGCTTTAAAGCTCACTGAAGGGCTCTCACAGGAATTTTTAACTAAAGCATCTCTAGCTCCTCTTGAAAATGTTTTCCTTCAGTAGGATCTGTGGGCAGGACCAAGCTTAACTGTAGGTTATTTCTGCCTTACCTGGCTCTGGCCCCCTGGGCTGGGGAATGTTTTAAAGCCCAAGGACTGGGTGTGCCACAGTTCTCCAGGCCAGTCCATAAACAAGGGTCACACAGAGCCCATGGTGGAGCAGGGGGATGAACACACAGATGTTCCTGAAACACCCTCACATGTAGCTCCAGCCTGCCTGTGCTGCAAACAGCAAAGTCTGCAGCTGACTGAGGCACAATTTGGCAAAAGATGGAATTCTTAACAATGAGCCAGTCTAGACATGGAGACATCTGGATATGTCACCTTGACCCTCCCAGCAGCTTCTTCCTGCAGTTCATATCATGAAAAGAAATTACTCCTAATTCGTCCAGCTTCACTTCTAATCAGTCCCACTCTCTGTCACTTCTGTTGCTATATTAAAAAACCCTTTTATCACCAAGAATCATCTCCAAGGGTTTAGCTTGCTCTAATCAAGTCCGTATTTCCATTAGATAAACAGGCATGTCTGCTTGACTCTTCCAGGCTGTTTTCTTGTGTCTGGTTCTTTTCTGCCCACACTTGACTTTTTCTCCTTCATTTTAAGCACACGGATGGTGACCCTGCCCAGGGGTGCTCCCACCAGCAGCCTGCACAGGCACTGCATCCCCTCCCTGCTCCCATACACTGCTTCCCTGCTCACTCACCCACCTCTGCCAGCCTCTTTTGCCATCTAGTTTGCATCGTGATGAGCAAGACAAAAAAAAAAAAAAAAAAAAAAAAAGACACAACAAAAAAAAAAAAAAAAAAAAAAGTGCTGAATGGTTCCTGTTCATCCCAGCCACTTCTCTGCTTTCTAGCAATTCATCTCGGTATTAAAAGCAAAGTACTAATGACCATCATCCCATCAGTAATCACCTTAATCTGATCAAAATTCCTGCAGTTATCAATCACTACAAGTTTTCATTACCCTTTTCTCTTTCTGCTCTGTTATCCCAGAGGCGTCTCCACCACCAACATGAAAAATTTTCTTTTATTCAGAGAGCCTGTTAAGGATCTGTAAATCAGAGCTACCAATTTCCTAAACATGCAGCAAAATCACATTTTTTTTTTCCTGGTCCCAGAATCAATCACCTCAGAGTGATTCCAGTGATAAATTAAACTTCATATCTTACGGGCAAGATAGTGAAAATTATTGTTTTCCACTTGAATAGATGCACAAAAAGTTGTAAGAGCCATTCACATGCCATTCACACAGCAACAGGTATCTCCAAGGACTCCTGCTTTCAGGTAATGGCTTGAACAGAATACCCTGGCCAGGAAAAAACAGTGTTACACAAATAAGTACTGTAGTCAAATTGCTGGAAAATTGGAGTTTAGGAATATTTTTTTTTTGGTCAATGTAATCCTGAACAAGCCAGTGTAAGATGCCAAGCTGTAAACAGCCTTCTTTCAAGCAAAAAATCGAGTCTTTTAAGAATTTTTAGGCATGGTACAGGTGAGGTCTGCAGCGCCTGCTCTTCACAGGGCAGGGATGCAGCACCCTCAGCTGTCTGTGGTCCAGCACCCTTTTGGGATTCTGGAGTCTGTCTTTGCAGAGAAACACTTGCCAACAATAAAAAACAAAGCCCACCGATTTTCCTGAAGCCTGTCCTGAACAGCAGGCACTTAGGCACGACTTTAGATGGTTTTGCCTTGACCTTAGATGGTTTTACCTTGGCTGCAGCAAGAAGCCCGAGGGCTCGGATGAAGGTGTGACAGTGCAGACCTGGGGGAAATGAATGCGGACAAAGGAGCTGCTACAGCACAGCATCTAAATAGAGGAGAGACAATGGAAATGACCCATTCCCAGACAGCCCAGAAACTGAATTCCTGCCATCGAAAGGCATCCCTAATCTCTTAATGCATTAAGGGATTCAGCAGTCCTTGCAATTGCCTAAGCATTTAAAGGTTAATTGCAACCAGGATCTTTCAATGAAGTTATGTCAGAGAATAAAGGTTTCAGGAAATTCAACCGCTGTAATTAAGAGATTGATATCAGAGATTCACATCTTCCGGAGCTTTGTGCACTGCCTAACACTGACTCCTCAGCTTTTTTCTGAGATTCAGAGCAACACAAATAAGTACAAGTCTCCATGAGGCTGAAGGCTCAAAATCCAGCTGATCATTTCTTCTGGGTCTAATCACTAAACCCAAGACTGTATTGGAAGACTCCAATCCAGACATTTCTTTAAAACCCCTGGATGAACAACAGCACCCCAGATACAAACATTACAAACTTCTTCCTTTTGGCCTTTTTGTTAGGAGTTTTAGTTTTGCTTCTCCTGTAGATGTTCAAGTTTTCAAATTCCCACAGTGACCCACAAAGGGATGCCATGAAAAGCTCTAAGGATGGGGTGCTGCTTCTCTCTACAGCAAAAAGGAACTTGTTTTGTTCACCTGTGTCAGCAAAAGGCTTCATTACACCTGTAAATTTGTGTTTCTTGGATGACAGCTACAAGGGCCTTGCTTGCCTGGGATTAAGGAAAGTGGGGAAGATGTAAAAAAGCTCCTGGATGTGACACCAGAAATGGCTGGAGGTGATAGATAAGAGTGTGAGAAGCTGATGAGACAGACAGCACAGAGAGGAAAGTCTGCGTTCAGGGGTAGTGGCAGAGGAGTTAGGTGAGGAACAGCCAAATTTCACATAATTGAGGGCCTGAGCTCCTGGTGGGGAGCAGAGCCAGCATTGCCCAGGTACTCAATCCCATCTGTGACCTCAGCTGCAGAGCTGACAGCTGTGACATCCACGGGCAGAGCTGGGTAACAATTTCATGCCCCAGCCCTGCCAGAATCAGCTCATTCATTTAGTGCTCAGCCCATTTCACACCCGGGGTGTTCTCCTTTGTTTAGGAGCAAAGCAGACAAAACCCACATCATCTGCCTGCTTGAAAAAACAGAAAATATTCTCTTAATCAACTGGTGTCTCATGGCTCTAACACCAGTGATTTTACTCTGGGACAGTGACTTTCCTCATGGAACAAGGTGAGAACAGGCTGATGTGTGGGGCTGGCACCCCAGACTCAGAATTTATTCTTTCTGGATCAGTCTCTTTCACAAGCCTGAGTCCATTTTGAGAGAAAAAAAAAAAAAAAAAAAAAAAAAAAAAAAAAAAAAAAGAGAGATGCTCCAGAACAGAAACAAGGAAATCTCTTAGCCAAGCATACGGATCACTAGGACTAAGCTGGAGTACTTAAAGCCCAGCTTTCCCCCTGCTGCCTTTACACAAGTGCTCAGGAGGGGACAAGAGAGGTGGGGGATGCCCCATCCCTGAAACATTCCAGGCCAGGTTGGATGAGGCACAACTTTTAGCAGTCCACATCATTATTGGGATTTCATTAGCAGGGTTGCTAATGAGAAATGGGATTGAGATACAAGTGAGCATTTTCCTCTCAGGGACAACAAATTGACCAATACTCACTAAAAGAAGCAGTAAAAAGCAGGATGTGGGTTCTGTGCCATCTGGGCAGTTTCCACAGAGAACGTGACTGGAGTCCTGGCAGACCTGGAGGAATCCACCTGGCTTCTAGTCAGAGAATGTGTTGCAAGATGCATTTGTACCTTCATGTTTCAGATTTAAGGCACTCCCTAAGCTCAGAATTTGGGGTTGATGGGTGAGAAGGGAGCAGTGTCCAGGCCTCTCCAAAGCTGGGAGCAGCCACTGCTTTCAGACTGAGCTGAAAGGCTTCACATCCTGCAAAGCCTCGCTTGCCAGGAACAGCAGAACTCCACAGGCTGGCAAAGGTGAGCCTAAAACTTCATCTCCACGAGATGAAAATCAAGAAGAACTCATACAATCTTTCCCTGGCAGAAACAACAGCAAAACAAGCAGCCCTTGGCAGTCAAGAGATGCTCTGCAATGCACTTTGGGAAGTGCCCTGCAGTTGTACTGACACGACCTGCTCAGCTCAATAACTGCCACGGAACAGAGAGCAGGCAGTGGGAAGGTCAGGTGGAAATTAGATTCCAAAAGAGACACTGCACATTTAAAATTCTCCAGCCTCGGGAGGACAGAATTGAGTTGTTTATCCAGGAGGAAGCATGTCTGGCTAACATTGAGTTTGCATTTAATTGGCACTGATGAACAATAAAGTTGCAAACTCCTTTCACCAGTGCATGAATGTGCAGAAAACAACCTGCCACAGAACATTATATAGGAAATATTGTCCTTCAGCATCCTGCAGCCTTCTGCCATGTGAATCACAGCCCATTTAACAATGACATGGATGCTGGGCTGCTCAGGGGAGGGAAAGGCAGCTCTGACCATTACACACCAGCCAACATCATTAGAGTCAATTACCCTATTAGCATTGAAACAGACCTGATACGTGCACAGGGAGCCTCAATGCTCTTCAAGTGCTGCTCTTCAATTGGAGATCAAAAAAGGGCCCAGGAAAACATCCAGCTGCTTACAACCAGCACTCAGCACCCGGCAGCATTGGGTCCCTAATTAGGATTTAATAAGCTGGTAATTGTAATGGCAGCGGTCTCATTAGCCTGATACCTCATTACTGTGAGCACAGATCAAGTTGAGAAAGCCAGTCAACCTTGCAAGCCTTTCCAAACAACCAGACAAGAGCTGATTAAAGCAAGCGCTGCTTTTGAGGCAGTTCCTGATGAAAAGTCCAAATTCACGGCCAATGGGAAACCAACAGTAATTTGTGTCACTCTTTTAAGGAACATCTTTAGTGAGAGGCATGGGACCAGGAAGTTTCTTAATGCTAAATAAATGCCCAAAATAAAAAGGAAGAATTTGTAGTCAGCACTACAAAATAAGGAGCACCGAACTGGAACAATGCTTGCCCCAAAGACAGTCCATGGAAATTACTAATGGCTGCTCAGGGTAAAATCTCTAAAGCAGACCAACACATTTCTGAATCTCAAAGAACTGCAGGGCCCTTGGTTACTCTCTATGTTTATTGAAGCTGTCACTTCAGGTGCACGCTGGGGCACTGCTCAATAGCAGGTGAAATCACGCTGCCTTGTCTCTGCAGTGCTCAGAGTGTCTTTGATCAAACAAATGTCTGTCTGCTGACTCTCATCTGCCTCTGTTTGTGCAAGATCATAGCTAAGGGTCCAAAATAAAGTCGTGCATTTATCAATAACAGAAATGCAATGTGTTTTATAAATACTTTTGTTTTCAGGAATTTAGATAAAAAAACTAGACTATTTCATGAACAAAACTGGAGCACAGATGCCATCTCATGCTGGGTAATCCCCTAGAAACCAATCAATCAAGAACTTCTGAATGCAAATCAAAAAGCCTTTAGGCTCTATTGCTCACCTTTTTTCTAATCAAAAGCATTAAGTTTACTGAGGCTAGGATTTTGCAGCAAGTCATTTTATACCACCTTTTCATCTCAAGAGAGCAACATGAGCAGAGAGTTGGTAAAATGAATTCAAAATAATCAATTCATTAAAAATAAATATCAAAGTGGCTTCATGAAAATCAAATCTCTAACAAAAAAAGAACATTTCTGAGCTTGATTTCTAAGTATCCAACTAGACAGTTTTAAAGTTCCTGTGAGTGGTTACCAAGGCAGAGGCATGTAAAAAATCTTATACAGGAGGGAACTGAAGGATTAACCCTTTTTCTTTATTCTTGTGAAAAGATGCCTGCAGAACAAATCTTTATATAGGCTGCCTTTCAGTCATAAAATACCTTGACCTACCACAGAGAGAAAACTCTACTCTTAGCCTTGTGGGTAATTTTGGGATGGCAGAGGAGCAGCAGCCACCACATGGGCTGTCACTGGTATCACTCGGCAGCTGTTACCTCCCTGTTCACAAAAGTAACAATGGTCATGGCCACCAAAAATGGAGGAACCCCTCAGGAGCCTGAAAATGAGAGTTTTTAAGCAGTTGAGGGGGTCTTCTTTACTATGCTGATATCAGCACTAGTACTTCCAAGAGCCACGAGCTGGTGTCTGCCCGATCCTGCAGGAAGCTGGTGCAGGGAGGGCACCCAGCAGAAATCCTCTCCCGTGCCTGGTTTTGTGTCTTTCAGCATGAGGAAATACATATCTTTGTGGGAAAAACCCCAATGAGTTTTGATAGGTAACTTTATGCCATTATACCTTTTGTTCCAGTCCCAAGGTCTCCTTTCCTTCCCTTAAAATGAGATTTTTCGTGGTGTTAGTCAATGACCTCCACTAAGCAGAGCTATTCACTAACATCAAAATTAATGTTAATGCTAGAGTAATGCAATTTATGGACAATTCAAAAAAGCATTCAGCACTTACAATTAGGACATAATTACGAATTTGAAAGGAACCCAAATAACTATACCTGTTCTTCCTCTCACAAGTTACTGGTCTGACAGCCCCTTGCAAAACAATTCCTTCTGGAGTAATCAAGTAGAGAAGTCCTGGTCTTTCTAATGGCATTTTGTGTAACATTATGTTGCTACTGGAACCCACAGGTTTCCCTATATTTACCCAGAGGCCAGGCAGCTCTGTTATCTGATGAAGAAATCTGTCTATCCACGCACTTAGAGGTTTGACAAGATGGGATGAATTTTGCCTCCTCTGCCCAAAGCAGCTGGGCATTTACCTCATGTACTCAGCAGCACCGTGCTGGCTATGGGGGCCAAGAATGGCCCAAAGAGCACCAGGCAATCTGTGTTTGGCAGATATTGCAGGCTGACCACTTGTGTGGCCACTGATGTGGGTTTTTTTGGCTGTTTTGGTACTGCCATCCCTCAAGAGCTGTGAGCAGAGCCATTTCCTCAGGGAAAGCCTTTCCACCCCTCCACCACCAAGGCCCAGAAAACACTGCAGGTAAACTGAGCCCACAGCATCTCCTTTGCCATTCCTTGGTGAAGGAAATGATCTGCAATGAACTCTCTGATGTCATAGGCCTCAGCAGACTCTAATAAATTGTGTAATTTATTGTCTAAGCAGACTCTGTATGGATCTTTCACATGTCCCAGTTTAACACAACATCCCTATTTGGTTTGTGCATAATTTAGAGAACAGCTGAGTGCTGTTTCCTCCCTTGTGCAAGACTAGATGCAGCCACATGTCTGAGCACTTCCCTGCACAAACATCTCAGCTCAAAACTGCAGCATTTGGTATTTTGCAGGGAAGCCCCTGCAAAGTTCAGCAGAGGCAGAGCTTCAGTCTGTCTGTACCCCTGGCAGCCTTCACCACTGGTTTGTGTCACCTAGTTTCTCTGTTTTCTTTATAACCACCACTTCATTTTGTGGTGCAGGGTTTGTTCTATTGTTTCGAGGAACTTAAAGTATATTTTCTTATTAAAATATAGACAAGAAGTTACTCTGTGGTGAAACTAACCCCTAACATGCTGAAGGAATGGCCAGCACTGCCAGCTGACCAGACACATCCATCTTCAGCATACACATGTCCCCAAAGAGCCCCTCTGTGTCTTTCAGTAATCAGGCAGGTTACTGAAAGTTTGGTGTTTTTATCTCTTCAACTTCCAGGAATTCTCCACCAAGTGGGAATAAGCCTTTCTGACAGCTCTGAGTCAGAGTGAAAGGCAGAAAAAGTGACAGGTTTGTATGACTTGAGAATAAAACCAGAGAGAACACATCTGCAACTTCATACATATTGAAGTAGGCTACAAAAAAAGTGACAGCAAGAGAAAATCATACAATGTTGGAACCTACAAATCAGGAGAACCTGACTGACAGCACAGCAACAACTAGAGAATAACAGACTAGAATTGCTGGTAGAAAATTTAAATATATTTAAATTAATTCCCCCATTCCTGAGAGAGCAATTATGTTGACGCTAGGAGTACCTAAGATTTCAATCTGTTTTGAAATATCAAGCTGTCAATATTTTCATCCATTTTGCAAATAACCATTAAGGGGAATTAAAATGCAACATTGCTCAAGGATTGCCAGTACATCATCCACACAGGAGAGAGATTAAAGCTGCCTTGACAGCTGCAGCCTCACCCAGCTGCAGCAGATGAGCTGCCCACTCTAGAGCAGCACTCAGGGGCAGGAGCATGGAGAGAAAAGGATGCAGACAGCTCTAACATGGTGTAAAGGCTGTCTAGAGCACATCTGGACAGCCACAAGCACAGATCAGGACCACTTAAGCCAGTGGATTTCAGGTCATGATGTTTCTTCTCAGGAAAAGGCAAAGAGACTGTCTGGGTGCATTGCTGCTCTTCCTGAACTAAGCAGTCTTGTCCTGTCCCTGCCTTTCTCCTCCAAGCATCTGTTTTTGGAGACACACAAAGTAGCTCAGACTGTGCCCTGGGCTAGGGGGAAGATGGGGATTTGAAGGTGTCCAGCATCTTCCAGTCAGAAGACACCGGACAGCTGAAATAGAGACAATATGTGAAAACCACATGAAAAGTTACAAGTTTCAGACACAACTCAGCAAGAAGCTAAAAAATACTGAAATTGTGCCCATTGGGGCACACACAAGTTTTGCACAGTATCAGTTTTTGGCCAGAGATGAGCTCTCCCAAGTGGTGAAGTGCTCCCTCCATTCTGCTCATGAGTTGACATGTCCAGCATGACCCAGGACTTTTTAAATTAGCTCTTTGTGACTCTGAAAATTCTCAGAGATTAATATTGAGGACCAAGCCTGTGGTTCGAAATTTATCTAGCCAAGAGAAGAAGTATTTCTTCTGTATGAATATCCTTCTTTTGCTTTAAATTCAGTTTATTAGCCTTAATTTGACTGATGAAAAATCAAATCAGTCACATGGTTCAATTAAAAGCAGCCAGACATGTTGGGCTTTTTCCTATGCATATGCAGCCCACAAATAAAGAGAATAATATAATAATGGCCAAAGCTTCTTTTTGTATTCAACAGAAGAAGAATTCATCAGACTAAAGCAATCTTGAACTAAGTCACTCTGAGGATGCAAACCAGCAGAAAGTTAAATTAGCTCCCCTAGGAATTAACTTCAAATTTATTGTGTTTTCAGGATGCTTTTAAAAATCAATAGAGCTCTTGAAATACTTTATATACAACCAACAGCTGGCTGCAAAGCAGCTAAATCAGTTTCAGTGTGGTTTGTCCCACCCTGGGAATGGCTAAAGGAGCACAAGCACCATTTGGTGGCACAGTGACACCCTGCCCTCCCCAGCACACAGCTCCCAGCCAGGCTGGGCAATCCCACTCTCCTCAGAACACTTTTATCAGCACCTAGCTCTAAACTCTGGAACACGTGAAAAAATGCCCTCAACCAGCCAGGGGCAGTCACTGCTGCTCTGGCAGGACAGTGTTTTCTAGTTTGCTCAGCTTGATTAAGCTTTCTGCTCCTTTCTTCCCCAAATCCCTTGTGAGAGTGGTGTTTTCATAGAATTATAGACTGCTTTGGGTAGGAAGGGACCTTAAAGCCCATCCAGTGTCACCCCTGACATGTGCAAAGACACCTCCCACTGTCCCAGGCTGCTCCAAGCCCTGTCCAGCCTGGCCTTGGACACTTCCAGCGATCCAGGGGCAGCCACAGCTGCTCTGGGCACCCTGTGCCAGGGCCTCTCCATCCTGAATAAAGAATTTCTTATATCTAACCTGCTCTCTCACAGCTTAAAGCCATTTTCACCTCACTTACATAAATACAGAGCAAAGGATAATCTTTTGTTTCCCCTTTTATTAGGCAAACCACCTCCCATCCTTGAAGGTTAGCCCTGAGCCATACACACACTGCCATTACACCTGTAATTAAAAACCTTCCTGCAGCACATGTGGAAATTAAAATAAAAAACCTTCCTGTGGCCCAGGCCTGAGGCCTTGGGGACCACCATGCACCCAGCCCCTGCATGCCCATCCCAGCCAGGATTTGGAAACGGGAACCCACAATTTTGATTTCTTACAGAGCCCAGAGATTATAGAGCTCAGGAGGGGCACAGTGGCTTTGGCAAATGTGCCTCAAAGGTGATTCCTGACATTTGCAGATCACTGACTGTGGCTTATTTAAAGTAACAATCAGAGAAGTGTGACAATGAGGCATTGAAGTGCCCTGTGGATGAAACAGCAGCAGGTGTGGATGTGAGACCTCAGCCAGAACCACTGGGGCTGCTGCACTGCTCTGTCTCCTTCCCTCAGTTTGGACCTTCAGGTGCCAGGAGATTCTCCCAGGATGAGCAGCTGTGCTGGCAAGCTGACAACAGGACCTGGCAAGTTATAAACTTGTCAGTCCAAGTTCAGAGAGTTTGCAGCAGATTTGCAGAAACTCTTTGCTAAATAGAGCAGAGGAAATATTATGCTAAAAGTTTTTTTTTTTCCTTTTACCCAAGGAAATCCCCAATTCATCAGCAGGGCCAGAGTGTGACACCACAAATTTCCACCTGAACTTTTGTCACCTGTGATGTGAGAGTTCAGACCCTTAGGTCTGTCCAGCAATTCCTATAATGGAGAAGCTTTTCCACGTGAAGAAATTGCCACTGGGAAGCTACACAGCAGGAACTGATGTGCTCCCAACAGAGAGGGGTCAGCATCACATTCCCACATTCCCACAGCACTGGGGTCCTGCTCATTGCTGTGTTCACAATAAGCTGACAAGGAGGTGAACAGTGAAGAGTGAGGTTCCTGTGCCATCACCCAGGGAAGTGCAGAACATTGGCTATGAAGAGCTACAGGATTTCATTTCACTTAGCAAGGGGCTGAGAGCTCCAAACGCATCTGATTGCAGTGACTTATAAAGAGAGGCACTGGGAAAACGTGATCCTAATTCTGCTTTCACAAGGAGGAGCTGCTACTACCCACAAAGGGCATCTTGGCCCTGTAACAGCTGTAAGAAGGGTTAGCTTGATATACAGCAGTTAGTAAGAAAAGGCAAATTCAATGCTGGGAATTATTAAGAAATAAATAATAAAACATAATTATGCCAGAGCATGAAAAAACCGGAGATCCAGTTTTTCATTCCATGTCACATTCCCAGAGGGAAACAGGAAACAGAAGTATGGAAGCAGGATTTCACTTTATGGGTGTCTCTCCCCTGCATATCTGTAACTATGGCATTCTCTGAAGCAGATCAGAGCCATAACTGGCAAGCACATTTCACTGGAATATTCAGAAGTTGTAACTGAGGGAACAAATAGGATAATGAGATTATTTCCAAAACAAGTGGATAATCACCAGGTATGACACATCTCTGCATTTTAAGGGAAATGATTATTCTACAGCTTGGATGGAATTCTGCTTCAGATCCATTCCAACAGACATCCAAACTGTGTACCTGAAACAACTGAGGCTGTCTAAGCAACTGGGAACAGCAGGTGCCTGCTCTATAAAGACTTAATACAGAAGTAATTAAGAAAAAGAACCAAGCAGGCCTGTTTTCCTTCTGCTCTTGTACAGGTAGGACTGGTCCTGTCTGCCAAGTTCTCCTTCCACGAGGTGGGTTCAGATACCAGCAGCCATGGCCAGTAACTGAGACCCCAAACCAGAAATCTGGGAGCACATCCATTTACAGATGGGTGGTACCTGCTGGAGAAGTCTTTTGTTTCACATTGACCACACAGGGAATTTGAGTCAGGAATAGATAATCCTTAGATTTCAAGCCCTGACCTGTTTCAAATGGGCTGAATGTCACTGCTCAGCCACTTCTGCCACAGGAACAGGCAGCTGCAGAGGTAAGAAGTGAGTTTTACAGTCCATCAGCTCTCCCATGGTGACTGTGTAGAGGCATTTGGGGTGTTTGCTGGCAGTGCAATTCACTCCATGGTCAGTGGATGTTTCCACAGGACAGCAGTGTGACATTCACCCCAGGGATCACCTCAGCAGAGCCTTCAGACCTATCCCACCTATCCCATCATTGAACAGGAGCTCTCATCCTGGCAAAGTACCTCATGCACAGGGCAGCATCTACCAACCATCCTGAGATATTAATTGATGAACTCTGTACAAAACCATCCAGTTTGCTGACAAATGGCCAATGGTACAAACCATGAGTAATAACAAATAAATTATCCACTGCTCTCTAACAGAACCCAGTGCTGACCCAGGTCATGACTGAAACTGGAACAGTTTCTCGTAAGGAGCACTAATTGAAAAACAATACTAATGAGGCAATAAGTGCCATTATTAAATCCATTCTGTTGTCATCATTAGGCAAGTCAACATTCCTGTTCTGTGCTAATTAGGTCAGATAGCAGAAGCTCAGAAAAAAGAACATTAACCAAGTGTATCTGGAACATCCCAGAGACAGCCAGAAGGGATTTCTGAGTACTCATTGCCTATGGAATTTTGGAATCCCCTTAACAAGTCATTCCAGTTAGATCAAGATACATTGTTTAATCCTTTCCCTCACTCTCTCTAGCAAAGCTCAAAGCACTTTGTCAAGTTTTCAGCTGAGGCCAAGTCAGCAGGTTTGTCCTGTTTTGCTCATGCAGTAATGCTGATTTTCTGTCCTTCCTGATAGACAGGGGACAACTTCCCCTCACACGTGACTCTGGTCCCCATTCAAAGCCACTCTATTTCAGTGCTACAAGGCTGAAATTTAGATTCTCCAGCCTTTTTCTTTTAACAGGCACTAGGGACATTGAAGTATCTTGCTGGGCCAGTATCACACTGACTTGTGCTAAATTTACAAAGTAAATTCCCATGGCTTGTAACTACTGGAATGACACCTGCCAGAATAAGTCCACACCTGCTTCACACCTGCCATGATTACCCATACCTGAAGTTTGTAAGCTACCAAAAAGATCCTTGTTTATCCCAGATTAAATCCAGGATGGTTGCAGTCAACTGACCCTAAAGGCCCTGTGAGCTGAACTAAGTGCCCTCTGGATACCTTGCGCATGTCAAGGCAACACACAAAAATAAAAAAACCAAACCAAAATTCTTTGTTATCTCTCTGCTGGAGCTGGGTTGATGACAGGAGTCAAATTCAAGTGGTTGTTTTTTATTCCATAGTTCTACAGAATACTCCTTTCACTAGGGTTGTCACAGTGTACATGAGAAACATTTTTCAGTCACTCAAACATGCCCCTTGTAGTTCTTGGGGGTTTTGTTTGGTTTTTGTAATTTTTAGAAAGTAAATAATCATGTCAGTGACAAATTAAAAGGGATGAGTTTGGCCGATCACATTTCTATCAAATGACAGGAGTCATTTGCATTAATGCATTAATCTGTAAACATTTCCCCAACAACTGCAGGAAGGAGATGCAGCTGAGGAAGAGTTGGGTACTTACTTGGTTAGACCCCCAACCCCATCATTTGTACCAAAGACCATCTTAACCATGTATCAACAACTGCCAACCATTAGTCAGCATGCTGAATTTAAATATTTCAACTTCTCAAATAAAGAAATGAAATTAATCTAAAAATATTTTAATGTAGCAAGCTTGGCTATGGAACCAGTGCAACATAAAAAGGACACCCATTGTATAACCAACTTTACTGCTTAACACAGTAAGCTACAGATGCAACAGATTCACCACAAGTTATTTGGTTAAATTAAATACTGAAGTTAGGATCATGCTGTTGGTAATTCTGGTTTTACAGTACCAATGCTCAAGTTGGCTGAGTTAGTTTGACTGTAAGTAAAATGCAAGTTTACAGAGAAACAAAATAATTTAGTATAGCATCCTGTATTCTGTTCCATGCTAAATCACAATGATAATGTCTTGAACAGATAAATAACATTTCAGCATTATGTAAATAATGCCAAAACATACAGGAATTGTAATGCCAAATTTACAACATAATACAGTGCTTAACAAACAGATCCCTCAGGCATGGGGGCAGTGGTGACAATGCTAAACAGGACTAGAAGCATCCAAGCCCTACTCAGTGCATACACAGTGGACCACACTGACAGGAATGCTTTACCTTTTGATGGAATTGTCACTCTAGGAGTTTGTGTCCCAAACATAATGCAGTGGAAAAGGAATGTTAAACCCTTGCCTCAGACATGAAGCAAAAGCACATGTAATTTACAAACCTGAACCAGTAAAACCACATTAAGACCAGAGAAAAACTGTGATCACTTGACAGAGATGGCAGAGCTTGGTTACTGTACTGTGTGAACCAGGATGGCAATGAAGTTGTAAACAAATTTAACCAAATTAGGTTAATGCATCTATTCTTAACTCAAGAATATTGCCATTTCAGCAGTGATTTTTAAAGCTAAGGACACTATCAGAGGTTTTATTTTTGTTTAAAGCCAAAACTTTAAAAGCCAGGAAGATGGCAAATTATTTTTGTTCCTTATTAGCCTTCATTAACTTCTCCACAGCACACTTCAACAAAATTTTCAAACCCCCTGATTTTATCTAATTCTGCTCCAACTTAAGTAGCTGGTAGCAAAGTTGAAGCAGAAACTACCAGCACCTGAAAATCCCTTTCAGAGAGGCTTGGTTTACACCACTGGGGATGAGCTCAGATTGCTGGCATTGTTCTACATTGAACACAAAATATTGAAGCATTAGGTCTTACTTGGAAAAGAAACACTTCCTCAGAATTAAACAGGCTTTGCAAATATGCAAAGAAAGACACAGGAAAATCATATTTGATTCTGTCAATCCCAGCAGTGTCAAACTCATTTCTCCTCCCCACCCTCCAACCAAACCACATTGCCAAAGTGGCTGGTGAGACACTGATGGAATTAAATCCTCTGACACAAAGCCTGGATACAAAACAAAAAGAAACTTTGTCCCTGCCGCATCTATTTTTTTCTTTTTTTCTTGCACTTTTTAATGAACCCATACAAGCATGAATGGAGTTGTGTTGGTATTTTGTCTTGTTTTTTAAAACAGGCATAAGAGTTGTACCAGACAAAACTGAACAAACTTTTATTTCATTTCAGAAAGATTTTTTTTATATTACCAACCTACTTCTCTTCATAACTAAAAGTGTTAAAAAATAAATCCATAGTAATGAAAAAAAAAACCCCAAACCCTGTAATAAAACTGCTTTTTCAAGTATGTTTCTCCCCTCATGAAAGAGCTGCATTAGCCATACTGCTGACTAAAACCCACATCACAATGAGCAGAATTAGCCCCTAGGCCCAGATCCCCTGGAGATGGGCTCAGCTGGATCTCCAGGACACAAAACTGGAGGCAGGAGGCAGATGGGCACGTGCACACTTGGTATCACTCCTGAAATCCCTGACTCTGACTACATCCACTGTCACAGCTCCATCACATCCCCCCACAGCAGGAGAAATGGCACAGGAGCCACAGAGTGATGTTGGATAGGTACCGTTGCTCAGCCCAGTGCAAATCTTGTGCTGATGGAGATGCACTTTGCAGAGCTACCAGACTGGAGAGTTTTGCCCACAATGTTCTTACAGAGCACAACATAAACCATATCCTGGTCTTTTGTTCAGTCTGGAATTCTCATCTTCATCTACTGCAATTATGGAATCACAGAATCACAGAATAATCTGAGCTGGAAGGGACAAGGATCATCCAGTCCAACTCCTGAGGCCAATGAAATATCAGTGAGGGTGATTCTACAAGAGTTGGTCCCTGCATTAAACACTAATACACGTGAAAAATAACTGGGGACAATCTTCCAAGTCACTATTAGTGATGGTGACAGGTTCAACTTTTCTTCCTTCCTCCTTATTTTCACTTCCTATTAATGCAAGAGAAAAGTGCAACTTTGCAGCATGTTTGTTCACATCAAGTTTTTCCTCAAGAACACATTTTGCAGTAACGAAATATGGTCTATAAAGTTGCAAAGTGCACAAGCTGAAGGCACAGAGTACAAACACATAGGAAAACAGATTTCAAAATACCAAGTAACAAAAAAAAGAGATAAAAGAAAAATCTGGAATTCAAAACTCCCTGACAGAAGATACATTTATATGGGACCAACTCTTGAAAGGTGACAGGTTTTAAACTAACAAACAAATACTGCAAAATAATGAAATTTTATTCTTATTATTTAAGTAGAAGCTCCAGAAAATAACTTGAAGTTTAAAATCTAATACACTGACATGTTAACTAATTTTAAGAACGTCCTTAATATTAAGAAAAGAGTGCAAAAAGGATTCTTCCGTTCTAATGCTTTTGGAAGCTGCTGATTTTGGCTGCCCATTCCCACTTTGAAAGGATTGTTTTTCAAGGTGCATTCCTCACAAAGGTCACAGAAGAGCTTGTTGATAGACCAGACCAAGGAATTTGTCTTTCAAAGTCATTCCAACTGTAGCAGCAACTGACATTTTAATATATAAAGAAGAAAGTCCAAAACTCTTCTTTGAGGCATAGTTTGTGTCAGAGCTTGAGTATCAGCAGTTGCCAAAGGAGGCTCCAGATATCACCTGTGCTCCTCCAGTGTCTGTTCTGGCTAGGAATAGAAGCTGATCCAGTATATTCACTATCTGTATCCCCTGGAGCTTGCACAAGCTGACGAGCCATCTGAAATTAAAGAAGAAGTTGAGAAATTCCCTCACGTTAAACTTTCACATTACGTCCCTTGCCACCCTTCCCCCAAAACACAGCAGTGTCTGCAAAACATTCACACATAGATGTCCATTCAGTCATTTCAGCCTACAATAAGAATTCATCATAAAACTGACATTTTATGGTAGGGAATAAAGTGAACATACTCAGCTGAAAGTACATGAGGAAAGCTGGAGGTAAGAGGGCCATAAAATGAGCAGAAGTTATCAACAGTACCAGAACAAATACCATTCCCCAGCGGCTCCACATCCAAGCAGTTTGTATCATTTCTTGGCATGGCAAAGGTTACATTGCAGACAGCTGTTCCATGTGGAGATGCAGCCTCTGACACCTCCCCACCCTGAGAACCCAGAATTCCACCAGGACCTGTCTGCCCAAGCTGTGAGGGCAGGGCTGGATCTGAACTTACTGTAAGCTAACTCTTCTCCAGCTCTCTTGCGTGACTGGTCACCTCTGCGGGAGAAGGTAAAGAAAGATGTTTTCAGGATAACCTCAATTAAAGATGTCCCTGCTCCTCTGGACCTTCAAAGATCCCTACCAACCCAATCATCCTGTGATTTTCAAAACAACAGTGAAACACTTTAACACAATCAGCAGCTTCTAGAGATTTAGAAAAAAAAAAAAAAAAAAAAAAAGAAAACATAGCAACAATACTACTACTGCAGGAATCTGAATTTACTGAAAGTGTAAGATATAATTAGCTCATCCTTTTGCTACACACAGTAGGCTTGACCTCATAGGATAATTTTTTACAAAATGAAGACGAGGAAAAAACGTTCATATGCAGTTGGAGCTTAAAACATGCATAAAATTGTCTTCCTCAGTTTGAACTCCTCAACCAAACTTTATAGAACTATGTGAAAAAACTCTGTATCTCTCAGTCTGAAAAGATGCTCCTGAATCTTACAGACTCTAAGCAAGTCTGAGCTGACAACACTTGCTCTTTAAGCAGAAGATTTTAGCACTTCATGGTGTTGATAAGCTGTTGTTCTTCAACTAGAAGCTGATGTGCAATTACTGCTGCTGAATACACCTCACTGTGCTGTGTTCCTCATGGTTATTGCTTTCAATCTTACTAATTCTGTAGGTGGCTGATAATAGTTCTGCTTACAAATGCATTTCACCAGTTGCACACTGCTTAGAGAACCAAACGTGACATTTCAAGTACTAACAGTCTATATCCACAAAACCAACTGGTTTTTTGAAATGCATTTTGCCTTGCAATGGTCAGTGTCCCTTATTACCCTTCCCAGCCTTTCATACAGAAAGAACCTTACAGAACCAGCCAAAGAACTTCACAGCCAAGTCTCTCATTTTCAGGTAACTAAAGAAAAACATTTTTCAAACCAGTTGGTTTTGTGGATATAGACTGTTGGTACTTGAAATGTCACATTTAGTTGTCTAAGCAGTGTGAAACTGGTGAAATGCATTTGTAAGCAGAACTATTATCAGCCACCTACAGAATTAGTAAGATTGAAAGTTTGACAACACCAAATTGTTCCCTTTTCTGTTTTGTTCTGTACATTACATTCTTTTGTCAGCATTATATGCCTACTCAGTTACAAAGTCTCACACTTCTATTTCTTGGGCCAAATGCACTGCTTTTCTCAGCCCAGGGTCTCATGGTTTTACTTTTATGCTTATCTCTCAAAAAATT
Source organism: Vidua chalybeata (assembly GCF_026979565.1). NCBI lineage: Eukaryota > Metazoa > Chordata > Aves > Passeriformes > Viduidae > Vidua > Vidua chalybeata. The sequence goes on along the minus strand of NC_071537.1, from coordinate 6,047,011 downwards.
CTTTTCCTCAACAGCCAGCCTTTACAAGGTTTGCACCACATCATTTGCATTTGGGTCAATGGTACAGCTCTGCAGCTCAGTAATTTACCAAGCTCTGAAGAGAGAGAGATGACCTTTGAGGAAAACCATTGGGTATGAAATCCAGAAATACACCTAACACTAAACATACCCACATCTAGTGGGTGTTCAAACTACAGGGCCAGACTCTCAGCATTGCACAGGTAACAGGAAAAATGAAGGTGTTTTCTCCTTATGAAGAAATGAACCTCTTGGGAGTAGAGCACGAGGCTTCCCCAGCCTGATCTTACATTTTGAGAGTACTGCAGAAATGGTGAAAAGTGCTGTGCCTTTGTCTGGGCAGAAAAATAGAACAGCATAGAGTAACAGACACAGCCCATAGGGAACAATTTACAGTATGAACATTTTCTGCTGTGTCTTTTACTGTTTGTTCCTCTCCCTTTTCACCCTCCCCAATTCAATATTCAGATAGGAAATGTCTATTTAAAGTAAACACCTTTCCTGTATAAATAATTGTGAAAGTGGAGTAAGGAGAAAACTAACTAAATTTTCAGAAGCACCACAACTAAAAGAGAGCTTATAGAAAATAAACAGCCAAAGTAAAGGTTGAACTTGAACAAAAGCATGATCATGCAGTAGAAGCACAACCAAAACCAAGAGATGCATGAACTGCAATCAACCAGATCAAAAAATGTTAAGCCTTACAGTCATCTACTTTTTAGGTACCATCTGCAGGGCTGTTAGTGCTCAAAAGACATTGAAAATAAGGACATATTTCAGATACTGAATTGTGAAGGTTCTGCATTAACTCTTAAATTATTTCTTCAGTATTTTTAGGTGTATCTGTTTTTATCATTTCAGCACTGTCCTGCACAATCACCACTAAAGATTAATAATTATTACCTGGTAAATCCATTCTGAATAAGCTCTCTTTGAAGTTTCTGGTCTTGAGCAGCATATTCATGAAGCTCAGATTCCACAGCAGGGGGTAGAATATTTGGGATGAATTTAGAAAATAAAGCTGGTGCCATCTGTACCCATTCTGTAAGAAGAGAGAAAGCAATAACAAAATACATGACATTTTTACTGTTCGACAAATGTAACTTTATTTTGAATACATATTAGGATCTTGAATTTAAAAAAAAAAAGGAAAAAAACTCCAAATCCACAGAAACCATGCCTTAAAGCTGAACAAATAATGATACTGTTGAAATCAGATGTTTACATGTAGATACAAGAATTACTATTTTTCTCAACCTCATCATCAAATTGAAATTCAGTTCTTGCTGCATCTCCAAGAACCTGCTGAGTCCCTGGACACTCTTAAGGACAGGCAACTGATGATCAGCAAACTCACTTGGACAATTAGATAATGATTCTAACACTGTACTCCAGGAAATTTATCCCCAAAATGTACCCTTCTCTCCCTGAGCCTTACTTCTAAAAGGCACAGTATCATACAACCCTACTCCTCCATCCCCACTTCAAAGGAATTCATGCCTTTCTCTCACTGATCTTCCAAAGCTTAGACAAACACTTTTTTAATGTTCATAATATAAGTCTAAGCTGTACTAGTTCAGCTTCAGGACAGAAATGTGATTTAGATTTCACTACACTAAACACTGTTTTACAGGAGCAAGACAATTTACCTTGAAGCTGCTTCAAGGCTTTAAGACTAAGCAAGGGATGAAAATTGGGTTTACAGCAACTGTATAGGAAGTTTTGAGAAAAATAAATAGCCTTCAACTATTTCTGCAGCCAGACTTTCCATAGGCTGTAGGAGTTACCTGAAATTTAATCTTAGAAAAAAGGGATGTTTCTAAATTCACTGAGGAACATCACAAGTTTTTACAGAATTCCCACAGTCCTGCAAACCAACTGAGGGAGCATTTGACCCCCTCATCCAGAGCAGTGATAGAGGCTTGAAAAAGGACTGGCCCCAGTACTGAGCTAGGATTAAAAGAGAATTTTCTCTGGCAACATTTGGAAGTGTGACAGCTGTTAGGAACTTTCAACCTGAAGAGGAAACAAAGGAAGAGAATGAGAAGGGAAAGCCCCTGGCTGCCAGCTATGGCACTGCAGACACCCACAGGCTGCTCTAATCCCACAGCACCTTCCCTTGGCCCCAATTTCTGCTCCCCCTCCCCAGTCCCACCATACATCCAATGGAGCAATCCCACAGGGAAAGTGAGCAGCACTGTCTCAGAGCTACCTTTGCTCTGACTGATTCAGAATTCATCCCCAAGAACTAGGATCCCCAAAGAACAGCCTTTTACACCAAGAAGTCTATCCTGGGTTCTTCAACTATTCAAAATCTGGTTAGTCCCATGGTACCAACCCAAAGCAGTGTCTGCTGTGCTGTGGACAGCAAGACAGGGATCACCTGAAATGGAAAACTGTGAAATCATAAGTCCATCACCTACAACATCAAAGAACAACCACGCTGAATTGTTTTCAAAAGAGCAATACTTTTATACTTATGTATACACCCTTCCTATCTTTAGTCCTGAACACTTTCTAGAACTGAAATTAGCATTGATGGAAGTATGTTCATTTTGCTGATGTAAAAATAATCTTTGCTTATAGAAAGTGCATTTTGTACATGTAGAGTCCACTTTATTCCTGGTTTCTACACATGCTAAATATTGCACTAAAGCTTTTGGTAAAGGATTCCCATTCTCATTTCTATTTCCATAAATGGGGACTGCAAAAATAGACTGAAGCTGAGGAACAATGCTCTCAGGCACGCCACAGTAAGAAACTGTCAGTACTGTAAAAGGAAGGGAAACAGGTACCCTTTATTTATGGATATTGTGAACACTTCCTGTTTCTAATAACTTCTCAATTACAGGGTAAGGCCCTCCTCAGTTCTCCAAAACTTGGAAGATTAAAATCTGCAACACCATCTTCCTTTCAATATAATTGTTGTAGCATAAGATGTCACAAAGTATTCAGAAGTCAAATTAAGCTCTTCCATGAAATAATACCTACAAAAGAATGGCTTCATAAAAGAAACAGTCATTCACCTCATGCCAAACAACTGATTGTTTGAAGAGTGACTCTCAATACAACTTCCACCATTTCTAAATTTCCACCATGAATGACCCATTAACATCCTTCTTTCCTTATTTCTACAGAGAAGGAATGCATCTTCCCTTTGTCTCTGAACAGAGGGCTGGGTTTTTTGTTTTGTTTTTTTTGTTTTTTTTTTTTTTTTTTTTGTTTTGTTTTTTTTTTTTTTTTTTTTTTTTTAAAGTATTTGGTATTCACATGGTACCTTGCCCAGGTGACAGATAGGCAACAAGAACCAGGATGGAACTGAGCATTAGATGCACAAAACACAACAGTCTTTGACTGTTAACTGTGCATTAGTTAGAGAGAAGACACGTTTTGGCAAACAAATGACAATCACAGGATGAGATCAGTACAAACATTTTTCCTTTTTACCTGGTCGTAGTGTATACAGGCCTTTCACAATATTTGCCATGGTTGAAGGAGTTATTTGAAACGGTGTTGACTGAGCTTCCAAAAGTAAAGCTGAAACAAAATTAACACAATCAGCAACTTTTCCAACCAAGAAATACAGGCTCTTTCACGTAAGATTATTTTAATAGAAAAATACAATAATTGTGCTTTTTTTGGCATCTGATGTCCTCACAAATAAAACAGCCACATATCAGATCTCAACTTATTCTCAAGAGTAATAAAACATCCCCTCGAGATAGAAGTATCCTGCTCAAATTATGTATAGTGAAAATATGTAATAACTTCTTTTTCATCCATTGGAGGTAGCAGAGGTTCAGCAAAACTAAGCAGGAGATAGCTTTAAGTATTCAGACACAGAACTGAAGCAAACTCATACCAAGTGTGTCAAACACTTGAAGATCCACAGATTCTTACTTCACAGCATTTAGAATCATGCACACAAAACTAAGATGGATTCAAAGTCTATGCATTTGTAGTGCAAAAATTACAAATGTCCCAGAAGAAAAGTTGTTCTTTTAAACACAAGTTAATAATTGCACCTTCCTCTTGAGGGAAAACCTGGCAATAGCACATTTACTGCTTATATTGTGATCTACAGGATTTTATCCTTATTTGTATTTATATGAGTTTTGTACATACATCTGAATTACAAAAACACACACACACAAAAGAAGGAAATTAAGAAAGTGTAAAACAACTGCGTCATCTTGATTTTTATTTCTCTACCAAGCAGTTGAGCACCTTTCTGTGCCCACCACAGGAGGAGAAATGACTCTTACAATTCTACCCAAGGGACATGTCTCTTTGGCTTACATTGGAGAAGCTCTGCTTTTTAAGCTTCAGAGCATCTCCAGTTCTGGCTTCAGCATCTGCCACTAGAACACTTAAATAGAAAGAAAAATCTTCAGTAGCACGTTTTTTCTTCTCTTTCTGAAACTATTTAAGTGGCTCATGTCATAGGGAAATGAAAACAAAGTACTTTTTTTTAACCTTCAAGTAATCAAAGTTGTTATATTTAACTGTTATAGATGAATTTGTTTTACAAAGAGCCGTGTTAAAAGTGCTTGCTCATTTCAGCAGAAGCCTTGAGGGTATGAGAGCCTGTGATTTGTTCTGTAATGACATATTTACAGCCCCTTTCCTAAAGGTTTGTCAAACAGCCTCTTGGCAGCCAAGAAAGCTGGAAATCATAGAATTAAAATGGGCATAGTGCTTTATAATGTGACAGTAATGCACAATCCAAACAATGTGTGTGCATATATAAATATTTATATCTTTAATTAGACTGCAGCCACTTCAGCCTAAGCATCACCAATAGATTTGCAAAGTATCCAAAGAACTGTGAATTTTTTCTTCATAGGTAGACACTGAATTACGCAAAACAAATTATTTAAAACAAAAAATACTCATTACTTGATTGCAGCTTCAGAACTTAACATTTCTTATCTTGCTTTCTGCAAATGCACACATCACCTGCTACAATGCAGATTTAAATCACTTACTCCTGATTTACAGTCAATAAATACAAGCATGGCAGCATTATGTTCAACAAGATAACAAAGTAATGGCATATATTTCCTGATTCTTAATAAAGAAAATTAAAGAACATCGTGTTCAATAAGCCATACAGTATGAACTAACCCAGCTTGTCCAAAAGCTGGACATCAAGCCTTGAAAAATGAATAGCACTGCTGTAGGACTTTTGTTTTCAGAATGATTTCCCTAAGAGCAACCAAGACTCCTCTTTGGATAGAACCAAAAGATCTCAATGTAAATTTAAATTTAAAGTTGTAAATTAAGATGCAAAGATGTAAAACTTCTTTGCACACGAATTCATTTTCAGTTTTGCAATAAAACAAACAGACATTCATTCAACCCTGTATTACTTCTTGAGAGGCTCACTCAAGTAATAGAAATTTCAGCATGTCTGGCTCGGCCAAACATGCTGAAATTACCTCTGTTGTTATTTTACAATCTTACAAAAGACTAACAAATACTAAGGCTTTGACTCTTGCTTTATTAGAATAATTGGTCAGTCTACAACACAGAAGCTGCACAGACTCCTTCTACCCATTTCCAGAACTGCACCTGCAGCATTTACAAAGATAGAGGAGGGAGAGGCAAAATAAAACTGAACCTCATCTGAATGAGAGTGGTAATGGCACCATGACTACCTCCACAGCTCTCACAAATTAATATCACATTCTACAGACTAAGCAACTAACATGTAAACCAGTTAATTAACCTGGAAAGAGTCTGGAAAATAACTCCTGACAGAATCAAAGAAGAGAAGTGTGGGTTCCCATGATGAAAAGTATTAAATGCAGAAAGATACAAAATGCTTTGAAATGTTCTTGAACACAATACCCCAAATGGCCTCAAGGATTCCTGAGAAACAGTGAATGAACAGTATTGGAATAAGTGAGGTATGAATGTGCAACACTTCAGATGCTCTGCAGTAACCAAGTTACCCCAGTATTGCACAGTAGCACGGGAGAACCATGGCTCTTGATGAACATTTAAGCTACTTCCTAATTACAGTGAAGCACTTGGGGCAAGATCCAGAAGCCCAGTAATTCCAGGAGTAGCAGATGATATCTCAACAAGTTGAAATTCACTTGTTTGTAATTCAAGACTGACTTGCAGAAACTAGGGTTTAGCTGTTCTAAAAAGCATTTTCTATCCTTCAACATTCCCTTGAAAATAGATTTCTTTTACTTGCTGAAGATGCAAGTTTTCTGGCAGAAAAGTGAAACTTTTGCATATTAATACAAGGGCTTTTTTCCTCCCTTTGTAGTAATCAAACAGAATTTCTAAGTAAGCTATTTTAACAAATCATACCTAAGTATGACTTAGGCAGATGTGTTCAAAGTTGTAACTACTCAACAATGCACCTTAAAAAAAATAGAAACCATATTCCCACTAAAAGCAACCCCAACAGCTTCCACACCCTGGCATTAGTCAGCTGCTGCTCTCCAGTCTCCAACAGCAGCAGAACCCATTGCTTAACATAAACAGATGCTGGAGATCTTTGTCCTGCTGTACAAACTCTGCTTTTTATAATTCCACTGTGTATGCCATGTCTGTATTATTGTGCAGAGTGACAACTTCAATGCTTCCAGGGAATTGAGCCCTTACATAAGTGCACAGCATTTCTTCCTTCTTGGGAGGATCTGCAGATCCCATGGAGTCAAATCTGTAGTAGGATAAATTACCTTTCCTTCAGCCAAATTGTTCAGGGTCCATCTGACCACAGAAACATTTCCACCTCACTGTGATAAAATCCCATTCACCCCAATGCCAACAGCAATTAAACAGGGAGGGGGAACTGCCACAGCTGCCAGCCAAAATGCAGCTGAAAGTTTTTGTTGTTGCCATTTTGGGTTGTGGTTTTCTGTAGGTTGGTCAGGTTTTTGTTTTTTATTGTTGTTATTTGGCATTTTTGGTTTGGTTTGTTTTTTTTTTTCTACCTGCTGCCTATTTTATTATTAAATTGTCTGATGAAACTTGATCATATATTACCTTTTCACTTCTTCAGTTCCTCCATGTTAATTACTGATCTAGAACTTCAAAAGCCTTTTGAATGAAAACTGACTCTCTTTGCCTTAACCCTCACATTTGCAGTTATATCAAACTCCTCATGATCCTGGGGTTTTATCTTCCTTTAAACAGAGTTAAAAATAAATTTTTACCAACTTAAATTGGTTGTAAGTTTGTAATGAATTAAACTGTAGATCAGAAAAAAAAGCCATAAGAAATTTTATTACTATGCATTTGCCATGAGGCCTTTAATAAAGCTACTGCTTACTTTAAAAATGTTCATTACATAGACCAAAAGCTTTATTAAGTACATAGTAAAAATGCTACAAAATAAAAATTCCGAGTCTTAATCACAGGGAAAATATTCAGTGCTGTAAAAAGAATAAATATGAAAAACAAAGCTATAAATGTAGAGATATATGCTTTTGGACTTATTTAATTGGAAAATAAGGTGGTATTTTCACATTTATAATTTTATGATGTCTTCTTGAAATTGGAATATTATTCCTATTTCTTTGCCAAGGAGCTAGATTAACCATGGTGGTCATTACCTTAGACTGTATTTTCCAACTTAATTTGAGGTGCTGCAACTCAGTCAAGATGAAACAAGGAAAATAAGAAACGTGGCTACAAGTTTTTAAAATGCCCTAGAGTTCTTGCACGAAAGGTTTAGTTCAGAGCCAAAATTTGCATGTAGATTGTTATTTAAAGAATATGAATGTGTTCTACAATACTTGGTAACAACCCAGACTGCTTCCAGTATTGTTACAACACAATTACTTAGTCCTTAGCTGTCAAATTACAGCTGGGACTTCAGTATTAGTGATGGCCCCCTTGAACTGCTGAGCATGTAAATATTGATTATTCCATCAGATGTACAGAGCACAGAGGGTATAAAACATTAACAGCTACAAAAGCTCTCTTAGTTAGTCCTGCAGAGTGTAAAGGTGTCTGCTGAGGTCTAAGAAAAGGGTGACATTAATGTGACAAGAGTTTTGAAGGAATGGTCGAGTTTTCTGCAATAGCAGCATCCCAGCACACTCCCCACGGGCTGGAAAAGAAGTGGAACAATACTGCAGTTGATTTTCACTATCAATATTTGGAAGGAAAGAAGGAAGGAGAGGAAGGAAAACATTATTTAGAATCTGGTTAGAATTGGAAACTTGAAGTGATTAAACTATTTGCCAACATAAAGTAAGTTCGAAATTAAATACTGAAATTCACAATCCTGTAGATGCATAAAATTCTTCTAAAATTATTTTTGTTTTAGAATAATTGAATCCCTTCCCTACATCTCAAATAAAGGACTTTTTATGCTACAGAACCCTCTTGCCCCCCAAACCAATTACTGTCAGAAGCTGGAACTTCAACAACTTTATAGCTGGGGAAAAGAGTACATAAGCTTTTAGCTTCAGAGGAATTCTAACAGAATTCCCTGATTTAGTCTGGCACAAACCTACTGGTATTAATTGGTTTTAATTTTCTCCTAGTCTTCCACTAGGCTTTCTTCATTTTTAAGGTCCTGAGGAAGAAACCTCATTTCATTTTACCTATTCTGACATATTCTGATGCTAATTCTAAGGACAGAGTCATTCCACAGGCCAGTAATTCTGCCTTTTAAAATATTTTTTAAATAAAACTCCCTTTTTTCCTGTCTCATTCTTAAACTTAAAAGCAAGAAATACAGTTTATGAACATGGCAGAGTAGAGTAGTGCAGATTTTCTTCTCATACTAACTTTTCAGAGTTTTAGGAGAAAGCAAAGCAGTGTCTAGAAGCTGAGTAACATGCAATATATTGCCGAAGGAAAGGGTCTCAGTAATGAAAAAAGACATTTTTAAAACACATTGCTTCTGTCATCACAGTAGTCACTCTGAATCCCAAACCAAAAAGAATAATGATTTTGAACTCCTGAGGGCAGTTTCTATATTAAAGCTTTAGTTGAGATTAGAAATGTGATTTTGAAACAAATTCACTGATCATCCCCACACTGCTGCTCCTTGGCTGGTATGACTGAGCTGTCTTGGAGCATATTACTTAAATTCCTTTTGGGCAAGATTAAACCAGATGTGCTCAAACTGCTACTCCCTGGCACTCTGTCCAAAGGAGCAGACATGAACAAGGAGGAGATAAAACTCTCCAAAAAGCAGGGAAAGGTCAGCACTGTGTCCTCAACACAAACAGGGAGGCATTTCATATTCTGCTCCCTTTACACCACCCCACTTATTGATGCAGACATAGCCTAAACCATGCAATGAAACCCTCAGCTCTTCCTACAGGGCCTAAACCTTTCAGATAAAAGCCTGTGGTTATGCTGCACCAAACCTATAATGATGCTCCAGGCACTGCTGTCAAAACCAGCTCAGGACAGACGTTCAAGAACAAGATCATTTTCCTTATGAAACAGTCATTACATGTGAAGCACAAAGAACTTCTTCAATGTCAGCAGCATACAGAAAGGCTGGGGGCAATGCTCTCTTCAAGAAGCTGAGACACCTTGAGTGTGTTTTCTCTCCTTGTCAGGTGTTTTCTCTGCAGTTTGTGCATCAAGGCAGTAACAGGTTGCTTCTCATGTGCAGATTGTTTGAGACAGGTGTCAAAATTGAGGGGGAGGGAAGAAATGCTACCTCAAAGAGGGTGAATGTCAATTCAATCCATCTTTTTCTTGTCTATCTGTGCCAAAGGGCGAGGCAAGGGGAGTGAATAAAAAACGCAGCACACATCAAAACAAACCCTGTGGTCTCTGTTGTAGCTGTAGAGTCACTTGGCATCAATCACAGTCCTTGTCTCAGCCTTTTGCACTGCTCCTCTCAAACAGAGTTCTGTGTTCACAAACAAAAGCTGGATATGGCACTTACTAATGAAAGGCATTCTGTCAAAGCAGCACACAGCTGAAGAGATGAGGAGGATCCCTTGCTGCACTGGCATCAATAGGCTTTGGGAGGTCAGCACAGCAAAATACAGCTGCTAAATATGTAGGGCTGGGTGCCTGCAGAGCAACAAACACCCCCAACTGAGGCACTACACAGCAGCAGGAGAGTCCCTGCACAGGCAACATCCTCCCTGCTACATTCATCAGCCTCTAACAGATATAAATAGATTCATTCTCTAGAATTCTGCATTGCATTTCTACCTGTTGAATCAAAAAGCTGGACAATTTCATTGTTGAAGAGCCGATAATGTTCGAGTTAACTTTTCTGGTACTTTATAGAAAGCATCAATGCATTGGAAATATCTTTCCTGTTTTTATAAAGAAAAAAGCTTTTCCAACATAAACAACCCTTCTATTGAACTTTAATACACCTCCAACCAAAAAAATAAAGAATATGGAACAAAAAGATCTCTTCCCCTCATCTGAATCCAAGTGACCTAACTAGAAAGAAACAAAGCTGTCATATGTAAAAATCTTCAGAGAAAAGACTTCCTCTGTAACTAATGAGAAACTGAAAACATAATGAAGCATGCTGTGAGTGGTCTCCCTCCTCCTGACTTTTTTCAAAGAACTTTTTCTTGGAGCCCATGAGAAAAACTTCTACTTTGGCAAACATATGTGATGTATTTTTACACTGGGTTTTAGCTCTGATCTCACACAGGCATTGACATAAAGACTTACACTCTGCAACTGCCCATATGCCTTTAGAATCCACACACAGTAACCACTCTGTGTGCTCAGGCTTCAGCGGCTAATTCTGTAATTACCCCAGCCAACAAGAACAAAATCAGAAGTGCAGCACAAAGCTAGTTTCCTTCTGATAAAGTTCACTTGAATACCCAGTTGAATAACTAGTGTACAAAAGTACAGTACAGCAGGCAGATGTTTTTTTTGGGAAGAACTAACTTGTACTGAATGATCTGTACCAACACTTTGCTCTTTCAAGAGTAAAAAACACTTCTTGAACTCAAAACAGGAACGTGTAAGGCAAGAAACAGCCCTACACACCCAGATATAAATGGCTGAAGTACTACAGCAAAGAATTAGAAGGAAGGAGAGGAAGAGTGTCCTCTAAAACCTCTTTCACCTCTATGACCAGTTTAACTTTCTGTTGCCTTTCTATAGTACGGGAACATCATCGACCTCCCAGAGCAGGATTACAGTCTAGCATTCACCTTCCTTCCTTCAGTTTTCAGGAAGAGAACAGGAATACTTGCAAACTCTTGTAATTTAAACCCAAGTGATCTCTCCACCAAGGAGACACAACACTATGCTCTTAATGGCTTTTCCTCTTTTGTTAGATTTAAAAGCAAGCTTGGTTTGGGCACTAAGCTGCCAATATCCAAAAGGAGAAGAGTGGCAGTTACTTGCAAATACTCTGCCATTGAATTTTACCTACTGCGAGTACTGGAAGTAGAGAGTTTCAGGAGCTGCTATTCACTTTCACACAGTAATTGCCATTTTTCTAGACAAGAATAAACAGGCAGGATGTTTCCAGGGCATGGACATTACACTGCAGGACTATCAGGAGAGACAGTGGCTGTATAAGGAGAAAATAAACCTATTTCTGAGTTTTTCTGCTTACATGTCACTTCATGCAGGACTGTAGCAAGAACAAAAATGACATTCTCCACCACCCCTTTCCCTAGTGACATGGGGATATTATCTGCACCTTCTCCCGTTCCCACACTCATTTCTGAAGCTGCCTGTAAATAAGATGCTGTATCTTTGCTTGTTACATTCAGTTAAGCAGTTCTGCACACAGCAACTTCTCCCAAGCCATTGAATACAGCAGTCTTATCAGCAAGAGCCAGCTTTGGCTTTGTAAAGAAAAGAATCAGGTTATATTCACTTAGTTTAAATGCACCCACTTTAATTTGAAGAGCACTGACTTGATAAATGTGTGAGTGTAAAAGTGTTTCACAAACAGCTGTGTTCATGATCTGTGTATTGTGGGTTTTTATTATGTATTTACTTTAACTAATGAGAAGTGCTCCAGATAGTCAAGTGCTTAAAAAAAATCATCTATCAAACCCCAAATGGAACCAAATCGGTACAGGAAAAATTTGCCAAAGTAATGTTCACTTAGGCAGTATTTCCACTGTAGTAATGAATTGACACCTTGATCACTCAAATTTTTGCAACCAAGTGCTCAGAGAAGTGCTCCCAGCACAGAGACAGGCACTGATCTTGCACCTTCCTGCCTCCCAGCAGCCAGAACAGGAACGAGGGGACTCAGCCTGGGGGAGTCTGAGCGAGGTCAAACACCAAGGAATAGGTCAGGGCTGCACTGCTTCTCTGGCTTCTCCCCCTCTCCTTCTGAAGTGGAGCAGGAATTTTTTCAAAAATCAAATGAACCTGAAATGTACTTACAGTCCTTCCCAAACACAGCTTCAAAGAGAAATGCCAGATTCCAGGCTCTGAGAGAATGACAAGGTACTATAAACAAAACCCATTTTGTACAAACATAGCAACAAATTTCAGGAGAGAGAGCAGATGTTACTCTGACCCTCCAAGTCTAGATCACAAATGGATTAAACCAATTTTGTAATTTGATTTTATTTTCAACCAGAGGGAAGGCATGCATCCTCTCACTGAACTGGCAGTTACAGCATTTCTTTCAAAAACAGCCTCAGGATTCCATTTCTCCATACCAATCACAACTTCCTTTACTTCAATTTCCAAAGTATCCCCATTCAGATCTGTACTTTTTTCCCCTCACAATAGAGAAACATTTTTTTGCTGAACCAAATCTGTATCAAATATCAGCAAAGAGCACCACACACTGACATTGGGAAGCAAAGTAAGTAACAAACACTGACTTGCATTCTATTTTCACAGAGCCCTTACATTTCCAAAAAGGAAGGTGCTACTCATCTATTTTGGTTTGAATTTCAGGAAGCTAGGAAAAAAAGCTGAGAAAGGCAGAAAAAAATACAATACTAGAAGTTTTTCAGCACATCTGCAGTGCTATATCATGTGCAATGTACCTTCAATTATTTCCCAAGAAACTGTTAGCAAATTTAAAATTTTATTTAAGCATACTTTAACTCAATTTATATATCCTCTTATCCAAGATTTAATTAAACCAGATCACAGCTAGGAGTTCATGCCTGTCAGTATTTATCATCTTACTAAGGAGGGAGATAAAACCCAAATAACTTAGCTTTAATAACCTGATGGTCAGACTGCAATGAACCCAAGGAAATGAACCTCTTGCTCATTAAAAAAAAGACTTCATATACAGCAACACAGACAGCTTATATTTATTTTTCTTTTATTTTTTCATTTTACTACTGCAATTAACAGAGCTGGGGAAAAGTATTTCTGATTACACACACACACACAACACCATGGGTCTTTTCCTTTCAACAGTTCATCTGCAATTTCTATTTGATTCTGCTGTTATCACTGCAGAAAGTTAATTACTTAGCAACAACACATCTGACATCACCTTTGTCAGAGGTTTATCCACTGTTACACATTTGCTTTGCCACTGGAAAAAAAGTTCTTTGCCTGAAAAATGCAAACATTTTAAGGCAATTATCAGCCAAATTTTCCATAATCTTGTTGCAGCAATCATCTTACCAGGTTTCATACCAGTAATTCTCTTTAGCACAAAATAAAACATCAGGCCCATGGCTGAGCATTTCTCACTGTTCTGCTATTTTTAAGGTGATCTGCTCCTAGTGACACTTTTCCAGATGGCAAGAACAAGACTTCATCAGAGCTGGTAATCTCCCATCCCTGTAGGTGCCAGGCTCCCTGACCTTGTAGCCACCCTGTTCACCCAGGAAGTCACCTCTCAGTGAGCCTGAAACAACATCAAAGCTCCTTTCCCCAGCCCTTGCCTGGAAAGAGCAGGGCATTGCTACCCAAGCAAGGACAGAAGGAGCAGTAAACTCTACTCCTACTCCTCCAATGCTTTGCTAGCTGCCCTGCTGAGGGGCCAAGCAGGCCAGCAGCAGGTCCCTGTGCTCACACAAAGCCTCCCAGGGGTGGCAGGTTTCACACAAACACTGTGGCTCACCACAGGAGTCACACTTCCCCTTCAGTGTTCCTGTGGCTGTCACTTGCAGCACATTGTATTTGCATTAACCCATTAACCTAAGAGAGAAACTGCTGGCAGCATTCTGCAGCTCACCACCCACAGCAGAACTCGAGCACATCATGACAATAACCCCAGAGGCAGCACGGTTCTTTGACCACACCACCTTCTTAATGACAGCTGTCAGTATTTTGATAATGAAGTTGAAAAGTAGCAGCATAAACAACACAACAAGAAAACATTCATTCTGCCATAATCACACATCACAAGGGAAAATAAATATTGGTTCTCCCAGATCTCAAGCAAAACATTACTTCATACAAAGTCGGATTCCTGAAAAAAATAAGCTGCAGTGTGTCACATTTCCTCATACCTCAAAGGAATTTGTATTGAAGTTCACTAATATTTGGCATTTTATCCCTATTTGCTCTGGATCTCCACAGTATCTGAAAGCACTGTAGCTCTCCAGGCTTCCATTATAAGAAAAATTCAACAGCTTTACTTACGCATTAGGTTGTAAATGTGCTTTTCTGCAACATGTTCCGTAAACAGCTTTATAAGGTCATCTTTTAAGTCTCTGTTTAACTTGGTTTCTATGTAAAATTTATTCTGGAAAATAAGACAGAAGTTTTCAAGTTTGTTTCTCATAATAACAAATAAAGTAAACTTATTTTTTCTCCCTGAATAAAAACAGTTCAGAATATTAAAGTTGTAGAATATTTCACCTATAAAGTGTTTCCTTAGTGACTGCATTTAAACTAAATAGAACATTCCTGTACAACAAAAAAACATGGGTGACAAACCTACTTACATGCAGCCATACACATTTATTCTGTTTTCTCTATCTACAGCTATACCTCTATATTGATCCAGACTGTAGAGCTTGTATACAAAACACTTAATTTTAGAACTTTAAGAAATTTTGTAAATTCTCTTAATACCAAAATGCAGCTGGACATCATGCTTGCAATGAAAGAAAATATTTTTTCCAATGATTAAAAGTGATTAAAATAGATGGGTTACAATAATAAAACATCAGCACAATTATCCACTTCTGGGTTCATTGACAATCTCAGAGGATAGCTACTCAGAATGAAACTGTTGTGGAAATAACTGATACATATAAATCTACACTAAAGTGAACTACATTCAAATTTTTAGGATTCCATTACTTTGACCAATTCAGCATTAATGAAGAATTCATCTCTTTGAAGGAAATTCAAAGATAATTCTATTCATGAGTTCCTCGAGGGCCCCAATACCCCAAATAATGTACTATTTGGTATCAATGCTCCATTTCCTGCAATTAATAGCAAGCTTTCTTGTGTGTGTCTTATTCATAGAGGTGTTTGAAAAGCTTGAGGGAAAAAATTGCTTCAAGATTAATCTCCTACCATTAAAAAGTTAACTTGGAAGTTGAACAGCTCAATTAAGTGATTTGGACAAATGGTGTAAAACAGTGAAACAGATAATCTAACAGAAAATCAACTCAAAAATAATCCACGGGAACACTGATCTGAGAGATTTACTAGAAGAAGGGATATCTTAAGGGAGAAAGATTTTTTCCATGCTTTTAAATCAAGTTTTTCTCCTATTCACTAAAGCATTTAACAAACCCAGAACAAACTTTCAGAACACAGAGCAATCTTCATGTTTTTGTGTGAAACCCATTCTCTTGGCCATTACCAAAACTACAAACACACCGTAACAATCTGTCCAGACAGAAACCCCTTAAACTTTTGAGAGAACATTCACCAGCAGTTATTTACCTTTAATGAAGACTGCCTGGTAGAACAAAAATCTGAGGGCTGAATACATGTCCCCACTGTAGTTTAAGTTTGTTGCAGTGATAGACAGCAGCCTTAAAAAGTTTTTTTTATTAAATTTACAAAAGTTGCTACTGGTGGTTCCCTCTAATACCCTGAATTTATCCTGCCTGTAGAAGTTTTATCAAGGACTAGGACGCAGTTGTTTCCCCTCACCTGGGCCTGTGAACAGAGATTGAAGGAAAGCCACTGCAGACAGAACATCCTAATTGGAAACAGACTCACTTATTGGTATTGGCTTTGGTCAATGGTGAAACAGAAACCCACAGCAACTAAAGATACACTTCAAGGAAATGTTAAGCTACACACCACACTACAGCCTTTCACCAGAGCATTTTCCTAAACCAGTTTGCACAAGATGTGCAAATTATGATGCTTTGTTTTACTCAGGGGCTGGAAAGCCTAAAAGCTTTTAATTCTAGCAATTTCATTACTAGAAAAGCAACAAAAAAACCCCACAACCCAGCAGTTACAAGAAAGTACAAACACAGAAGAAATGTAAAATACTCTTCACATTTGCTTACTTGGAAACATCTTTCAAAAAAGATGTTCCACTTGTGTGAGCTTAAATAGACAGTGAAAAAGCATCTAACTGAAGTATTTCATTTCCAATCCTCAGTGCTGAAAGGAGAGAGCAGAAGTGCTGTCACCTCCCCTGTTCTTGTTAGGCATAAATCAGGAATATTTTCTGTATAACTTGTCACTACCAGTGACAAGTTATACACTGTGCCAGTATTTCTTGAAAAATGTCTCAGGTTACATAAAGGTCTAACTGACACATAAAAGGTAAGCAGATATGAGTAATTGAGAAAGTCAGGTATGATACAAACATTAATTCTACAAAACACCTTATGATAAAGCAATCTGGTAAACCTTACAAGATAAAACTCAGTTAATATTAAGAGGAGATCAATAAGTATTTGAAAGAAGAAAACACAGAATATAGGTGTGCTTATCACATCACACTCACATATATTTGAGTATACAGACACACACAAAATGCCCTCTAGCTGATAAGCAACAAAATGCAATACTACTCAGTAGGGATTACAATATTTTGGAGGCAATGAAAAAAAATTTAACTATCCCAAAACCACAGTGCTCACAAATGTTAGGCTCATATAACATGGTAAAATAACAGATTTTCAGCTATATCTCAAAGTAAAATGAAAAACTGAGATTCTATAAGAAAAATATATCATCTAAATTTTATTTTTTATTCAAGTGGAAATATTTTTTCATTCATGTGTGCAGCACATTGTGATATGTACAATCTGTAAGCACCTAGAATAATCCCACTTAAATCTGCAAAACAGTTTTCTGCAAGGAACAAAGCACTGTGTATGACGCTGACTTCCAGTTTCATTTGCTTTACCTTCAGTTACATCCCTGAACTTCTGAAGGAGCCTAAACCCACAGAATCTCAGTCTTTTGGCCACCATGCTTTTCTGACAAATCTGCTGCAGCAGCCTAAGACTGAAAAAATCCATCACCACGTGAAAAAACAAAGTGGTTCCAGCAAAAGAAGTAAAAGGAAACTCCCTCAGTTGCAAGGTCAGTCCTCTCAGCCACCCTCCCTGATAAGCTTGGAAACACCCCTTGGTCACCACACAAGGTAAGAAATCACCTTTCCTGCTTTGGTACATATCAGGAAAGAAAAAGGCTGCTGCTGCTTTTAAGACACACAGGACTGAGTTTTATGCCATATTCCAATTCTATATAAAAGCTTTAGTTTTTCCTCAGCTTCATAGATTTTAAAAATACTTAAATGCATATTAAAAGTTTTCCTAAGAAGCATTATAATTACCCTTTCAGAACAAAGTCCTCAAGAGCAACTCAACAGCCTTGGAAATCCCTGATTAAAGCAATCACAGAAAGAGAAAGCCTCTCCTCACCTCTGACATAAAGGCAGAGTTTAACAACTTGGTCCACTTCAAAATGCTTTGAAAAGTATCTATTAAAGTAACTGCAAAGCTGTAATTTAGACTTTAATTAGGCTTTCACCTCTTGCAGTTACTTTTCAATTGTACTTTTGGACCAAAGAGAGGAAACTGTTGTTGCTGTATGAGAAAACTTGGTTAGACACTACAATTGTAAGAGTACCTGTACATAAAAGTACTTCCAAATGCACACAGAAAAAACTAAGAAACACATCTGGCACCCTGACTTCTCTAGACATATTTCCCACATCATGCACAACACTAAAATTATTTCAGTGATAAAGTATGACAGCGAATTTGCCATTAGCCCTATAAAGCAGCTGTACAGGTGAGCCAAGTCAGCATTGCTTTTGGCAGCAAGAGGAACTAACAGGTAACAGAACCAGATAAAAGGGCAGATTAGAAGACACCAAGTTCAAGAAAGGCAAATTCCTCTTTTAATGCAACAAATCTGTATGGTAACACAATGACAAAATACTGTAGCAAGTTACCTAAATTCACTGAGACACAGGGGAGCCTCCTAAAGGCTACTACGTCTCAAACTCTGTGAAACTACCAATGAGAAAAACTTTGAAGAGTTTGAGGCTTACTTAATCCTTTTTTTTTTTCCACTTCTAAGTGATGCCAAAACAAGGACAGTTTCTGGGAGAAGGACAAATTTCAAGCTTAAGTTATTCATTACCACAAAAAAAAAGGCTATAGGAGTTCAGGTACTTTGACAAAAAGGATGCAAATTATTGGTTTCTGAACCACTCCAAGTACAACTGACAGTGCTATGAGCATTATTTTGGTTTCATCCATCAAACACTCTGAACTGCTTTATCAAATGATGAAGACATTTCCAAGCCACATTTCTTTCTGTATTTTCTGAATCTGTACTATTTGAAAGCAAAACTTAATCATCTCCACAACCTGACCAAACTAAGAGGCCAAAATTTAACAAGTCAGTAAATTATCTCTATACAAAAATATATCAATAATTAACTATTTGAGATGGCTTTTTTTCCCTTTAAAATCAAAACCATTCTCCCCACTCCCAGGAAAGAAGTATTAGGGCAGAAACCAACTGCAAAACTCTGCATTTAAAAAGCATGGCTTCCCCTTCCTCTCCCCATACAATTTGATTAGCATTGTTAGGCAGGCACCAAAACTAGGCACGAATCATTAGTTTTACATGTCAGAAATCATTATAGCTGCATTTTATTCTTTTCACTTTCAGTCAGCATCTTGTGTATGGACATATTTATTTGAAAAGAATTTTCTAAAACTTACCATATATATGAAAAGAGGCACAATGCTCTGCAATGCTCCCATATACTGTCCAAGAGCTACGTTAAATCTTTCAATATAGAGATCTGGAGGGCTGGCCTGCAAGAAACCGTAAAAGTCAGGTTGTAATTTGAACAAGAGAAAGATCTGGAACAGCATGGGCTATGCTTTCACAACAAACTCAAACAACTACAAAGGATTTGATACACTAGGTTCACACAAAGCAAGCCACACATCATTCCAGAGTTTCTGCTCTAACTCCCTCCAGCAAAACCAATCTCCCTTCAGTAACTAGGTTTTCCTAGGACTATACATCAGTGCCCAGCACAAGGTCCATTCAATAAGAACTACAGTGAGTCTGTAACAAGCTGACATTTGGCATATGCAAATAAAAACACTTTTGAAAGACCAGAGGTTTGTTTTGAAAGCACCAGCTGTCATGCCTAGAATCCATAACCAAATTTGCACAAGTGCTGCTGTGTGTGCTCCCACCTCCCCTGAGCTTTGCCTCCACCAGAGCAGGGTGGCATTAAGCTGCTGCTTTGCAGCTGAGCTGGTGAATGGCACATCCTCCAGCTCCAGGGAACACTGCCCTCCACAGAAAACCTTTCCATTACTGCTGGGTCACCTCAGGCAAGGCAAGTGTTCAGGGGGTTCAGCTTCACAAAGCAGCAACATCTTCAGAGAGAACTCTGCACTCAGGTCTCACGCCCCAGGTTAGGCCTGTGGAAATCCAGCCGTGCTCCAGCACACAGCATCCCCCTGGAGCCCCAGCCTAAACTTGGCTACACAAAACCTGAATGTGCTATTTTTTCTGGCTACAATACCCTATTTCCCAAAGAAGGGGATAAGGAAGCTTAAAAGATCTGTTCAACAGCAGGTGAAGTTAAATTGAGAAGAGAACCAGAAGAATGGGAAGCACTAAGCACTGCTTCTGTTACAATACCCATTTGGAGGCCTGCAGGGGAGCTGCACTGGAGCATTCAGAAGTGCACTTAGATATCCACAGCTGGAAGTGGAGCTACAGCAATGTCTTCCTCCACTATCCACTTCTCCACCCCAATCCTCCCCCTTACACTGCCCTACCTCTGGCCCAAGCCCTGCTTTGGTCTTTCCAGAGGGGCTGGGTGGCTGCCCGAGTTCTCACTGCTCACATATATAGATACACTTATAGAAAGGGCAAAGTGTTGCCTGCCAATGGGAAGCAAAACTTCTCTTCCCCTGAACTGTTTTCCCCTCTGACAGCACCAAGCCAAAAGAAGATGAAGAATACAGCAATAACTGGGATCTTGCAAGAAAACAAGTTCAAAGATTTTCCTAAAGCCAAAGAATTCTCTGTGGCATGAGAAACACTCAAGGCTTAGCTCAACCACCCTATCAGAATTTAAAGCTATCTTCACAAACATTTTTCAGCCTTTGTATGGACATTCACCAGCAGGCCTAAGAGAAAAGTTAAATTTTATGTTGATATTTTGCTCTATTAAATATTCTAAATGTATGACTTTTTTCCCCTTAAAATAGCTTCTTTTGCCTCCCTTCTTAATATGTTCAATGAACACGTGGATAATTTTCACAGCAAACACCAATACAGAGCAGACAGTTCAGAAAGGAAAGCAAAACTGGCAAAGGAAGAAAGAGTGTTATTCCCTATGTAGTTGCCAAAGGCTATATATGGTTATTCCTCATTTTGATTATAAGGTTTTAATCTCATTGCAAATGCAGTTCTCAGGGGTGGCCAACAATTTTAGTTCAAAATGCCAACAACGTATAAAAGTGGCTATGAGCTCCAAGGACTCCCTTTCATATATAGCTACATATACAATTTGTTGCAAATAACATGCAATGAAATCTGCATTCTAAGCAGTATGTATTCCTGCTTCACTCCTTTTCAACCTCAACTTTAAATATGGCTATACCCTCTGATTTGTATACAGCTTCTAAGATTAAAGAAAAAGGA
The DNA here is from genome assembly GCF_026979565.1 of Vidua chalybeata. Taxonomy (NCBI): domain Eukaryota; kingdom Metazoa; phylum Chordata; class Aves; order Passeriformes; family Viduidae; genus Vidua; species Vidua chalybeata. Next base: position 6,025,996 of record NC_071537.1, on the reverse strand, counting down.
AAATTCTATGTGAAAGAACATGTCAGACAAAAGGAGAACATAGCCCTGACACAGGGCACCACTCTTCTCCCACTGATAGACTGCCATTTTCATTAAAAAACCAAAACAACAATAAAGCCAACAAGGAAAAAAACACAGTCAGAAGCTGTCTGGGCAGTGGAGATTTAATCCCAGGCAATGTGTGCAGCCAGTCTGCCACACTTTTGATGGGGGATATAAGCACAGATATCTTTTTTCCTCTCTGCAGATGAGAATTCTGCGAGCTCAGCTCCCAAAGACCATGTCACAGTAAGGGAAGCTGTTTATGAGGGTACAACAGCTGAGAATGACCTCAGGAGCCCTCTAATGGAAGGATACCTGGGAGCTGTCAACCACCACTTTGCCTTGCAATCAAGTGGAAAACAACTGCTCTGGATAAAGACAAAAAAAGCCAAGAGAGGTTCTGACGGCTTCAGAGGAAGTGCCCCACTGGTGTCAGGCAAGTATCAGGCCTTGGTTTTAACCTCTGAAATACAGAAATGATGGTGTTGTCTGCTTTATCAGCATGAAATGTCACTTTTCAATTTTATTCTCCTGACAGCGTTTCATGCCAAGCCTCAACAGCCAAGACAGTAACAGCGATGGACAACAACAACAAAAAAAAGCAAGCTTGACAATCAAACTCTGCTCAACTAAAGCTTGATTTGTAAACTACCAAAATACCCAAGCCAAAGAGAAATCAATAATAGTATTTTCACAGCTCATCTATGAATTACTGTAATCTGTGTGGGGAAAACAGAACCATCTGTTTTCTGTTCATCACAGTGTTACTGTACAGCTGCTCCAAACTGCCAGACTGAAATCAATTATTTGCTTCAGCACAGGATCTTTCTCCACATCTCTACATTCACATTCATAGGACAGTAACTGGAGTCGGAATAGTTTTATATAAACTCTTTGAACTGTGTAAACTGAAAAGCAGCACATGGCAACAAATTCATGAGTAAATAGAAGTTGCTAAGATTTCTATATTGAGTGGCCATCATTACAGCACAACTTGCATTTAAGTCTATACTTATTCAGATATAGCTATTACAAGAAAAAAAACCCAAAAGCCTGCTTTGGCTGACACTTTTTACTCCTGGTCCTAGTGCAGAAAAAAGAGAATACATACATTCAGCAGTTTAAATTACAAGGGATGGGGCAGAATTAAGCATGATATTTACTTCTTACAACTCCTCAGCAACTATTAAGTGTTTAAACCCACTCCTTTCTTACCTGAGGGATGTATTATAGAAGGCATTCAAAAATACAAAATATATGCTCCTAGCTTAAGGTTTTCCAGGAAAAAAGAGAATCCCTCATTCCCTCACTCCTCATCCTGAATCCTATCAAACTGTCAATTCAGGGGTTTGGGGATGTTTTTGGTAAGTTTATTGGGTTTTTTGGATTGTTTGGGGTTTTTTTAAAACACTCAATACAGGCAGACAGTTTAAATCCTCTCCTACATTTGCTCTTATCTACCACTTGTAGGGTTAAGAACAGTTTTCCAGCAACAATTGTATTGTGTGTCTGTTCACAGGAGCATTGAATGTTTGGATGGATTTCTCAAACTCTGATGCAGTTGCATTTGCTTAACATCTTCAGCTTGGTTGTGAGTCAATTGCTTCTTAGAATAAAATACTATGGCTGCTGTTTAAAAGCTGATGTTAAAGACACAATTTCATCTCCTTACACACCACAGTGGACATCTCAGCACCAACAGAAATGAGAAGTAATAAAAAAACACTTTTGGGAAAGGATTACATACAAGACACAGTCAAACAAAACAAGCAGCTGGAGATCCTGTGTACTAAATTACCCTGTCCTTATTTGAAATCTAATATCTAGGCATTTCAATGCACTTGCAGGCAAGAAACTATGCATCTGAAAAACATACTGGTTTTTTGAGCTTGAAAACCAGTCTCAATATCATTCTTAAACTGAACAGATGAAATCAGAAGGCAGCTGCTGGCTCAAAACAACTCAGAAATGGCTCACAAGAAAGAAACAGAGACAACACTGTTTATGAAGAGTTGTCTGGCACAACCAGCAGTATGTGTAGTAGAGCTTACATTCCTATGGTGAATGGGCAGCTCCATTTTCCTGGGAATATGCTCCCTGCCAAAATGCCAGTACATATGCTGCAGCATCCCTCCCACGCCTGCCAAGTGAAAAGGGAGAATGGCTATGACTACACAAATTAACCTGTTATTCATGTAAGTGGTCTGAATCTTCTAAACCACTCTTTGTTCTTTCTCAAGAAAATGTAATTTGTTTACCTTGCCTTGCAATGTATGTGATGCCCAGGTCTGCCTCACTAGACATTGGTATTATTAAAACATTTTACAAAAAGCAGACATCAAATCAAAGCACAACTGACTCAAAGAGTGTGTCTTTCTAGTCAAGCCTGCACTCAAACCTGTTCAAAGCCTCATGACATTTTCTCATGTAACTCTCTTACAGCAGGTTAGCAGGTGTGGGCCATGCTCCATTTCCATTTTACATGCTAGTAGAACAAAAAGATATTGTATCTGAAGACCATCAAAACTGTGTAGCAGTAAGAAATCTTCAGAAACTTTTCTATCTATTAAATACATATTAACTTCTGCTGTACTTACTTGTATCTTTTTATAACTGCAACAAGGTCCGCAGCCCTAGTGCAGTGTGAGAAGCCACTAAAAAGAGCTGCAGGACTACAAGCCTTTCCAAAAAGCTGTGGGCAAGAAAGCTCCTCTCAGCTTAACTTGCTGATGGTTGTGTCATTTTTAATGGCAATTCTGGCAATATGATCACCTCTACTACTTCAAGTCAAAAGGCATCTTTTTGGTGTCCACGCACAGAGATACAAACATTTGTAACACTTCTGGTTTCTACCATGTGAGTTCAAATCATCCATGTGATCTGATTCAGTTCAGTGAAACTCACAGCAATGAATTCACTTTAATATTAAAGCTGCTTTTGCTGATACCTTCACCAGGGCTTTTTTGAGCACCTTAAAGCCCTCATTCAGGACACCTGAGTCCCATACACATTCTCCCAAGGAACAGCAAGTGGGACAATACTTTCATACACTGCACTGACTGGTTTGAGAGCTAAGACAAAAGGCTGAGAAGTTGTAACGATTAATATCAGGCAGGAAACCTTTCTGGCATTGCACAACAAAGACTATAAACCTGCAGGTCCTGGGGGCTTAACAGCAGACATGCAAATCATCTACTAACATCAGTGACTCCAGTGCAGACATGTTCATTATAAAAAAATAGAATTCATCGTCATTAAAAAAACCCACCACAAACAGAAAACAACACATTCCTTTTTATCTCTCCTCTAGACAAATAAAAGGTGCAACATGACAAATAAATGGTTTTCAACCCTCAATCATTTCAAAAAGGAAGCACTGAGTTTATTCTAACTAAAAGGAAAATACTGCACTGCACCTGCACAAGAAAGCTACATTTGTAACAAGCAGGCTCAAAGCCACAGAGCATTTTGATTGTCAATGCTTTGAGTACTTTCCAGCATCTTTTGCTGAAGTGCTAATGGTAAAGTGCTTGATTTTAAATTACTTTATTGGAGTGCATAAGAATAAATTAAGCCAGAAACACTAGTGCCTAATGCAAATACAGTTTTACTCACTTTAAAGAGATGTATTTAATTTGAAAGCATATGTTTGTGTATCCACCCTACCTCATACATCTGAATGACTCAGCAATTACCCACAAAAACAGCTGACATTATTTTAAACCACAACATAATGAACCATGTCCATTACCAGTGAAATGTTTCCAAATAAAGCATCTTAGAAAAATCATCTGCATGCTACAGGCTTCACAGACCTCAAGACAACAGGAAACAAGTTAATTTGTGTTTTCTACAGCGACACGTTATTTTTTTAAGCTGACAAAATCCAAAATTTCAATCAGCTCAGGAATTAGGGAGACTGAATTCTCAATTAGTGGAAGTCCACATGGTAAAACTCTGTCTTAACTAATTCAGAGAAGCTGGTCAGACATCAGCTGCAGAAAAGGAAAGCAATCCTTGCTGTGAGTCTCTCCATAGCAGTGTGAAGAGGGATCATTAACTGACTGATGCAGTAATGAAGGAGCTGGAAATGGCTTGGCATACAGGAGGCCCCAAATCAGTCTGATGACAAACAATTCATCTCATCTAAATGTACCATTTCTCAGCAAGCACTGCTCACTGCTTTTCACCCAATGCCCAACATGCAGAAATACACCAGCCCAGCCACATTTTCCTGTGGCCTCTGCCACCACTGACAGTAACTCTCAAGCTGAAAAGCTGCGAAACAAACTCTCAGGAACACACAGGACAACAAACACCAACACCACACAAGCTGTCCTGCAGTCTGGAAAAGCAGAAGTCACACAGGACAACAAGGGTTCGTTCTGAGTGTCCCAGCACAGTGCCTGGGACACCCAGCTCAGGACATGAGTGTCCATCACTCTGCTCACTCGCCAGCTGCTCAGGCAAGCACAGGGCTACACATACAGGGAGGGGGGAATAAATATATATAGGGAGTTTCTGCAGTGAATGCCCCAAAGAGAGAAACCAAACTCCATTAAGACTAAATCCATGCAAGAGCAAGTCTGACCAGTCCCCTGAGGTGCTCCCACTTTTATTGTTTGGTATCTAGGTTTTACTGGTTTGGCTGTTGATGAGTGGTTCCTGTAGGAGACAGCTTGCTCTGGCATGTTGGTTACATGCAGACATTCTGTAGCCCACTTGCCATTTAACTGTTACACTGCAATGCAAAGAAAGTGCTGCCCTGTCCAGATAAAGACATTGCATTTGTCTGCCATTTCAGTTTCTATAGCCATCTGTTTTCTTAAACACACCAGCATCCCTGCTTCTACTGGACTACTTTTGCATCTCTGAACATTAAAAACCAACAACTTGCATCAAGTCAAAGCTTGCCAAATAAACAAAACTTTTAAATGTTGTTGGCAGGTGTATGAGATAATGTCAAAAAGCAAAACACCACAAACTGTGCATTAAAAGGATTCACATATATAGGTTTTTTCATTGTTTGCCGGTGGGAACCAGGAACTTCCAAGCAACCAACATTTACAAAGTAATTTGCTATTTGCTATTGTTACCCTATTGCTAGGGTAAAGATTTAGAACTGCATTTTCAACACAAATCCTGAGTGACTGAATGTCACCAAAATACAGTAAGATTGAAGAAGTATCAGGATAATAAAACATATTGTAGCAGAGTAATTTCTTAGGAGTAAATTTCACAACCCACAGCTAAAACAGCTTCTTTATAGAATAATTTTTTGAGGCACAAGAGAGTTTTACCTCCAGCAGCTCAAACAGATCCATTTGTCATCCAAAAGCCAAGTCATGCTCACACGTCAGACTCAAGGATTGTATCGTGTTATATTACAGGTGTGTCTAACCTACATAAGGAAGCTTTTGCAAGGCTAAGATTGCATTAAACAGTTGTCTCAATTATTCTTTCAAGAAGCTGATATTCAGAAGGCAGCCTTATTTTTAGGCAGAAGTATTTAGGCTCATATGTGCTAAAACAAACTTTAAAATCAGCTGCCTCAGTTTTGGGACTTAAGAGAAAAGAGTCAAGGATTAGCAAGTAAAGAATTTGGGGTATTCCCAAATTCAAATCAAACTAAAGCTGTGTATTACCATGGGATATATCAGAAGAACTGGCCAAACCTGTATAGCTGAAATGATTCATAGTTCTCACAAACAGAAGAAAAAATGTACAGGCTGCACCACCTCAGCAGAACCAAGGGAAGGCTTTATTTTAAATACTATGTTCACCAACTTCAAGCAATTTTTGCAGAATACTGAGGCTGTCACTCCATGAGGAATAAAAGAGAACATAAAAGAAAAAAAAAAGAAAGAACCTAGCAAATATCATGCCTATTAAATATCTTTATAAGGAAAGGCACAAGAGGAAAACAGCACAACAAAAAGGACATCAGAGAGATCACCGTGCTATATATTTTGGGAATGCACGTTTAGCCAGAAATATCTGATGCAGTTAAAGCATTAAGACTGTTTTAGGCTGACCTAAATTAGTTATCAATGTGTTAGAAACACTGAAGAAGCTGCTGTAGTTTAGGGTTTCTTTGCATGTGTTTTCTCTACTTCATGCGCTGCAAATAAGTACAGAAGTCAAACATCAGTTATGGAAGTGAGAAAGCTTCAGGGGAAAAAAAAAAAAAAATCAAGCAGTGTTGCTGCCACAACGACAATTTCAAGTCCATATCTGAAGATTCTAGTCTAAAAGGAATGTTCAACCAGGCACACACATGAAAACAACCATGGATACACAAGTAAGATGCAGAGAAGGATAGGGATATACAAACTGTATATATTAGCACTGCTGTAAACCACTGACATCTACAGATAGGCAAGAAAAATGCAGAATAAGCTGTAATGGAACTCCATATGCAATAATTCTTAACTTATACTTCACAATCTATATTTAATTCACTTAGTTTTTTTCCTTTAGATTTTCCCTTTTGTGCTGCTTGTGGTGCGTAAGAACCATAAACAGTTTACAGACATTTACACAGGAATGGCAGACATTTATCTCATGTGCTCAGATCACTTTGACTGAGGTATTTACATCCCAGATTATACTTAAGATTTCCCATTCTCCATTCTTTCATTCTGTATCATACATTTAGGTTTACCCATTGCTCTCCACATGGTTGAGATCTCCAAGGTCTGGCAGTGCCATACCTTGGATCTAGTAGTTGGTTTTCTGTCTGACAGCCCATTAGTGAGTGAAGAAGTTGACAATTTTGTAACTTAATATAAATCAGTCATAATAGCAATCCCCTCCATGGGCCACCTACATACTGCTCTGATATAATCACAGATCCCAGGAAAGAGAGAATTAGCTTGTGCAGCTTCTTACCTGCAGCTCCTTTGAGACTCTCTCTAAGTGGTTAGTTATCTTTTTTATTAGGTCACTATACATCTGTTCCGAATGCTGCTGGCATACACACTTATACACACAACTGCAGAAACAAATATAGGAACAAACAATGAACTTACAACAGTTTGCAATGAAGGGTAACAGACTTCAAAACATTTTGTTCAAGTTTCAATTTAGAGGATTACAGAGTTAATTGAATGATTGTTGAACTTTTAAATACAGTTCTAAGCTTGGAATGAGCTCCAGCAGGCTCTTAAGGCTCCCCTGGAGGCTCCAGGGCGTCCATCCCATTCCCCCTCCCCAATTTCATTTTAACTTACAATGAGTTCTCTTACAGTGCACTTCAAAACAGCCAGGACAGTTCTGTCAACAGCACATTCCTACTTCTGGCTTTTGTCTCTCCTTTGTGAATGAAGTCTCCATTAAAATAAGCAGGTTTAACAATTTTATGAATATTCTAGGGCAAAACCCTTACTAAAAGAAGGGGAATGCTGACAAGTATCATAGAAGTAGCATCAAAACCATGGTAATGTTAAAAAGAAATGACAAGAGTTCTACAACTACAGACCCAAACATGCTTCTCCATTCTTTGTTACTTAAATTGTAAGAAAATTTTACATTTTCATAATAAAGAAAGATGCAGAAAAAGGGCAATAAAACTAATTCTGCATTCTGTGGCTTTGCTGTGTTATGTCTGGTTTTCAGTGCCACCTTTGAATCTTAAGAACACTTTTATTTCTTTCATATTGCAATTCTGCAAAACAAGGCTATTCATTGAAGGCATATTTACAGCAGTTGTAAAACAAATACATTTATTACTTTCAGCAAGATATTATTGGAGTAGTCATCACTGTCAGGACTAACACCAACCTTCATCTGTACCAAGCAGCTTTTACTCCTCAGTCAGCATTTCAAAATTTAGCTGCCAAATCCAAGAGTTTGATATTATTTATATATTATCAGTCAAAGTCATTCTTTTTCTTTCATATCAAGTCTACCAATAGCAGATCCTACATTGAAACAAGCAACTGCAAAATGTATTTTGGCACAATGCTCTTTGCTAAGAGCAAAAGCATCAGTTTGGTTTGGATCAAAGAGAGAAACACTGATAAGAAAAGTGAAACTGATTTTTGTGATCTCTTACAAAATCAGCCAGCTGGGTAACCACAGCAAATGGCCACACATTTGTTTACTCCACAGCTAACCAGTACACAGCCACTTCCACAAGTTGACTGCTTTATCTGTAAGCAACTAAACTGATATTTAAAGTACACTTCTCCTTAGTGTTACACACACTATTGCTGCCTCTATTTCTGCAACATGTTCTGTAGTCAACCACCAGTCTTCCCATGTACACACAGGGTGTGTTTACATTTTACTTGAACACTTCTACTTAGAGGTTCCTTCTCCATTTTGAGATCCTGTTTTCAGTTCCTGACTGTGGGCTAATTCTGTGAATCATCCTTGCTCTGATATTACCCAAAAGAAGTTAGTTCTTGTTAGTTCTTTAACATAACCAAACACCTTAGGAATAGGAAATCCCAAAAAGGACATTAAGAGGGTAAGCAGTGGATGAATATCCAAGCTCTCCAAGTTGTCCTGAGGAACAGAAAACTTCACTGCACCTGGGAGGCAGTGGAGACTGCCAGAAGTACAACTTAGCTGCTCATGTTTTCCTCACCTCAAACCTTCCTTCACACCTCTCTGCCAATTTATCCAACCCTTTTATAACTGGAAGTGACTATGCACAGACAGGCTTTGGACTCACAGTTGAAAACAGACACTAATAACACTTTGATATGTTACAGATAAACTGATCTATGGTAAATATCTGTATCACACCTTGGAGGTTATCTCCCAGCTCTCACTGCTGGGGAGTAAACACCTACAGCTATCATTGACTATGTCAAATATAGCAAATACCCAAATATTTGAGTATCTAATAATGTATTTTGAGTTTGCATTATGGAAAACTTGATTCCTTTAGTCAGCACAAAGATGACCAAGAATACTACTGTATTTTCATGTCAGTTTCACTGTAAAGAAAAAATATATATATATATGTAGCTGTTTGAACCACAGAAACAATCAATTTTTCAGACTAAAGAACTGGCTTAGAAGCAGAGAAGATCTAAACTTCAAGTCTGCTACAGACTCTCAAAAATACTCCAAGCAAACATCCTTATTAAATTCAATTTAAAAAAAAATCAATTAGCTTTCCCTTGCCAATCTATCTTGTCTAGACTGTCAATCAAAGGAACAGTCTGAAAATATTTTAAAAAACCCAAAATCAATCTCCTGGTTGGAGGCGGCTGTGGCAGAGTAATTATAATCCCAGACATAATTTTTAAAGGAAAACTGACATACCAGCTCTACCAGTAACACTAAACTATGGAAAATCTTTAGCTTTGGTAATAGTAAAATATATGCAACAGATATCCATGTATCATGAGAGTCCTGCACCAAGTGCCCCAGATGTACAGGGCTTATCCAGGAGAAACTCAAAACCCAGTATTCCTTCAGTAAATAAAATTTTATAGGAGTAGAAAGATGACAAGGATGAAGTCCAGTTATCTGCAAACCATAACCAGGTATAATTAAACCATTAACTTTGCACACCTACTCATTATCAGAGACCACTTTTGAGAGATGTCTTACTGCAGACTGTTTGCACATTGGGGATTCCAAGGTGGGAAAGGATTCTGATTACATACACTAAAGCTGACTCCCTTAATTCAAACAACCATCTCAATTATTTATATACATGATGACTGATCTTTGAGTCCTGTTAAAAGCAGTTCCAAAAGTTTGGAGAGGAAAGAGGAAGTTTCTTGAAGTTTTCAATGGGAACTAAGGGGCAAAACTGAACACCTGCCTTTCTTTTATCTGCTTTCCTAATCCAAAGTTTTAAACTGCAGAGACAAAGCAGCTAAGAGCAAATGGGCATGAGATAACAGAGCTGAAAGTCTTCAAAAGCAGCCATCAGTGACCGGAGCTGGCAGCATTATTGCACAGAGATCAACACTGGTGAAGAAAACTAAGACAGCAGTGCCACAGTTGTGCAAGGGCCAGGGGTTTTAACAGCATCTGGGGCAGTAAATCCAGCAGCAGTCACCCACTTTCCATCCTGTTCACCAACACCCTGAATACCTGCCACCTACAGAACAAACATCTCCAATTTAGTTCATCTCTTAAGAAACTGTGAGGTCTCTACAGCATTTAGCATTCTGGTTTGGGGCAGCAGTGTGATGGGGAAGCAAACCCCACACCACCCCCAGTACTGAGCACTAGTTTAGCCTGAAGGGCAGTTCTGGTGTGTGATTAGATCCCTTTCAAACCAAACTGCAGCTCCAAGACAGCTACAGCCCAAGCCTTCTCCAGACAAGAACAGAGATCCAAAGGAGTGTCCTTCTCAAACTGCCTGGAACTTGGCAAGGGGAGAACACACCAAAACACCTGAGGCAAAACACACAAATGACAATTTACATCAAAGGACCTTGGCACCAGGTGCTTCTCTTTCCTTCTGCACATGAGCCACACCAAATTGGTTCCTATTAGCTATCATAAAGAAGCCTTTTGATACATTAAGTCAACTGCTTACCATGCCAGTTTCTTTGGAGAACAGGATGTTGAGACTTTAATACATTTCCTAGGACATTACACTAAGCAACTGTGATGGTGCTTATTTTAATATTAATGTTAGGCATTTTAATTCTTTAGCATTTATTCTTGTTAACATGGTATGTCAAAATACGTATCTATTATTCACACTCTAACCATTTAAACACTACTGTATTTCCTATAACTTTCCCATTTGTCTCCTCAAAGGTACAAAATATGACATGTGCATAGACAGCAAAACCAAATAAACATTTGCTTTTAAAGATAAAATAAGTTATGTAGCATTTAAAGTATTTCCTTACCTGTATATTTGTTCATAGGAGATAGGGATGTAGTCACCAGGACTCTGAGTTAAAAGCTGATCTATGGCACTGTCCAACTTTGGCCAATATGTGCTCTTATAGTCTTCAATTGTTATAACATTCATTACTGCAAGAAAAAGACAGTAATAGATTTAATAACTTCACCTAAAAGATTAGAAACAAGTGAACATTTTGCGATTTCAGATCACACCAATAACAAGGCCAAAAAACCTGGGAACAGCTCACTTCCACCAAAATAACCTCATCTAAAACTAAAGCCTTGAATTTGTACCTTTGTATTTACAAAAAATAAAATCAGAGCACCTGCCAAATCAGTGCTTCGGTATTTCCCTGAGGCCTAAGTAACATGGAAAAGCAAAGTCCTGTGAGTTCTAACATGAAAATATAAGAATAAAAATTCATAAAAAGATTAGTTCAGACAAATAAATTATGTAACTTTGTGGCAGTTCAGAATCAATTATTAACACGGCATCTTCACATTGAGGAGAACAAGCTCTGGCCAAGACTGGTAGGTTTTTGAATATTCCTTCCCAGCAGATGTATTAATTTCACAAGTCTCAGGTGGGACCAGCAGCTTCCTTGGTGCAAAAGATGATGCAATTCCCTCTGCCTTCAACTGCAGTTAGGCTTTCAGGCAACTTTTCTGAATCTGCATTACAGTTCCCCTCTAGCAGGGACAATTACACTCCTTTTGTAGATAAAGATCACCACAGGGAAGAATAGGAAGTGTTTAAATTAACGTTCCCCACTGCTCCCTGACCTTGCTCCTGAGCTTCCCAACTGAACCCTCTTGCACCAGTGACTCAGAGCACCTTCACAGCCACAGAAGGGTATGGATCTCTCTCTTTTCAGAGAGGATTTCTGAACCAACCACTCGTGGCTCAGTTCCAACAGTTTACACCTTCCCTTCAGGGCCTTACTCGCAGCACTTCCTCGCTGCCTTGTCACACCACCACAGCTTCACAGCACCCACTCAAAAAAGCCCTCAGCAACCAACAGAACCTCAATCGAAACTATGATTTGAATTCAAGCAATGAAATCTAATCAAATCTATCAAAACAAAAAAGGGTCAAAACGATCCAGCCTTGGACATCTAGAATAATTTCTTCATTTGAACTCCACCTGTGGGTCTGGCCTAAATGGAACAGAGAATAAAGATACTTCTCACCTCACATAGACCATTTTAGATACAACACTGGAAAGAAATATTTTGGTTACCAATGAATTTTAAATATACACTAAATGTAGATTCACTGATGGGTTTGAGAAGCAGTACTTTTGAAAGGTATTTTCAAAGGAGTTGAAAGGAGCTGGGCTAGTGAGTCACTTTTGGCAGCATTATAAAGAACAATTGTAAGGAAATTGGCAAAACAGTTATGAGTATCATGAGGAAAATAAAAGATTGTAAAGAGAACATGGAATAGAGAGAGGTGTGAAACATGGAGTGTTGGAACTCTATCTGTACGAGCAAGTATTACAGATTTCTTTGTGTGTTGTGTTAGGGTATTTCAGCCAGAAACTTTGCTTAGAGAAGGATGTTAGTGCAGCACCTCTGAGTCCTCTTCATCCAGCTGCAGCCACTGGTGCCCTCTTCCTTCACAGCTGTTACAGAATCAGATCCAGTTAACCTAAAAGTGTCTGAGCAGTGACCAGGTCCCCACTACCAAGCGCTGCAGGACACTGCCCCATGAGCCCAGGCTGCAATCTGAAAGGACATCACTGTTTGTTAACGAGTCAGGGTCACAGGAGCGGCTACACAACCACCAGGATTTCAGTTAACAAGTCCAACAAGTCAGCTCCCCCGTGTAAAAGCACCCATGCAGTCAGCAACAGCAGAGCACCTCCCTGGCAGTAAACTCAGCCCCTGTTCCTTGCCTTGCAACACCTTCTCAGAGTTCTCATCCCTTACAGAGCCCACACTCCAGGCAGATGTCCTCAGCAGCAGCCCCTCACAGCACCTTTACTATTCCTGCTTACACTCAGCAGCAGAACCTGAGCTTTTGTTTTTTACTCTGCTACCCCAAAAAAGATGGGCCTCCACAGAACCACTCTGTTCCACAGAAAATATTAAGCTGAAGTCAGCATAAACATTAGACCAAGTCTTGCTTTTAAGATTTCAATGTATAATCACGCCCACATCTGGTTTAACATATTAAATGAGCCCTATTAATTTGGAAGAAAATAGTCAAGTAAGATTTGGGAACACTGCAAAATAATTTTAACAGGCTGTTGAGATGTTAATTTTTAATTTTTTTTTTATAATATGGAAAAAGAAAGCAGCAGCAGACAGGAAGGTCTGCCCATTAGACATGCTGCACAGGTAAAGGACAAAATACTTTTACAAAAAGCCCCGTGAGACTTGCACAGAGAAGTCTACATAGAAAATTTACTGATAAATTCACAGTAACATTCCAGAAAAGCTTCATTCTCATTCAAAAGTATCTTACAAGTACTAAGTAATTTGATTTCCACACTTCAGTTCTGAAACTAAGCCAACCACAATATTTACATAGCTAAAAATCCAAGACTACAAACTGAACAATCACTATTTTTATTCTTCTAATCCAGAAAACAAAGTACTTTAAAATTTTAATAATTATCAGAAGTTAGTAATGCCCTTTTTCTCCTGGCAGCTCTTGCACACAGAAGTGAAGGGTGGCCTGAAGACCCTCCAACAAGGAAGGAATCACACACATCCTTAGCAAGGAAAGATAGATTGCCCTTTAATTTTTTATTTTTCTCTCTTTTTAGGATGTCACACTTAAGTGTTTATCCCTACATTAGGTGTTCAAGATTTAAAAGGATTTGCCCAACAGTTTCCACTCCCAAACTGCAAATTAGTTGGTTTCTGGGAAGTGACATTGATATTTTGTAAGTAAGCATGCTAGAATGCTGGATTTTATCCAACTCCAGCAAGGCTGGGGAGGTGGGGCTGGGAGAGAAATCTGTCCAATAGAATCGAAAGAAGTCAGTATTTTCCAGAGAATTCAGCATTTTCCAGAAAATTATTAAAGACTTCACAAGTAAATCTTGAGCAACAACTGCTGCTTTTCCATACAAAAAAAGTTCAAAAGGAAAGCTTTAAGAGAAATGCAGCAGTGAAACCATTTCAGTAAAAAAGAATATGCATGAGCTATCATAACCTAAATATATCAGTATTATAGTCATAATGGAAACACAGTCTGCTTCAACCTACCAAATTCTTTGGTATCAACTTCAATGAAAAGAATGGCAAAATCCACTTAAAAAAAAAAAAAAAACACATCAAGAGAAGGTATATATCCCCCATTAAACTGGTAATAAAACCTTACACACAACACACACTCACTTTTTCAAATCTGTAGCTAAGATACAAGAGGCAGAGCAGGATGGCTGATCCAACCTACTGCCAAGTACGCAGAGAGCAGTCTGACAATTATCTGTCATTTATTCTGGCTATAAACACAAGAGAAAGCAACTAAGCATCTTTCAGAAGCTGTATTTCATCTCACCAAGTGAGATACATGAAACTTTACTGCTCAATTAGCAGTGCACCCTACAATCCTCAATATTTTGCTAAAGTGTACAAACTCTTCAGGGAGTTGTCCAAGAGTCATCTACAGACCATGGCCCTGTGCTTTCCTGTTTCTCAGCCCCCACGTGCATCTTTTCACAACAGATTTTGCTCTGCCCTCCTGCCTGACACACCCCAGCATACATTAGCAAGTTTATGAGTTTGCCCAGTGGTTGCTTCCAATTCTATTCTATTTTTATGACCTGTTTCTCAGCCTGCATTAAGGCTGGTTAGTAGAAGTACCTTTTTCTTCATCAGACCATTTGCCCACACAGCAGTGCACACACACTGCACTGAGCAATGTGATGCAAGAGGGAAGGCAGTAGATTTAGCGGATATGCCAATGCACACAGCCACATGTGTCTGCCCCAAATGGCACTGGCATCAACAACATTTATAACCATCCTTTCTTGAAATGGAGAAAAGAAACAAAATGGAAACTCTTCATTGCTCACCTCAACCAGGTTATGCTGCAATTACTATTATGGAAGAGTTCTTCTTAAAGTACTAAAAGTTCTTTGACTTCTTTTCTCCCTCATGAACTTTGAAAAATACTTTTCACAACACTACTGCTTTATAAATCGACAGCTATGACTGAAGCTGATCAACTGTAAATATTTAGTTTTAAGTTTACTACAAAATAGAAGTTCTTCTTAAGTTTCTTTAAGTAGAAGAAAAGCTATTAATGAAAAACTATTAAATGAACTATGCATTATTCTAATTTTAGCTCTCAGTCTTACCAAAATCTCAAGGAAGGAGAACTGGATTTAGCCTCTGAAAGACAGGAAGGATACACTGTCCAGGACAGCCTCTGCATCATGAATCAAGGCAGGAGTTATTGCTCATCCAACTGCAGAACTGCCTTATGCAGCAGAGAACAGACAACTTTTCCAGCAAGCTTAGGACTGGCAAACTTCTCCACACATGTTCTGCCATTACTGGGACAGAGCAGGCAGGAGGGATCCAGCACACACTGATTCCCTCCTAGGGAACATTTCTATCCAAAGAGACCTTTCTCCCTTTTTCTGTGGGTGAAAATTAAAGGTGATCCTTTGTCAGAGCCAGGATAAGAACAGGCAGGAGCCCAACTCAGCTCCTTTAGGTTGTCAGTCAACACTGCTTCACTGGACTTGTTCTGTTCACTTACATGTACCACCACAGCTATCCACAACACAAAGGTGTGGAAAAGTTCTACTGAACTTAGAGAATTTTCTGTTTTGCAGGAAAATAACAACAACAACAAAAACATCAGTAAAATATTGTGTTGGGATACCAGTGCTAGAGAAGTGAAAACAAGAACTCCAAAACCACACCCTAAGCAAAATCATGCTCTGCTGCTGCTTCTCCCTCTCAGACATAAACTGTGGATTAGCTGGAAAGTCACCTTCCCACTTGCTGGAGATCCAGCTTGAAAACCATTTTCATTCTGAAACAGAAGGAAAAACTAAGATTCTGAATGTCTGGGGTAGGACTTCAAGAGCCTAGTTTAGCAAGGTCGAACGACATCTCATTTCAACTGTCTCCAGGGGTCAGAAGCCACCCCAAGGTACCTGGAGACCTGACAAGCAAGGCAGGCAAAGTACCAGGAAACTCACAGAGCCTGGGAGTCTTAACTTCAAAGCAAACAGCCTTGGCCATGTGCCACAAAAGCCAGGCTTACCCGAGAAGCAGAAATCCAGAAGCCTGAACTTTGAGCTTTTGATCACCTCTGGACATGGACAGGTCAGAGAGCACTGGGGAAAGCAGGGAGGACACACAAAGTGCATTTCCCATCAAAATTTTATCATGGCAATCACACAGTTGCACTTCCAGGAATGCTTTTAACTATCAAATCCAAGTTTTCCAATGGTCTATGAGGAAAAAAAAGGTATATTTTGCCCAGAAAAGTGACTTTTGGAAAAAAAGTAGAACTGAAAATTACAGCAAAAAATCTTCCATTCCCTCGATCATAACTCAGAAAAAAATAGGGAAAAAATGCCATTTTTGTTAGAGGCTACACACAAAAGCCATTTTGGAACCCCCAAGGCGAGGATGGATGGAGCTCTGAACAACCTGGTCTAGAGGAAGGTGTCCCTGCTCAAGCAGGGGGCTTGGAACAATATGGTCTTTAAAGTCCCTTGCAACCCAAACCATTCTCTGATGTTACGATTCTATTTTTGGGGCTAACTTGGGAAAATGAACCCCCTGTCGTTCTCATCAGCCCTTTGCAGATGCTCATCCCTTCTGGGACAGCACGACCTTTCCAGGGACTCTGCCCACAGCTGCCACCAGCAATCCCAAACAGGCTTCTAGGTTTTCCAGGCGGAGAGACAAAGTCTATAGGAGCTAAAAGGCTTCAGAACCAGCCGAGAGCCCTGCCCACGCTGGCTCTCCCAGAGCCACATCTACCGTGACAGCAAAGCAGGAGAAGTTGGGGCGCTGGGCGAGGAAAGGTTATTTTCGCCTTCCAAGGCGCCTTAACCCGCTTGACTTCGCTTCGAGAAGCCTCTCGAGGCGAGACCAGGTCGGGGAAGGAAAGAGCCGGGCAGGGAGGGGGCAGCGGGTTCAGCGCAGCAGGCGAGGCCCCCCCGGGCCCGGGTCACTCACGGAACTTGGAGGTCGAGGCGCTGATGTTGATGGCGGCGATGGCCCCGGCCGCCCCCACCCTGCCGGCGGCAGCCCCCGGCTCGCAGCCCCGCAGCCCCGCGCCGTTGTGCTCGGGCCCCGCGGGGCGCGGCGGCCCGGCCGGCGGCAGCAGCCGCTCGCCGAGCAGGTGCCGCCCGTAACCGCCCGCGCCCCAGTTGTTGTGGTTCTGGTCGTCCATCATGGCCTCGCCGCCGCCTTCCTCCTCCATGCTCTCCTCCTCCATGGCGGGCGCCTGGCTGCGGGAGCGGGGCGGGATCAGCGCCCGCCGCCCATCGCCGCCGCCTCAGGCCCGGCGGGGCTCGGCGGGCTCGGCCCGGGCCCCAGCCCAGCTCCGGCCGCGCCGCGCGACACGTCGCGCCGGGCGGAACGCGGCAGCCGCGCCGGGCGGCACCGCCGCGGGGCATGCTGGGGGATGTAGTCCTGCGGGGCGGAGCGACTGGCGGGGCGCAGAAAGAGGCGCGGCCGGCGCGGGGTCCGTCCCCGGCCGCGCCCGGGGCTCGCTCTTCCCGGTTCCCCGATGCCAGGGAAGTTCTCTCGGGAGCGAGGAGGCTCCGGCAGGGCCCGCGCGGAGAGCGGGGCCCGTGCCCACAGCGCCCCCTGGCGGGAGCGCGGCGGCCGGGAAGGGCCCGCTCTCGGCAGAAGGGACGGACCGCGGTCGCGATGTCACTCGTCACTTGTCACTCGTCACTCGTCACTTGTCACTCGTCACACCCTCTCCCCGCCCTGCGGCACCGGCCCGGCACCGTGCGAGGTGTCCCTGCCCACGAGGGGCTTGGAAACGAACCATCCTTAAGGTCCCTTCCAGGTGTGGGAAAGGTGTAGATGGAAACAACGCAGCAGCCAGAGCAGGCCTGTGCATTTGCTGAAGCTGTAATCTGCGATCTATGCATGATGTGCCAAACCAGCTTTTGGACTCCGGGACCAAATTGTGACTGCTTGGGCTTTACCAAGATGGAAAATGGAGGGAAATGTCTGAGCAGAGCACTGATGTTCAAGGTGTGATTTTACATCTGAGGAAAACACTCTTAGTTCAAAAATGTACAAAGCCCCCCCGTGCAATAGGGACAAACTGTTTTCATCTTTTGCCTTTATCAAAGCAACTTGAGATGGTTCCACGCTGCTGTGAAATCAGTGGCACCTTCTGCTTTACAAAACAGAACAATTTCACAGCCCAGCCTGTTCCAGGAGCTGGGAAGTGCCTACACAGCGCTGCTCCTTCCATTCTCCTGTTAATAGGGGGAATAACCTGCACAAATAATGTATGAAGCCTTTTGTCTTGCAATAAACAATGTAACAATTAAAAAGTATTTTTTTAATATGCTCTTCACCAAGAACTGTAGTTATAGGGCAAGAAGTAATGGATACAAATTGAAAGAGGGGAAATTTAGGTCAGATATTAGGAAGGAATTCTTTACTGTGAGTGTGGTGAGACACTGGAATGGGTTGCCCATGGAAGTCATGGATTCCCCATCTCTGGCACTGTTCAGGGACACTTTGGATGAGCCTTGAGAAGCTTGGTCTAGTGGATGATGTCCCTGTCCATGGCAGCAGGGCTGGGGCTAGATGGTCCTTAAGGTCCCTCCCAACCCCTTCACATTCCATGATTCTGTGATTATATTGCCTAGTAGCCTTCGAGTACACTTACTTTAAGTTTTATTTTCATTTTCACCTGGGCACTGTGATGGAAAAATGGAAATGAGTAGTGGCTTCTTACTGAAAATAGATTTCCTCTGTGTGGGTTTTTGATCTTGCTTGGCAAACAAAACAAAAAAGTGAAAAATGTAGATAAAATCAAAGGTGCCTTGCCTTCTTTCCAAAATGTCTTATAAAAAGTGAAAAGCATGTCATCGTGTTTCCGAGTAGAAACACTAGGTTCTATTTTAGCATGAAACACAAGGTTCTATTTTAGCACAAAACAAAATTGTTCTGTTTTATAGCAGCAGAAGGTGCCACTGATTTCACAGCAGTGGGGAACTATCGCAAGTTGCTTTGATAAAGGCAAATGATGAAAACATTTTGTCCCTATTGCACGGGGGGGCTTTGTATATTTTTGAACTAAGAGTGTTTTCCTCAGATGTAAAATCACACCTTGAACATCAGTGCTCTGCTCAGACATTTCCCTCCATTTTCCATCTTGGTAAAGCCCAAGCAGTCACAATT
Organism: Vidua chalybeata; assembly: GCF_026979565.1. Classification (NCBI taxonomy): domain Eukaryota; kingdom Metazoa; phylum Chordata; class Aves; order Passeriformes; family Viduidae; genus Vidua; species Vidua chalybeata. Next base: position 6,006,760 of record NC_071537.1, on the reverse strand, counting down.
TGGTCCCGGAGTCCAAAAGCTGGTTTGGCACATCATGCATAGATCGCAGATTACAGCTTCAGCAAATGCACAGGCCTGCTCTGGCTGCTGCTTTGTTTCCATCTACACCTTTCCCACACCTGGAAGGAGAACAGACAGGACATTTTTGTTCACTCTGCTAAAATTTGTGTTTAGTGACTTGGATGTGCCAGGTAATGCAGGTATCAGTAGAGTCATTTATAATGGATGTTAAACTTGGAAAGCTAAAGCAGCAAACCATTTTTAGCTTGGGTAAGTGTTGTGGTTCTCTGATAACCACATAGAAAAATAAATGGAGTTTGCATATCTTCAGTGCTTCAAGGAAGGCATGTTTGTGTTCTCAACCCTCAGAGCAACTCCATTGTAACCTCCCACTCATCTCCTCTTGCTGATCTTAGGAGTGGGTCTCTGATTGTTTCCCAGTGTTTAAAAACATCATGAGCTGAGGAGGAATCAGAAACTCTTATCAGCAGAGTTTTATCTTTGTTTTAGTAATTTCAGAAGTGCTTATGCTAACATCTAAGAGCAGTGGACAAACACAGCATTTTTCAGTTCTAGAATTACTGCTTTTCATTTTCAGTTCTAAAATTTCTTCTTTTCTCTTTCATACTCTCTCTCTGCCCACACCTATTTCTGTTGCCATCTCTGTAATTTACTGAACACCTGGGGGTTTGGTTTGGTTTGGTTTGGTTTGGTTTGGTTTGGTGGCTGGGGGTTTTTGCCACAATATTTAAAGGTATGTTGCCCTTCTAATTCCTTTTCACAACGTTCCATTCACTGTGACTACACTCACTGCACTTCCTTGTGGCAGGAATCCAAGAAAGCTTAGGAAATACTTCACCAAGCATTTCTCCTCCATCGCCTTGTGCAACGAGGCAGCTCATCTTACCAATCAAGCAAGAAGCCCTTTCTTGCCTCCCATAGGGCAAAGAACAAGCTGCAACAGTCATCCATGGCTCACACTATTCAAAATACACCTGCACGCTGATAAAGGCACTATCAAAGGGTTCATCACTGCTGCAGCACTTGTTTTTGCACGGAGACTTCTCTGCACCGCTTTTTTCCTTGTCAGCATGTGAAAATCCGACTCAGGCTTTAAATACTTCCTTGGCAAAGTTACGTTTTGAAATACCATAACTATAATTATTTTCACTGTTAGCTGAGAATACCACATAAAAATTCAATTCTGACAAGAGCTGAGGATCCTCACGTCTCTGTAACATCCCCGGAGACTTGAGGCTTGTCTCTGTTGTAACTAGCTCATCGGGTAGACTGCAGCAATTTCGATGACAAAGTAACATGCAGATGTCACACTTTCACTTCAGTCTCCAGGATCTGCATGTAATTACCCAGACAAGTATCACAAGCATTTGTTACATCTTCATCATAATTTTTTCTTTTTTTTTTCCTTTTTTCTTTTTTTTGGGGGGGGCTCACAACTTTTGATAACCAGGTCACAGCCACAAGCTTTGCCACAAATTAAGATTTCTTAACAGCACCTGTCCATGGAAAGTATGAGGCATTAAAGAAAAATTTTCTACACAGGACTTCACAGAAATGAGACTACAAGGAAGCTTTTCCTTCCAGGTTCTCAGAAACAGACTGGGGCATTTGCTGGATGTTTCCTCTAGTGTAATTTCAATTTTATATGAACATTTGTATCAATCAGATAAGGGAATTTTGTTTTTCTCATCGATTTGTGTTTATAAAGCAGAATTATTAGGTAGCCCAGAAGAGCTGTTTCTGCACTCTGTGTCCCAGCTGGGTGTATATAGGTAGCAGTTAAATGATATATGAGGCATGTTGGGAAAAGACGTGAGTGTTTTGGTTTATTTCCTGCTACTGGTAATAAACATTATGACATGGATAAAATTCTTATTTTAAAAGACACTTCTTCCTGATTTCCCAAGCACCAGTTCCACTGCAGTCAGTAGGAAAGCTTTCATTGATTTCAATGGGATTTCAATCAAGCCCTAATACAGCGTATAAAATGCTTTCCAGATTTATAGCTCTGGTTCTAAAAACCAAAGAAAAAAAGAAAATAATTCCAACGAGAAAGAAAAATTAATGCTAGGCAGAGCCTTAAATAGCAGTGTGTCAGGAGGAGCGTGGAACACAGCTCTTTCAATGCTTAATAAGACAGCCCCTTGCTGAGTGCTGGCAGAGAGCAGATAAACCTAAAAGGAGGTTTAGGTACTTGAGTTTTTTGAGACATATTTTGACAATTGATGATTTGCTCAAGTACAGGGGACTGATAGTCCCATTGCAGACTGGCAATTTATGGCATACCTCTTTCAACAGCAACTCCCACTTTGGGCAAGCTGATCAGTATAACATTTTCTTGAAAATGTGCCAGTTATGGGATGGAGAGACCATCCTTAGTGTTTCTTGACTGCATGTAATTTGTGAACACTGACTATGCACAGTCTCTCATTTCTTGATGTCTCAGTTGGTCTCTGCATAAGCAGGGAAAAAAATGGAAAAACACAGTTTATGTGATAAGTCCTTGGAAAATAAAGGATGTTAACACATTTGACCAGTACTATCAATTTCTGAGCTTGATGGAAGGTGTCAGAACACAAGCAGAAATCATCTGCCTAAGGAGGAATAATCCTTGCCACCATCTTCCAGAGGCAGAAGTTCTATTGTGAGCAAAGGAAATTCCAGCTAATCCCCACCAAGGCAGCAGGAGCATGCTCATGCCAGGTGCCAGCAGAGTGCCTTTGGTGGAGAAGAGAAGCACACAGCCAGGGAACAGCCAGGGAACAGCCAGGGAACAGCAGGGTAGATGTGAGCTCTGTTCAAAGCCGAACACGGGTACTCCAGGGATGTCTGTCCTTTCCCTGTACTGTCCCACACGGCTTCTTTGCAGGGAAGAACACAAATACAGAGTCAAATCAGATCATATTCTCCTGAAATGAGCTAAAGAGTCACTCCATGGTCTGCTCCTGGTATCCTGCAAATTATCCTTGATAATTTGCACCTAGGCTATGTGGGATGGTTTTAAATGAGGCTCAAGTGTGTCCCTGCTTCTGTCCTTCAGCAAGGCTGTATTCCTACTTCTCAGCCTTACAAAGAGGATAGGACCCAGAACTGTGTGAAAATGTTTAAAATGAAAATGTCTATTCAAACCAGTTCCCCTCTTTCTGAATGCTCTCACCAGCAAGATATTAAAAGCATGTCTACAGGAGTATTATGCACTGAAATTTTTCCAGTTTCCCCGCTAGTGGTTCCATTCCCTGCATCATCTGTGCGTGGTATGAGGGCCCTGAGTACACTAATTTGCCATAATTAGCAAGACCAGCCTCACCTAGATTCCCATAAAACCAGTGCCCTTTTGTCCACAAGCTCTGTTTAAGCTCAGAGCTTAAGGTTCACTCCATACCTACCCTATGCTGTGTATGTCCTGTCACCTTTCTGTGCTGAGTCCTGACATGTTCCTCCCTCATAAATTATTTAACAGGATTATCTCAAGGTGTCTGTCAGCGAGTTCCTGCATATGAGAATAGCTCAGTGTTTGGCCCATGGGAACAGGGGACAAGAGAGCCCTGCCCAGCCCTGTCCCCTGGGGCAGAGCCACCCTGAGCACGCTCTGGATGCTCTGTCACATCAGTCAGGCACATAAAGCAGTGTCCTGAGCCCAGCCCTGAGGGCTGCAGGGTGGGAGGTGTGTGTACCCTGTAAAACAGGACTATATTTTGCTCTTGTACCAAGACAAAGAACAATTCTTTTAGCGTAATTGCACTACAGGCACATTTGTGGCATGTGATACAGGTTAATCCTTCTAACTACAGGCATGGTGAGACTATTCTGTCCCATAAGCCAATATCAAAGGGGTTTCATGTTGAATAATAAAATATGTTGCCTGCTATTCATCAGTAACCTCATTTTGGCTGGTTTTGGGGCCTTTGGTCAGCCAGTCTCATTTATCAATGAGGGCAATGAGGCTGGTCATTTATCAATGAGGGGCTGGGAACACAAACCCTGTGAGGAAGAGCTGAGGGAGCTGGGGGTGCTCAGCCTGGAGAAAAGGAGACTCAGAGGCGACCTCATTACTCTCTACAACTCCCTGAAAGGTGCCCAGGTGGGGTTGGGCTCTTTCTCCAGGAACTGACAGAACCAGAGGACACAGTCTCAAGCTGTGCCCATGGAAATATAGGTTGAATATCAGGAAAAAGTTTTTTTCATGCAAAGGGTGATAAAGTTCTGGAATGGCTGCCCGGGGAGGTGGTGCAGTCACCATCCCTGGGTGTGTTTAACAAAGCCTGGATGTGGCACTGGGTGCCAGGGTTGAGTTGAGGTGTTGGGGCTGGGTTGGACTCGATGATCTTGAAGGTCTCTTCCAACCCAGTGATTCTGTGAATTCTGTGATTCTGTGAATCTGGATGACACTGGGCCAGTGCAAGCAACCGAAAGAACTCTCTGAAAATGTGCTCAGTCCCTTACAGGACCAGGCACCTGGAGCTGCCCAGGCTGTTTCACCAGTGCTGTTTCCCAGCCTGGCATTAGCTGCCCACAGCTGGGACCACGGGAATGGGAAGGTGATCCAGCACGTGAATACATCCAGCAACAGGCAGCATTTGGAAATAAATACAAAAGCTTCAGTTTTATTAAAGCAAAAGGAAGAAGCAAAACAACATGTAAATTTTCTGCTGTTTCATCATGTTTTCTCATCTGACTTGCTTCATTATCTCACAATAATCTTCTGCTGAGCCTCTGCCTCTACTCGGGTGTGCAATCTCTTGTAAGATCTCTAAAAACGACCCATTTATCAAATAAGTGCTCCTTGACTAAAAGCAAAAAGCAAACTCTAGACTTCCCAGTGTAGATTTTGTTTATTTTGTCATTAAGCATTTAATTTCTTTCTGAGAATGTATTCAGAGACTATGTGAGAGTCTGTGAAAACTTTGGTTCCAGTAAAATAAGGTGTATTAGTGTATGCATTAAGTCATTAAGTGGTATTTTCAGAGACTCTCCCAAAGCTTTTGAGCTTTAATCTTAAATCCATGTTTCCCTTTCCAGTTTTTTTAGCTGAGAATGCAAATATAAAGATGTGTTTGGTAAAAAAGCACGAGAACTTTTGTCATTAAAAAAAAAAAGAAAAGTATTTTGATATTACCTGATACCAATAGGATTCTCTTAGTAGTAAGAAACCTTTTTTCAAAGGGATGTTATCAACATATTTATGTATGAAGTTTAGGAAATGTTTGGGAGTTTTTCATTATAAGATGAATAGAGTGAACACTTTCCTTCCTCCTAGACTTTAGGCAGGTAAGTGTAACAGTAGAAATGTGCCTGTAACTGAGAGCCATCTATATAAACAAAACATTCTGGTCTGATTTCTCCTAAATGAAAACAAAAACCTGAGCACAAACAGCTCTCACTCTGCAGAGCCAGCTGTAATTGGCCTAGAGGTGGAGCCAGTCATCTGCAGGGCTCAACACAGAGGAGCAGACGTTTTCTGAGCAACAAGGCAGGAAAACAGAAATAGCAATAATGTAAGTCAGGGATTTGCTTGAATAATGGCTCTGTGGGTGTGATACATCCTCACCAATAGTGAGCAGCAGATTACTGGAAGGTTTAGAATATAGCTGTGATAGCCACAATGGAATTTCTCAGGGGAAAATGTGGGAAGGGAGCCTGGGGTGGGGGAAGAAAGAATCTCTGCACAAATGCAAACTATACATAAAGGAGAAGAGAACAAGTAGCACCTTCCTCACAGAGCAATGTTTTGCTGCCCTACCATGCACAGCCCTGCTGCTGATTACTGTCTTGCACAATTTTTAGGTGTCAAGCAGCAGTTCTCTTGCTATTTCAAAAACAGGCCTTTCTAGGAGTGTTTAATCAGATAGGAGGGAAGCTTTCTTCATCACGTCTTTCACTGGCTTTCACATCTAAGGCATTCTGGAAAATAATTTGCACAGCACTTATCTGGGCTGGCATAAGCTACTATTGTGCAGCAACAAAGGAGTGGGCACCCAGTCTTTGTTTTTTATCAGATACTGGATATCGACTTCCTCCTTATTTGTATTTTCTCAGGAAATGGAAAAATAGCATCCATGGTTCCTTCTGTTGGAAGACAATGCATGAATTCATCATGCCTTTAGTTTTAAACCTGTTTTATTTTCAGGGCTATAAGAGGAGAGATGCTGGTCCATTGAAACTTTTTTCCCTGTAAGTTGTCATGATGGGGAACACATTAAAGAGAATTATTTTTCATTTTTAATTTTTTTAAAGAGTTTTTTTCCTCTGCTTTCAATTTTATACTCTCAAAGGAAGGCTCACCCCTGTATTCTGTGGGACATGCTGCTGCTTCCCACTTTCCATTCTGCATTGTCCAGATTTGACCTGCTCTGGTTCACTCCAAAATCTCTGCTGGCCAAACCAATGTCCCCTCTGTAAAATACTTCAGGGTGAAAGGAATTACACAAATGCAAGAGGTTTTAGAGACAAAGTTAAACACAGAAAAAAAATTGCAAGGGATTTTCATGTGTTGTTATTCAAGGATCAAAGGCACACAAATGCCAGCCTCTAGCCCTCATGATTACTGCTCTTCCTAGCACAGCAAGTGGCCTTATCTTAATCAAACTTCTCTATCAGCACTTCAGCTTCATCCTCTTCAGTCTGCCCAGAGCTCTGGCATCATTCACCACCCACAATCTTGTCTTGTCTGGTTTCTTTGCTCAGTACTCTCTAATTTTCTTCCTACTTCTTCAGTTATTTCTTCCCTTCAGACTCTCCTCCCCCGCCCATGTTGTGTTCGTGTCCCTGGCTTAACTTTCTCTCCTCCCTTCCTTTCTGGCAGCAATACAACCTCAGCATATCAAAAACCTCAAAGACATCTTTAACCCTCCCTCTGGACTCACAACCTTATCTCCTTCCCTCCTCTTCCTTGGGCACAGTCCCATCACCCCACCTGGCTGCTGCCCTGGCCTGGCCCTTCCTGAGAACTGCTTCAGGTAACATTTTGGCATCCACCTTCTCTCCATCCCCCAGAGCTGCAGGTCTCCGGAGCAGGTTCCTTCCTCTCTTACAGTGGCCTATTTTTTTCCACTTCCCATCAGCAGACGTGGCTATGTTCCCCCCTTATCCATCAAACCTAAACCATCTCAGGCCCCTCTTGGGTTTCTGGACCCTCTTCTTCATTGCATCAAACAGAAGCTTCACTTTCAAGGTTCTTTATGATCCAGTTCTTGTCTTTCATTAAGTGTCAGGAAACCAACTCTGTCCTCTAATCCTTTCAGGATAAAAGCCCTTATCTCCCACTTGTTAAAACACTCGATTAGGCACCTTTGTGCTTTTTCCCAGGCAGCCGTAAGTATCTGTGAAACTATCCTCATTATCCTTATAATTCTCCTGTGGCATTACGTCAATAACATCCTTAAGTGTTAGGCTGTGGGTTTGCTGCAGCCCTCTGACTCAGAGTGGCTCATGTGTCCTTCTGCCTCCCTCCCTGTCTATATCCATTCATTAATTGTCTGATGGTGAGGTCTGGGAAGGACAGACATCTCCTTTCTCTTCCACAGCCCCCACCACAGTGAGGTCCTGATCCCTGACCAGCTGCTGTATTACATCAGTAAGGGAATTAATCAATCCACAGCCTTTTCCCATCAAAATTATTATTCATTTTTTTCTTTTTTTTTAAATTTTTAATAGTAGATTTGTCCCAAATTCACCAGAGACTGCAGGAATTTAGTTGCAAATGACACATTTAACACTATGTAATAAAAGAAAGCAATGAACTAGCAAGAACATAGATGAGCATTATTGAAGACTAATTCTGACTTCATGCCACAATAAAAGAAAAAAAAAATATGGAGTTCCTGGCAGCATATCAGCAGAAAAGATAAGGCAGAAGCATTCCTAGGAGGTTTTTTATATGTGCCATGTTTTAAATTCACACCTTTTCTTCTATAAACTATTTGTAGAACTGGTAGAACTTATCAGGAAATAAGATTACAAGAAGGAGGCTTTTAAAGGAGTCTGGGACTAAAGCACCTTTTAATTGCCATCTTCTGATGTTACAAAAAAATATCTAATCCCATCCTAGTTTTTTTGTTTTTCGATGGTAATAAGCAGCATTAACAGATTATGCTTCAGGTCAATCAGTTTCTCTGCTCTTGCCACACCCTCTTGCAAGCTGCTCCTTCTTTGCTTCAACACTGATTCACCAGGACAGATTTTATCCCTACATCAAGGACCTACCCACTTGGCTTCATCCATGTCTCATTGAAGTGAAGCAGAATTCAAAGAAAATACTCTTTTATATTCATGTGGTCAAAACCATTCTCTTTTGCTGTTAGACAACAATTTCTAAGCCATAAATCTTTACCAGGAACACTTTTGCTGGCAGAGTTATAGTGGCAGCAGAGCCAGTATAGCATTCCTAATTCCAAACACCACCAGTTTGACATATACTTAAGTCTAGAACAGAGGGACTAAGTTTTTAAATAGCTTAATTCATTGCTGCAATTTCTTTAATAAATATCAGCTGAAAATGTCACGCAGGATCAAAATCATCGTGGAGGTGCTACAAAACAACACAGTGAATGGAAAAGAATGCAGGAGGAAATAGAAACAAAATAAGCTTTATTTACGGCAAAAAAAAAAGGGGAGGGGAAACAATAATATCACTTCTCTATATGTGTATTCATTAGTGTGGCTTGAAGCATGTGGAAATTTCACTGCAAAACTCACTGCTGCAGTGTATAATTAATGAAAACAGAGAAGGGGCTACTCTACTGTTACAGAAAAAGTCTCAGCTGAATCTAACCACCTTTAATAGACTTTTGCTTCATGCATTTTCTGATGAGGTACAATGAGAATTAACACATTATAGGTGACCATTTACCTGCTGCTTTATGGAAGACGTTAACATCTAAGTGAAAAAAATAAAACAAACAAAGAAAAGAAAACCCACAAAACCCCAAATAAATAAATCACTGTAGAGGAACTAACGGGACCAGACAAAGCAAATTAAATATTTAGAAATCTTAAATAACTAGCTTAAATAAACAGGGTTGCAAATAGCCTGTCATATGTGTTACTTTCACAGACAGAAATTACTTTAAGTTCTCTTTAAATGTTTCTTCTGTAAGTGAAACAGGTAAAGAAAAGCCCATATGACAATAATAAGGGGAATTAGGTCAGCTTCTGAACTCATCCATCAGTGAAGCACATCTCCAGCTCATACAATTCCAAAATCATTTAAAGTGATTGTTTTCAAGTCAATCTTCTATCACCCACCTTTCTTTTTGCCAGAGGCCAGAAATAGCACCTCATAATTTATCTTCTATGTCAAGCTTTGCAGCAGCTACCTCCTTCTGAGCCACTGAACTCAGTTTGCTGCATCTGCTTTCAATAGACACACTGGAACCACATTTTCTCTCTTGTATTCACCTGTCAAATATGGTTTAGGAGAACACGTTTCAGATACTGCTAAGAAATGCTACATCCACAAGACTCAGAGCTCAGAATTCAGTGTTTGTGAACTCTTGAAAAGCTTATGGAACTTCAACTCATTGCAATGAACTAAAGCTGCTAACTTATGGGTGGGATGCCAGAGACAATTTGGCTGGTGATTTTTAAATTTGTAAAACCGGAAGCTGCCTTGGACTCAAGCATTCAAAATTTCCACCTAAATAAATGCTGAAAGCTTCTGTACTCTTTTCCCAAACACCCTGCATTGTGAGCAGTCTGGGACACTTACCTCAGATAAGTCAGGAGCTCCTGGAACTTTTCTTGGTTCACAGGTCAGGGTGTGAAACCCCTACACGTGCTGGCTCTGTGAAGATTAGGCTCAGGCATGACAAGCCCTTCTCCCTCTCCATCTTGCCCTTGATGCTCTGCTTTTACCAGAAGTAAAACTTGGCTGCACAGGTGGAAAGCAAAGGCATTTTGGGCAGGTGGCAGTTCTGGGCAGTCAGGAGAAGGATGTACCACAGCTTGTGTTTGCCATTCAGCACATCCTGCCTCTCAGGAAAGCTGATTATAAGATCCCAGTGTACCCAGGCTGCTATGCACAAGCTCTTCCTTCTCTGCAACTTGGCAGAAAGTCTCTCTGGCTTTCCACATTGCCCTAATGGAATTTAGCCTGATCCAGTAGGAACAACACTGGTAGAAGGGACCACAACACTCAGGCCATTTATCATCTGTTGCAGGAGTCTGGTGGATTGGAAACACATGCCCAGTCCCAGGGCTCTGCTGTACCAAGCACCAGAGAAGAGAGCAATCTGGCAGCAGCTCTCTGCTCTGCACAATTTACTGAGCAGATGCTGGACAGAATAAAAAGAACAATCCGGACAACGGGAGAAGTCTCCTGAAGCTGAACCTCACCATGCCAGTTTATGTGTTTCCACACCCTCACTGCTCTGAAAACAGGGATTCACAATTCCTGTATGAATGTGCACAGTAAAACTCAAGTAAATGGCAATTGCATGTGGCAGTTCAAGTCCATTTATGTTGGTGTCTGCTTCCTCATCTTTCAAAAAGCAGAAGCAGAAGCCGTTCTGAGCTGGAATGCAACCAGCTTTGTGCTGAAAAGGGAAGAATTCCCTTTAAGAGATCAGTATCCAACCTCAGCTTTGTTCAGCACCATCTCCTGAATAGCAAGAATTATATTTGAAAGGTAGCAGCTCCTGAATAGGAAAAACTATAGGAGATTGAAAATTTTTACAAAGAGAGGATGTGCTCTTCCCCATTTACTGATCCAATGCTCAAAGAGCTCAGAAAACACCTCCTGCAGGTGCCAGGCTTTGAGAACAAAACAAAACAAAAAAAGAAAAATGGATATTCTGGTGACTATGGAGAGGCAAAAAAATCCAACTTTTTTCTAGGTCACTGAAAGCAGGCAAAACACAGAAAGTGTTTTCTATTGCCACTCCACTCTCCCCTGTGCTCCCCACAAACATAAATAGTTCTGTGATTCATTGCAAAGTTGCTCCTCCCTTGCTGAATTTGAAAGAGAATATAATTGCTTTTTCCATACACCAGTAATGATGACAGGGACCAAGATGCCTTTTTGACATAAAATGGCATGTCATTCATTAAAATTACTAATGCCTGAGTGGGAAGTTTTCAGCAGAAGTGTCATATTCTCAGAACATGCATTGAAAGGAAATCAGACAAATAGAAGTTTTCTCCTCTTACTTTTGCACAACACATCAACCTAGTTTGCAGCTTAACAAAACCTGTCTGCATGTTCTCATAGGAGCTGTGAGTTTGTTAAAACACCAACCCAAAGCTGATATTAAAAAATTAATTCTGTTATTCAAAGTGTGACCAAATCCGTTCCTAGGGAAATATTTCATCTTTTATAGTTCTTTGCATTCTAAGGTTGTAGATTTAGATAACTTGAATAAACATACACCATTTGTTACAGCCTTTCCATCAGCAAATGGAAAGCTATATTAGGTTTAAGGGATATGTTTCAGTAGGAAGGGAGGTAACCAGGAGATGTGGCCAGTGAAGGGAGCAGTGGACTCTGTTACAAGCATCAGCGCCCAGTGAAGCACCCTGGCTTCTCATGCAGTTGTCCTTTCCAGCCTTAAAACCTCGCAGAAGTTCTCTCCAGGGATCATCTCCCCACCACTGCCTGGTGCCCAGCATCAGCAGCAGACCTGCCAGACCTCAGTGGCCTTCATTCCAGGAGAACTTGTATCGCACGGAATCCCAGCGCTCTCATGCAACAAAAATAATGTTGTGCCCTTGGTCAACAGCAATTTGTTGTCTGTCAGCTCATTCCCTGCAAGAAGCCAGTGCCCATCACGCAGGGCTGCAGGGCTGGGAGATAAAGGTGGAACATGCCCTTTTTCCTGCGAGCAGAGTCGGAGGCAGAGTGACATCCCTTTGCCTGTGATGCACCTCGCTGTACAGCAAACGCAACACATCAATTGCTGATGCTATCAAAGGAAATAGCATTTCCAGCCACATGGGAAATATGTCAGCAAAACAAATGGATTCAAATAAACAGCAGCAGAAGGCACATAGCAATATTGATTCATGGCTTTTTATCCTCTGTCCTTTTGAAATGGTCCCTTTCCAGCACTCAGAATGCTGTGATAAATACCTCCTCCCCCTCCTGCACGCTTGACTACTGAGAATACATTTTGTGCCTTTTTTTTTTTTTTTTTTTTTTGAGCAGAGGGGAAAAAATAAAAGGATGAAAAAATAAAAAGACACCTACACTTTGTAGTGATTCTGGTTTTGAGCCATTAGCTTGCCCTGCAGTATCAAGCATAGCTTTGAACCTCTCCCTAATACAACAATGGCTGATTTGTATCAAGGTGCTTCTCAGTAAAGGCAAGGCATTGGAGAAAAACACTGAATTATGTGTCATTAAAAAAAAAGGTTAGCAGTAGGAATACATCAAAGGAAGCAAGATCAAAATTACTGTAAAGTGAGCAATTGAAGCAACTGGAAAAGTCCTTCCCATTCAGACAGGTCACCTATTCAAGTCCAGCCTGAATCAAAAGTGAAAATGAGTCTTCTGTAGCTTTGGAGAAATGGGACGAGGGGTCTCTCTCCAGGGTTTGCATTTGAAAGACAGCCCCATTGCAAAAGCAGCTGCTGTCAATTTTAGCAAAGGACAGGGCAGGCTTGTAGGTTTGGGTATTTCAAATTATTTGAAACAAAAATATTATGCTATTTTTTGAATAAACACCACCACCAGAGGAACATTTTTTTCCACCTAACCATAAAAGCACAGAAAAAAAAAAGCACAAATGGTGTTTGTTGGCTCCTGGTTTATGAATGAATAAGAGTGAGGCCAAAGCTCAGGCAATGCCTGAGGACTGTGAGCTTTCAAAAAATCCCACGGTGAGGATCACAACTGCACAGGATTGTCAGGCACCAGCAGAAGTGCCATCTCCTGCTGTCCTATGCCAGCTCCAGGGAAGGACAACTTCCTTTGGGGCTTGCAGACAAAGAGAATTGTAAGAGAGTCATCAATGCCAAAATAAAATGAAACCTTTAAGGAATAGCCAGAAATATTTAAATCCTGTCCTTCAGCTTACCTAATGCCCTGGTATCTCGAGCAGAGCAATGCTGCCAGTTCAAGTCTTGCCTGTCCCCCACAAAAGATAATTTGTCTTCAAGTGGAGGCAGCAGAGAGATGTTGCTGACCCAATCCCTGTGCCCTGAGTGCACTGCTCAAAGGCTGCATAGGTACAGGAAGAGAAAAAACCCCTTGTAAACCCAAGGAACTGCTTGTGCTGACCTCAGGTTACCCTGGCTGGCACTCATCTTGTGACAGGACAGTCCTTCCTGCTCGTTCTAATGGCACAACTCTCTAAAACCCCCTCCTTGAGCTCTGGGGTTCATGGCCCAAAGCACAATTCTTGGGCAGGAATGTGGGGTTTTTAGTGAGTTGTTCTGCTAAATCATTTGCAAGTGCCTATTCCCCTCTTCCAACCCTAGTTGTCCTTTTTTACTGCTATAAAAATGTTAGCATGAATGCCTCTGATGAATTTCAGAAGTTTCAACACATAATTTAAAAGCAGAAGTCATTAGCAAGTATCTATTTGATCACTGATAGCTGAAGCAGTGAGAAGAGCTATCATTTAATAACAGTTAAGGTTAAATATATTCCTGTAGTTTATCATCATTCACTTTCCCTAAATGCATGACTTCAGGTAGTAAACTCTGAAGAGAAGGACAGTGTGAATTACATTGTGTGGCAGCCAACAGCAGCAGGCTTTAACCTCAGACCAATCCAGAACAGGAGTTTGACAAACAATTCCAGAGGATCATCATATGACATTAAAGTCCTCATAATATCATCCTTTCATGCATGTGATATATTGGAGGCAGCTCTTGGGGAGTTCTTAATGGCCCAGCTGCCACCACAGTGATGTATGCACTGTGTATTGAGGAAATGAAACAGGAATTATGCACAATGCATCATTTCTCCTGCTGCTGTCATTGGGCAGGGAAGGCTGCAGCACCCTGTTGCTTCAAGATAAAACAGGATCCTTAGTGCTTCATTGATATGGAACAGAACATTTCAATTGGAAGGGACCTGCAATGTTCATCTGGTCCAAATTTGTGCAGGTGCAGCAGACCCAGCAAATGAGGAGACACTAACCTAGAGAGACCAGATCCACTGAGAAAACCACACTTCATATCATGAAATACCAGTCTCTGCCTTTCCCAGCTGTGCTCCCAGAAGGTTCACTTTACCAAACTCACCCCCCAAATCAAGCACATTTCTTCCCTCCTCCAAGCTCTGCTCCATTCCCTATTCCAGTGATGAAGCCGGGAGAGTAAAGTGGCAACTATTCCCTAATTCATAGCCTTCCACACCCTGGACTGGTTGGAGCAGCTTTTGGATGCTCCAGCATCCAGCATTACCCTTTCAGTAAGAGAACTGAAGTCCCTGGTAGCAGTGTGAATGTGGAGTATTAAATACTAATCTATAACTCAATGTACCTTCTGCAGGAGACTGCCAGTGCACAACAACAAAGCAAAAACAACAGCTATGTCTGTCAGTCTGTCAGTCCTGCAGCAGCAGGCAGCTTTTCAGTCCAGCTTTCCTGGGTACTCATTTATAGCAGCACAGAGCAGGTGGGAATCATTGCTGCTCTGTCTGGTGGCATTTTACACCCACCCTGACCAGAGAGGATCACTATATGGAGAGGCAAATACATGGCACAGTCTCCTGAAGAAAGACATTTGGCAGCACCTAGTTTCCTTCCTCACCATCACATACTTGAAAATAAAACTAGGCTGCCTGGGCAAATGTAATTGTGAGATGCTCTGGTGGGCTGACAGGGGATGGCTTAGACACTAACAAGCACATCCACGGCACATCTAAGAGCAGGTGAGAATCCCAGCTCCAGCCTGCACATCCCTTCCCAGGTCAGCTCACCTATTGCAGGTTTTCTGCCTCCCTGGGGAGCAGGTGAGGCAAACTGACTCTTCCCAACAAATTTGCATCTGTCATTCAGAATCTATGTTTTCTTATTACAGGGCTGACAAAGTGACAGCAATAATTAATCTTACTCTGTATGCAGTTCATTGATATCAAGAAGAATTAAACTATTGTAATCAAGTTAGCCTGTTGCAGATGTGTGAAGTGCTGGAGTTTATCAAATTCTGCAGGCACACAATTTGATTCTGCATAACAAGGGAGGACAATACTGACAAGATAGCAGAGAGCCAGCAATATGATGCAGGATTTCATGAATGCCTTTTTTTAGCTCTTAAAAAGTGCCACACTTGTCAGCTGTGCAAAAGATGCCATGACATGTTAATGCATGTCATATCAAAATTGTCAAAGGATGCTGCACACTGGCTCCTTGGGGATGTGCTCTGTGTCCAGATCTACATGTGCCTGCACAAGATTCTTGAGAGACACCTGAATTTAGCAGCTCCTGGAACCAAATAATGGGAGTAAATGTGCACATCCATGAAGGTGTGAAAAGATGCTGCCAAGGGGGATGTTGAAATAGAAGCAAAGCTCAACAAGGGCAATTATCTCTGTCAAAGGCTTTTGGTGATCGATGTCAGCTGCTCTCACAGTCGGAGTTGGGAGAACCACAACATGAATATTTGATTAAATTAGGCCAGCCTGAAGTCTCTGCCAGAGCATGTGATGCCACGGGTTTTCTATGAGATGGCAGGGTCCTTCACAATGGATTACATCTTTGTCTTGCCTCACCACTTTCTTTTTCAGCTGAAAGGCTTTTAGCATCCTAAAAGAAGGCACAGCTGGGCAGTGCCAGGGATATCTGGCACCCTGTGCCAGCTCATCTCCCTCCCCAACATGACCTCCACGAACCTGAGCTGCAAGTACTGCAAATGGGCTGAAGGCACAGACAGCTGAGCTGATCCAGCAATTGGCTGTCTGCAAATCCAGGCAGCCCTGCTCCTCCTTCCTCCTCTCCTCCCCACTTTAGAGCTGTACATTCCTGCCCCTTTTTCTTGGGGCTCGCCCTTAGATTAACCCCCAACCTCCCTCCAGCTGATTCCATGCTCTAAGCAGGCAAAGACCAAATCTGGGGGGCAAAACCAAGAGAAGCTTCCAATGGCACAGCCAGTACAAAGCCGAGGGACAAGAACATGAGCGAGGATGCCAGAAGGGGGGCAAGAGGCACAACTCCTCTGGTGACCCTCTGGAATTGGCTCAGCTCTCCCAACAGCCAGAGGAGCTGTTGTATTCAGGAGAAGCAAATGCTTTTTATTTGATGCACCTCAGGCAGCTGAACAGCCTGGGGATTGTCTCCCCAGAATTTACTAACCCCTTGGCATTTATTCCCTTTTCACTCTACATCTAAGCTAGATGATAAATGTCCTGTACTCAGTCCTGCTCTTCCTTGCCTTCAGAGAACTAACTGCTCTGCACTCCCTTAGGCACTATGGGCTGTTAACAAATCAAGCTGAATGTTTGCTTGCAGAGCCTAACCTGCAGAGAATGGCTTATTTTCATTAGCAGCCTGGTCTATTGTGCAACACAGGTCCTAAACCTGAAAAGGTTGTAACTCAACCTGTCCACTCTGATTCCTATTTGAGACTTTTCTCTAGAACAGCATTTTCTGGCAGTTTCCCCCCAGAATAGAAACCTCTTGGTACCTCAAGCAACTCCACAGACTATCCTGCCAAGCTGTCACCTGTCCCTGGCCCAAACATGCCTCCACAAAGAGGGACATGTCCACCTATGCTGCTGACCCCCTTCTCCCCCAGCATGGAAACAGAGCTTTCTAATCCACTGAGGCAAGGAAAGCAAGAAGGAGTGGGTCAGACAGGGAACTGGATGTTTCCTCCCTAAGGAAGAACTGTTAGGGCTGGAAGAGACCTTCTAGCTTGCTAAGACTCACTCCTGCCATCACATACAGCTCTCTTGTGTAAAATGGCACAAAAATTGATCAAACTCTCTCCTTTAATTAAGTCTGTTGCAAGGCCACACTCCCCTAATGCCTAAAAGCTCTGTCAGTTCCCAGGCTCTGGCCCTTTTGCAGCTGGTTTATACTCATTTTCTCTGTTTGCTTTCTAGCAATTCCATTGACCTCATAATATTTAGTGTTTCACTGTGTTCCTTCATGCTCCAACACTAACAAAGGAAGTGCAAACACAGGAGAACACATCAAGGAGCAATAGGAAGAATCATATAGCTTTAATAAATTATGAAAGGGTGGGGCACAAGGTAGAGAATAGCTCAGAGCTGAATATTTCAGTTTTCCACATAATAAATAAATAAAGAGGGACTAGAAAATCTGACCTATGAGTTCAAAATGAAACAAGATTCTTCCTGAGAATGGAACAGCTTTAATAATATCATACAATGGCCACTTCAGTGTCAGAGTTGTATTAATTGGGCAAAACAAACACAGCTGGGGAAGCAGCTTTGGGGAAGAAGGAAGACTTGAGAAACAGAAATTAAATTGTTGGAAAGAGCCAAGGTGGCAAATTTGCTGTTGTTGGAATAACATGGGAGAACTCAGCAAGCAATCCCTGTGAGTGAGAGGTGGGAAGTTTCACTTCCTGTGCTCTGCAGAGGGAAAATGAACATGGAGAGGTCACATCTTGATGCTAAGCAAGCAAGAGCTTTTAGGGCTGTCTGATTCCGTGGGAGAAGGACCAAGGTTCAGGAGCTGGGTAGGGCCCAGATTGGACCCAGCCAGAAACATCCTGGACAATGTAAGAGATCATTTCCCTGCGGCAAACAAGGCTTCCCCTTTTGGGTGGTTTGCTCTTTAAAGAAAGCCATTCTCTGTTCATGCCTCTGCAATTAACAGCATCCCCTCCCCAAGATTACCAGAATGGACTGTACACAAGAACAGCTCTTAAAATAGAGCAGCTTCATTCCAGTGGAACTCCCAAGTCTATCTTGCTTGGCTTTCAAGATATTCCTTTGCAACACCTCATCTTTTAATAACCGAGATTCAAAGTTTACAAAGTCTTTTATGAAAAATCTCCTACAATGTGTCACATGATGACCTTTCAGAGAACATCTTGAACCCAGGCAGTGGAAAACATCTTCACAGGCAAGGAGCAAAGAGGTAACTTAACAAAGAATCATTATAGGAACAATTAGGCTTTCAGCTGGTAACATCAAAGAGTTTATTTATTTGTTACAGGGCTGGAAAATAGACTAGAAAATGTTATAAAATGTTCCAGCTCGTCTGAGAGCAAGTACAAAAGCTTCATGTGCGGTTATATCACCCTTTCTAAGCTGAAAGCAAAAGCCTTGTGATTAATTCTGTGACTACAAACCCACAAGAAGCTGGGGTCTGTGACCACAGTGCATTTAAGAAGCTGCAGAGATGTGACTTGGTTTAGAGAAGATCTTGAGAACAAGTCAAACCTTTTTCCTTTCTCTGTTTAAAAATATTTGAGCATTTTTGAAGTTGCACTGAAAAACTCAGATTGCTCTTTTTTTTCCTTACTTTAAAACACAAAAGCCTAGGGTTTTAGTGGCTGCAAAACAGTTTTCAATATTTTTTTCTCAAATAAAAACTGAAGCAATCTGAAAAAAAAGGTATTATTGGTGCAATTTCCACTTTTGTCAAAGCTTTTGCCACTGAAAATTATGGCAAAGGGGTTTTGTTGCTGCTGGCACTACTGCTTCTTTGTAAAACTCAGGTGAATCACTACAGACAAGCACAAGCAACTCTCTTTATTGCACTATAAAGTAGTTTCTTGTTTTGTTTGAAGGTACTGCTGGTTTGCTCCAACACAAGAGGTTCAGGATGAAGTGAGCAGGGGATCTGACCTTACTCATTCCCAGCAGTAGAAGTTGGCATGGTTTTTTTCTGCTAAAAGCATTCCATGCCTTTCATTTTCACATTTTCTGAACAGCATATTGTGTTCTATGTCAAAGAAATGCTTGGGCCAACGCAATCCTTTTTAACTTTTTTATTTTACACTTCTGTGGGAAGATGAAAAAAGTTGGGGGGATCAACCCACAAGCATTTTCCTCACAAATTCCTAGTTCACTCAGCAAACCAAAAAATCAATTCTTCATCCATTTCTAGTGCTCAGGGTCACTAAAATTGAAACACATTCTTTTTCAGTAAGTAATTCCTAATAAAAGGCACAAAACTCAGTGGGCAAATGCCTTTTGTGTAGATCTGGAGATATACAATGTGAAATTAAACCAGTGTCCAGCATTTCTTTCTCCCTATAAAAGACAAATATTGAAGGGGAATTGCTTTCTAGAAGTTAGTGGATGTGTGGGGTAAATTGTTCAATAGGTCCTGTGATGATTTGTTATTTGGTCAGCATAATTAGCATTTTACTATAGCAATTTCTTTACAGAGAAAGGTATTGGATGAATTTCAATGAAATATTTTCCTAATCATCACTATTATGAGGTTGTTTAATAAACAAATGATAGCAGGTGAATTATTCTGCTTTTGATGTCCAATTTTCTTTAAATCCTCTCTTCACAGAAGGGGCCCTTGTATTCATGTAGAGAGAGGGGGAGGCAGCAGAGTGAGCAGATTCCTTGCTGATCTAACATTTTCTTCTCTGTAGCTACCCAATTCCCAGTATGTCTCTGCAATATAAAATTCTAAGCCTTTACACACCACCTATCAGCATGGTGGGGAGGGGACAGTTTGATTTTCACCACAGGGACCCTCTTGCATTCATCAGAGCACAATTTAACAGTGATACTAAAAACAAAGCAAAGCTTTCCTGTATCATGTAGGAAAAGATAACTCACTCCTCTCCTGCTTCAGCCCATACCCTTTGTTCAACCAAAAAAGGTGACTGAGTTCCTGTCACCCCTCCAAAACCCAGGGTTGTTTCATTTGCAAGGCTCTGGAAACTATTTCCACTATTTTCTCACAGTTGGCCACTGAGGAAGATCTCCAGCACTAACCCAGAAATCCTGAGCACCTCCTGCCCCCATCACATCACGTCCCTCGCGGCTGCACAGCTCCCAGCAGAAGCAATGCAACCCCTGTTTTGTGTCTTTTTCTACCCACAGTTTCAGGAGACAAAGCACCTGCACAACAAGAGGTTTTTGCAGAGCTGCAGGGGTCCCACATCCTGTACCAGTGTCCTGAAGGCAGCATCAGTGCTGCTGTGGCAAGTGAGGGGATGCTCAGGGGATGGAGATGTGGCACCCACCAGACACAGCCACTACACCTCCCACTGCCAGCTCCAAAGCCAGCTCTGCCTCCTTTGCCTGTCTCTTCCTTTGCCCTGGAAGAAGCTCTGGTGCAGTCCAGCTGTTATTTTTGTATTTGGAAAGTTGAATATAGCCAGCCTGGCTGGGGAGTGGCGAGCCAGATCTTTGGGCAGCACAAGCTGAGGTGGCCACACAGATTGGCCATAGCCAATGGACAGTCTGTGTCCAGACTGCAGATCTCTGCCTCCAGAGAGGCTTGGGGACAGCAGCCAGACACATTCCCTCCAGTTCAGGGTTACATTTATACTTCCAGCAATGATTTTCTCATGCCTCCTAATATTAGGAGGTCCAGAGCTGGCATGAGAGGGTTAATCCTGGAAGTGTGAGCAGAGATTCACAGGGTGGGAGGGGACCTGGCCAAGTTCCTTGCTCTAGTGCAGTCCACAGTGCATCCAGCCTGTAGCTCAGTGACTCTAGGACATCCCTGCAGCTGTACAAAAACATGACTTTTCCTTACCCACAGGCACACACACACACACTGAGGATGAAGCTGGAGCTGTAACTCCATGGTGTGGCTTTGTCACAGCTGTCACCAGTTCAGGGAAAAGAGTTGTGAAACTCCTCTTCCATTTTGAGCTAACCACTGAGCAGCATGTTAATGTTCTGGGTCAGCATCCCAGGATTTTCCTTTTCCTAGCATGCTGTTCAGTGCTCTCCACTCTTTGACATCATGTACAACTTCTATAGCAAGAGAGTGCTTAATCCCCTCTGAAGTAATTTCTTTCTTCTTTTATGACTGGAGCCCTGGACAGTCTGTTATGCTTCAACCCTGGTGCTATATTTAACTCAACCATCTTGTTCATTCTTCCTCTCATCTACAGCTTGGCTAAAAGGAAGAGATTGCAGCCATGAATAAAATACAAGGAAGAAAATCAAATTATACAACATGCTTTTAGGCAAATTCCAGCACTGGCAACATTGCCCATTCTGTTTAGGGAGGAGTTACATACAGCTTACTGCTTGGAAGTGGAATGGGAGAGTTAGGAATATAGGAAATGGGACAGAATTTGAAACAGTGCTGAGAGAGCAGTAAAATTACTCTGGTCACAGGGAGTTACCTCAGCCTCTTGCCTCAGCCTCTTTGCCCCTCTGCAAATCAGGTGGCAGCAGATGCAATGGCCCATGTATAGATTTTGCTTCCAGAGTATAGATTTCCCAGAATACTTCCCAGCAAACTTGGCCTACCACTGTACAGCCCTGCCCAAGCAAAACTAGCTCAACATGGCATTTGTCAGCACTTCTGAAACAAGAAAATTCCATTTGTCTACATTTAGATGCCGCAGCACTGTACACAACCCATCCTTTCCCATGCTAGTCCTGACACCTTTTCCAAGACAAGCACCCTCTGATTTTGTTATATCTGCAGGATGCAGACATGACACAAGAGGAAGAATGTGAATTAGAGCTGCCTGGCTCTGACATTGATCACATGCCCATCCTGCCTCAGCTGTTTGAGGTGGATACACCCTTCACCATCTCATGCACACAAAAAGAAATTACCACAATTCACAGCAATCACAATCCTGCAACATCTTATACACAAAAATTAAAAATTTTTGGGTTTTGTCCCAGTACCAAACTGCAACATCTCTGCAGTTTATTTAATACTGCTTCATTCATGTTTAGCAGAAGCATCTTCTCCTGAGGCACGCAGAGGTTGCACTGGGGGAAAAGAGGACAGATTTTCCAGATATGTGTGCCTAAAATTAACTATGTAGGTACATGCAAATACCCATGAATACAAACAATCTGCTCTTCAGAAGTATGGTAGATTCAGATAATCTCAGGGGGAAAAGGTGTCAGTTCTGTTTCTATTCAGTTGGTTTTCTACATATGACATTTTTATTTTCTATTTCACTGGAGTGCAGACAAACTGAGAGGCCCTAGGTTTAGCCTTTGAAATATTGGTACAGCTGCAGGGTGACAGCTCACAGAGCAGACCAGCACACACACACACAACACAAATGTTCAGGGAAGTCTAAAGTCACTAAAAAAACCTAATGTGCTGGAGGAGTTCATCAGCAGTCACGTTTTTAAACAATTTCAATCTGCTCTATTTCATATGTTTCTTCTCTTGGTCACAGCAAAACCTCTTGCAAGTCTGCTTCATGTTCCCACAATAGAAGGGGCTCACATACACGCTGGCAGCAAAAAATGAATTTCACATTCAGCTTTGAGATTTAAAACCACCTGGACTTAAAACTTACCTACAAAAGCATGACCCACACACTGAAAGACTCTCCATTCCAAATTTGCCAAGTAAGAACTGCCTCTACACTGAATCTAGACCCTTTTTGACCATCCCCCAAATCTGGAGCTGATGCCAAAACCGCAGATGAGACAAAGGCACCAATATTTGTTTAGCAGCCAGTTATAGGAAGATCAAACTCCTTTCAAACTTCAGATTGGTCTGAAAAATGTCAGGAAAAAGGGAAAAGATGAGACAGGAGAAACTGAAGCCTTTAGCCTGTGGCATTCTGCTCTCAGCAGGGATTTCTATCACAGACAGGTGCTCCATATCCCCAAGCCCTCTTAATGACCCAAGTTCTAACCACGGCAGAAATTATTCCCTGCACCCTTGGCCACAGAGAGGACTGGTGGGTGACAATGCCTCCAGCCACCAGCCAGGGAACCCTTCCCTATTCCCATTGCCCCAGTGACAGATAAGGGGGTGTGGAAAGGGCAGTTCTCTTGCATCAGGCTTTGCACCAGCCAGGAGGGAGGTTGGAGGAAGGCCAGCCCCCTCATTGTTCTGTAAGGCTGCTCACAAAGACTCTTTTTTTTTTTTGTTTTGTGTCCGTTTTGTTCCACCAGACCCACTCTAAATAGGCATTTTGTTTGCCATTAATGAAATCTGCTTCAATTTCAAAAGTTCTGTTTGCAGGCTGTAATCTCAGTCCTAGTCCAATTTAAATATCTGTTGTTTTGGTGGTGGACTTCTGGACCACATCCCTCCAGCTCAATGCCAGAAACATAACGGAGAAAATTTCACCCACCGTTAGGAGCCATCTGGTTCTGCTGCTCTGAAAAGTGAGACAGATAAGGAGCTGTATGATACCCATGTAAGGCAATTTGCTGGCCTGTTTATCATACCTGACTCTGGGGTGCACAGCTTTATTTTGATTTGATAAAAAGCAAAGGAGTACAGCTGCAGCACACTGCTGCTTCACTAAGCCGACAGATGGGCATCACTGTAAGGAAGCCACATGGCATTTTTTTGTTAAACTCAGCTCATTAGGTTTTATCTGCAATATGTTGCTGTATTGGCAGAAAACCTTTCAGCGAGCAGAAACATTAGCCAAAGTTTGTCAACAGATATAGGGAAGACCCTATTGTGGAAGGATATGTGCTGGGGCAGGGGTGGGCTGTGATTGCTTCTCAATGCTCACAAGTCAACTCTTGAAATGTTTTTCAGCTCTCTCTATAATTTGTGCCATCATGGCAGCTCTGACTTGCATATTAATAGAGCTGCTATTCACAGCTTGTAATTGTTGGGGCATTTCAAGACAGTTCACAAATCACATTATCTGAATAGGTGCAGGAAGTTTGTCAGCAAAACCTAGGAAGTGGAAAAATTTTCTTATGTGTCTCTGACACACAAGTAGATGCCCAAATTCTTATAATAGTGAAAAGTTCATTTCTAAGCTGAGAGCCACAGGCTGTGTTATTTTGAAGCAGTTTGGGTTGTAAACAGGTCTTTCCTATCTTGAGGAAAGATAGGTTTAATTCCAATGGGCCAGTTTAACTCTGAGAGAAAAATGAAGCCACATTCTGTGTGTTAGCAGCAGCTCTAGCCGCAGATTGGCATATGTGAAGAGCAAATCAAATTATTTTCAATTCCCAGAAGAAATACTAGGAACTTTGAAAAGTTCCTCCTCGAGGAAAGAAATCGAATGGGCTGCTTGGTGAGCTCACAGGTATTTCAACAGCTGCTCACGTGGAGTTCCAGTCCCATTTCACAGACTGGGGTCCCACTGAGGTTTTAGGAGCTCCCTTCTGACACACAAACATGCACCAAGTCATCCAAAGCCATTCAGGGAGCCAGGAGACAACAACACCTACATCTCAGTCCAGGTCAGAAATGTGCTTTCAAACCAGCCATCCTGACCCTTCCCATTTTTTGGTGTCCAGAAAGGGGTATGTGAGCACCTGCTCTGGTTTCCTCTCAGATGGAGCTAAACCACCTGCAGTAATGCCCCAGCCCTTAACAGGCACTCAGCTCTCAGGACCAAATGAATCTGAAACATCCCCCCAGAAACACACACAGTTTGGATATCAGGGCTCAGCACCATTTCTCCCTACACATTTCCAGCACTGGATAGATTTCTAAAGCAAAAGCATTGAAAAATCTCTCTTGTTTTAATTTACAAGGGGTGAATTTAATTTTACATTGGGGTTTTTCATTTACTTTAAACTCGAACTAAATCAAATTAAACTCAACCAAAATTTAATAACTCCAGCTTAAACCAAAGTGGGAATATCCATTCAGTTTTCTGGTTACTCTAAATTTACCAGTCTAATATGGTACTTTGAACTGAACCACACCAATTCAGAATCTAAATGTAACCTTAGTGTCTGTAAAAGAAAACGTTTTTCAGTGATACAGCGAGCTATGTTTTCCATTAGTGGAAAATGTGATCACATTCTGAGATACTTTATATTTTTACACTGGCTTTTATTTTTAGCTGTTTCTGTGTTAGAGCAGTGCCCATTATCTCACTCTAATTAAAGGTCACTGCTCCTGTTACTATCTATAGCTATAAAACTTCGTGGTAGACTGCCATATCTTGACCCAAAATTAATAGATGTATTTTATATCATGCATTTCCCCCTTTCTCCAGCTGCCTGGCCCGTGTGCATGTCACAGACTCTCCAGCTCTCAGCCATTTTAGGAGTTATCTGGAAGATGCTGTGAGCGGGTGAGATCACAGTCTCTGGGGACACAGCTCTCCCCATCAGCGGGATCAATCCCTTGAACAGGGCTCAGCAGCCTGGAGCAGGCAGAGCTGCCACAGCAGGGAACGTGCCAGCCCTGCTGGTTTGCTCACCAGGGCAGCCCTGAGCCCTCGGTCTCCTCCACAGGGAGCAGCTGCAGGGCTGGGGGTGCCAGGGAGAGCTGCTGCCTTTGGTGACCAGGGTCCTGCTCCAGCAGTGGCACCCGACAGACCTCTGCCTTCAGCCAAAATCCCTTCTGGGTGGATTTGCTTTCTTGCTGGATTGTTGCAGAGCAGCCAGCAAAGTGGAATGCTAACCCATAAGTAAAGTTCACTGGCATTTTTGTAATTCAAATAAAGAATACATTGCACTTGCAGGCAGCTCTCTCTGGCCTTACTTTACTGTCATGCAGTCAGAGCTTACTGTACCATGGGGTCAAATGGACTCTGTGAAATAAAAAGATTATTTCATGTGTAGAAAAGAATAGCTGCAAAGTTTGCTATATGATTTTGACCTTTTGTTGTCATATGCAACTGCAAAATAAGAGACACAATTATTCCCTCAGAAACAGTCCTATTTCCCAGTAGCCCATAAACTCCATTCATTTCAACACCAGCTGTATTCCTCCATCTCAAGCACTAAAAATTCTTCTGTCCTTTTAAATTTCAGTCTTGCTGGAGAAAAAAAAAATACAATATCTAGTCACACATGAAAGAGATAAGCTCCATGGTAATTGAACAGCAGAGATTCTGCACTCCAAATTCTGCCCGAGAGCCTGTGTGGA
Source organism: Vidua chalybeata (assembly GCF_026979565.1). NCBI lineage: Eukaryota > Metazoa > Chordata > Aves > Passeriformes > Viduidae > Vidua > Vidua chalybeata. The sequence continues at coordinate 5,980,889 of NC_071537.1, read as the reverse complement.
TATTGCCTTTCAAGGGCAGAAAGGGGAATGGCTTTTCCTGATAACCATTGTATATATAGATACCACAGGAAAAAAGCAAAGGGCTATCAGCATGGTGGGAGGGAATGGGAAAAAGAAATGGCAGGCTTGACTTTGGAAGAAACACCCCCAGATTTTACCTGAGACAGGATTTGTACATAGAATTGTGTCTCGACTCTGATGAAAATAAGAAAAATCTTCTGGCATCCAGCTTGTAAATGATATTCATGAAAATGTGTGAGATTAATGTGCTCACTTGGCACTGCCCTTCAACCTCGTAATGAAAGCAGTCAGGTCTGCGAGGAGGTGGCAGAGAATAAAGAGGGACAGGAAAAGTAGAAGTGAAACAGGGAGGAGGAATAAGCAAACAGAATTGATTGATTAAAGTATTTCCTTTCTTACTGGCTGCATGCTGGTCTCCTTTTCACCACAAACACTGGAGTTAGATGAGATTTACCCTGGTGACCTGAGCCACCTGTACTGTTCTCTACTGTGCATCAGAGGTGGATGTTGTTTTCCAGGCAGGGGTTGCATGTCCATTAAATCTCTTGGAAGATGAAGCTGTCCAGTATCCTGACATGCTGCTACTTTTTGTTTGTGCTGTTCCCTCTGTCGTGCAGAGGGTCAGCAGTGTCACCTTGTCCTTCCATTTGCAGGAAACACAAATTCATGTCCTACAATCCTCCAGCTGCTCTTTGGAGGACCTGGTTCAGCCCTTGAACACTGTTGCTCTCCAGCAGAACATTTTCAGCTCTTTGCATTGTGCTGATTATCTCAACAAGACTTTCAAGTGATTTCTAGGAGGAGGAGGAGGGTATTGAGAGTTAGCAGATCATTCTGTCCTCTGCCAGTCATCATCCTAAGGGACATTTATGCCAGTGTTGGTTCAGCCTTTTCATTAACAGCTTGATGGAAGGACTAGACCACCATATGGTACTTAGTGAAATGTAATTGTGCAGCCAAAGAAACTGTCCTGATGGCCTCCAGGATTAGTCTCAGTAACAGTGTCTGCAGTACAACCCCATATAACATCACAGAAAGGAGGTTTCTCCAGTGTTCCATAAAAAAGGAGCAAAAATGCAGCTAGAAGAGCTGTAGGAAGGACCTTGTTCAGAGGCAGGGGCTCAGTGATACCATCCTAAGGAGCAAAATTGGAGTGATGAACACCTCCCTTGTTTATAACCCATCTGGCTCCACTTGCCCTGTAGTTCCTTCTCCCAGAGCTGTGCAGCTCAATGGCTGTACAGTAGATAATCAACTTCACTGCTCACTTTGCTGGTGTGCCAGAACAAATATGTGTGCAGCACATTTGACATCAGACCTAAGCTGCCTTACAGTGAAAAAAAAAAAAAAACAAACTTGAAGCTGATTATGAAAAAGAAAAGGTAAAAAGTTTAATATCACTACTGAAGCAGTACCACAGAACCTCCTTTGAGTAAAGTTCCTGTGCTCCAGGTTTCTCCAGAAGCCATGTACCCTGTCATCTTCTATCCCTGTCACACACTACAAAACATTCTCCAGGGTGAGGAGACAGCTGTTTGTGGTGCATGAGGGAACAGCCAGTCCATCTGGGAAATAAAACTCCCATGACAGCCTTTCAATATTTCTAAATAAAATGTTATTTCCAGCTATCTGACTTCAAAAGAGGTGAGTAAAGGACACAGTAGGGAGTTTTTGAGAAAAGTTTAACTTAATAGGAAGTCCAGTTTGTTGCTACAAGCAGTGTCAGAGGGCGTTTTCAGGCAAATCTAACAGGTTTCTTAAGGCTGGCAGCAGAGTGTGAGCACTTTGGGGGAGTGCAGCAGGGGCAGGGGCTGGGGGGGAGCTGCTGCCAAGAAAGTGAAGCAGCTCTGCAGACTGAGGTGCCTACTGAAAGAAAACAAATGGAAACTTCTCCCTTTTTTTTTGCTAAGAAAATCTTACCTTAAAACACCCCAGCTTAAGTATCATGAAAGAATATGCCAGGACAAAACCTGCCTGTACTTGGGGATGGGGCACATCTGATTAAAACAAAAGAGTATTGCTTTGGGCCCTGCTCACACTTTCAGTGCAGTAACCTCATCCCTGCACATGGGTGCTGCTGCAGGAAATGCATCTCTGCACGTGCACTCTGCTGTCCCCTACCCTCCCATGCAAGCAACCCACAGCTGGTTGGACATTCTGTCTCCGTGGATGCTGCAGTGAGAGCTGGCAGGAGACTGAAGGCTTGCAGCTCCTACTGACCCTGGTGGGGAGGGAAGGGATTCAGAATCCCCTCTGAGGTTCTGCTTTGCATTTGTATCTCATTAAAAAGGGTTGTTTGTACCATTTTGAAATAAGTAGGTCAGACAACCCTTACCAGTGTTCCAGTGTTCCAACCCTTTCCAGTGTTACTCACTTTGCTGCTGATGTGGATTAGCACTAAAAAAGTAACATTAGTCTTTTCTCATGTGAGGCTGCAAATTACCTTCTCTTGTTTAATTCCATCACAGGAGAAAAGGACAGCTGAGCTGCCCACATCTCCATTTGGATTTTCTTCTGTATATGTTTTGCTTGCTTACCAGGACTTCCCATCCTCCCTTTTGTATCAGCACAGAGACAGGACCTTGTTAGGTTGCCTCTTTGTATTTAAGAAACCTAATCTGCCCCCCTGCCAGCATTGAAAAACACAGAGGAAAGAAAAACACTTTCTGACCTCCAAAGGATTTTATGAATTAAGTAGATCCTTTCCTTTTCACCAGGAACCACAGAACAAAGCTGGTAGTGATTGGTGAAGTCAAAGATATCAGGAACTGATGCAACTCAGTATTCAATGTGCCATTTCTCCAGAGACAAATTCCCTCCAATTTACCTTCCTGGATTTGTTCCTTTCTTTTTTTGTCCTCCCTCTGTTCTTATCCCAGTGCTGAGGAGGGACAGCATTGAGGTCCAAGCTGACAAACAGCAAATGAATTCTTTCTGTGCTTTAATTGACTTCTGAGGTCAATGAGGACTCCATAGGCCAGCTTTTCCTTATCTCCAGAGTAACAGTGCCTATGGAATGGAGACATTTATATCCAGCTCCAGGAATGGCATGATAACTGTATTTATCTTTCCAGGTGATTGTGCCAGACTCATCACCATGGTACCTGCACTGCACTGACTTTCAGCTACAACCTTTTGCTGCAGAAAGCTTTCAGTGGCCCTCACCCCCCTGCTGGGAGCCAGGAAGTGCAAGGGACCATTGATGCTGCTCTTGAGTTATTTGGGGAGGAGGGTAAATGTTAGTGTTGTTAATCATTCCTCACTGTTTGCATCGTGGCTCACTGTGGTATGCTAAGTGCCTGAGCTCTCCTGGCAGGCTGAGGGGTTGTGGATTATTAATTATCCCTACTCTCAAATATATAAATCATGATCCCAGTAAAGGCAAAAGAAGAGAAGCAGCAATCTCCTGTTAACTCTTCCAGCTCCGAGGATGCTGTCTGTCCTCATCTGTGTCACCAGAAGTCCTGGTTTTTCCCTGTGCCAGTCACCTTTCCAAGAGAGAGGCCCCTGTAGTTTTAAAGTGTCCCTCAAACCTACTCAGGCAGCATTCTCACATCTTCCAGTTTTGGGGTTTTAGGCCAGGCTCAGAAGATGACTGAGCTTCCAACTGCCAGACTCATGCAATGAGGGAAGGCAGCTGGCTGGACATCAGACCCCACTTCATTCCTTGTGTGAGAGCCTGGAACAAAAGCACACAGCACTGCTGCAATCAAAAATAATGTTGGGTAGAGGGAGAAGACACATTGAAAAAAAAAACAGGGAAAATAAGCTTGATGGGATTCTCAGACCCATAGAAATCAGGATCGTTTAATAAAACTTCCTAGATCATTTGATGTTAATACAATTCTCATATAGAAAAGGGGAGTGGGGAAAGAGAAAATGTCCTCCTTCACTCCTTCTGAATTATTCTATATTTCTGAACTGGAGCAGAACTTCCTCAGCTGATCTAAATATTATATCCAATAAATAGTTATTGGGGTAAGGCTGCACCCAAGCCAAGCCCACAGGCTAGACAGTCTTCTAGTTTACAGGAAATCTTTCGAACTGTAGAGCCCTTCATCAGTGCCAGAAATCCATATTGACTCCAACCCCAGCTAATGCTGTTCTCAAAAGCCAGACGAAACCACTGCTCAGGCTGGACCCTCTTTCAAAGCTGCAACAAGATCTGTAATCCAGGAATCACATTTTCAATCAAGCTCCAGACAGTGCATAACCACAGCACGTGATGTATCACTACACTACTCCAGCTCACCATAGCTAGGAAACAATTTAAGTTCATTCTAAGTAAATTTGCAATACATAAATAGGCTTAAAAAGGTTATTTCCCAAATGCTCATGTTTTTATAACACTTTACAAGGCACTGATATTTCAGGTTAGAAAAGAAGAAGGAGTGGGTAGAGTAGGCTTTTGAAAAGAGAAAATGTTTCAATAAGATAATGATGTAGTACTAAAAAAAAAGATATTTTATGACTGAAAAAGACAAAATTTGCAAAGCAATATTGCTTAAAGTGATTTATCTCAAGAGAGTATCGTGGTCTGAAGGCAGCAAGGTTCAGTTCAAGTGATGTATCTCAGGGCCCTGATTCCTTCCACCTCAGTTCTAGGGAAAAACTGCCAGGCCAGAAAGAGGACAATGCTCACTTCAGTTCCAGGACCAGACCCTGCTTGCAAGAAAAATGCTGCTGAGATCTTCAGAAGACCCCCCTGTGGGTGGGAGGGAGCTGGCTAAATCATCAGGCCAGATCTACAGCAAAAATCTTCCACCAAGATAAGATTTTATTTCAGGCAGACTTCTCCTTCCCCAAATTCATGTATAGACATGAGGTCTGCCCATGCCAAGCATCCCAGGCTGGTATGGGAGGGGAGGAGCTGCTGCTCCTTAGAGCAGAAGGCAGCTATTGCAGCAAAAATCCACAGGACATGCTCTGGTAGTATTTTGTCCAATAGTTTGGCCACTTTAAATATAGCACAAAATGAAAGATTATTGTTAATTGTTGTGACTCGCGTGCATGTTTTATGTTACAGCACAGATTAATATTTTGGTGGGTTTTTTTTTCTGTTGTGCTCCAATGTTTATAGCAAATAACAGTAAATCTGGGGTTTATGTCACCATAAGTTAGCCATAATGCTCCCTTGGAGCAAAGCAAAGCAGCAGAAATCCTAATTACAGTGATGACGAGCAAGAGCTGTGCTCTCAGCATTTCCCAATGGTTTGATTTCAGGTTGAGATAGGCATGTTTATAAGAGATCACAGAGGTTTGGTTTGTGAGCATATACAGCCAGATTCTCCTGTAAATCAGCAGAGCCCTGCTCCAAGCCCCTGGAGCCCTGGGCTCCAGCCCCAGGGGAAGGGTTGGTGTCAGTGGAGCTGCATCATTCTACAGCAGCACAGCCCATTACAGTTAAGAGCTTGCAGCACCAGAGTGGGCCTTAAATATTGAAGATTTTATCTTGCAGTGGGCTAAAAGGATTCACATGTCCTTGGAGCAGCAGGCATTTAGTACATCTCTGGAGCAAGGCAGAGCTCTGCACAGTCATTTTCTGTTACCATCTGAGCAGGGCTCTGTCACAGTGGCTAAAACTCACCCCTGTGAGCACACCCTGCATGGAGCACACCTGGACTGGAAGCTCCCTTCAGCCTTTGAAGTGAATGCAAATGGATTTATACAAGGGGCAATCTCCATCCTCTCTAAATTATCCAGCCCTGGAGCTAAAACCCCCCCTATGCACAGAACTGCATCCAAGATCTCTGCAGATGGGATTGGGTCAGTGCAATACCTCTGCTCAAATTTAGATGGACAACTACAGAGAGCAGCTGGAGCATCCCTAGAAGGAAAAATACATCTGACTCCCCACTCTGCTAAGTCAATAGGCCCAGCATAAAACACCTACAGCACCAGCAGTGCCTCAAGAGCCATAATAACCAATCTGCATAAATTAATCAGGTATTTATAAATAGCTAATAAAATGGAGAAAATTGTGGGCAAAGCAGGAACAAAAAGATGTGATTATGGTTAAGCAAACATGAGCTGTTACAAAGTTTTCTCACTTACCTGTGATCAAGGCATGGCTGGATTAAGCCCCTTGTGTTCCCACACAAGGGTGAGGATAAGCAGAGGCATTGGGATCCCATCTAGGGCAGCCTGGGAGGGTGGAAAGCCAATGTATTCTTGGGAAAACAAATATTTTGCTTTTGGTTTGGGAATGCTGTGGCTCACAGAGCCACACAGGGATTGTGGGCTGGCCCAGATGTTGCTGGTGGTGATTTTTCACATGGACAAGCTCTCAGCTCTCCAGGCAAGGAGGTTTCCATCCCCAAGAGCTGCTTCAGAGAACCTGCTCTAACATAGAAAAAAAGCCATTCTCTAAGTAATGATGCCAGGAAGAAGTTCACTTTATCTCAGAAGCTGGATTTATCTGGACACAAAAACCACTGCAGAATACCTGTAGAGCAGTAGCTGTCCCAGAATAGCTCAGGCAATCAGTCACAAACAGGCCATCAATCATCCTGAACCATTTTGAATTGTTGATTCACAGAGTTGCTTAGGCTGAGAAAGACTTCCAAGACTGTAGAGCTCACCACTAAACCATGTCCCCAGGTGCCCCATCTGCACATCTTTTAAATCCCTCCAGGAATGGTGACTCCACCACTTCCCTGGGCAGCCTGTCCCAGTGCTTGACACAGCAAGCTTTGGGCTGAGAGTGACTTTTCCTGGATGGGAAAAAGGAACAGGAAGGATCTGTAGCCTGGATGAAGCCAAAGTTGTATTTCCTATACTCTCTTCATACAATGAACTTCTCCAGGGCCCTTCTGTGGTCCTTCTGTTGCAATGCTGTGCCACTCAGAGGGGGCAAATTCAGCTTTCTGCTGCACTGGTGGCAGTGGCTTTGCCCTCATGTCATCAGCAGATATTAACTCAATTGGGGTTTTGTTGTTTTCTCTGATGCCACCTCTTATTTTGCTAATCTACCTAGGAGTAAATATTGCCAGGAGGAAGACTCTTCTTAGAAGAGCTCCTGAATCATCTCTCCTGTTTTCTAAGATCATTTGAATTAGACCAAGACTCTCTAGTCATAGAAGCTACAGTATATTGAGCACACTCATTTGATTACAATTACTGTAGTTTCCTGGACTAATATTTAAATGGAAAAATACATTCAAAATGAGCCAATATTAGGTATAGACCTTGCAGACAAAACACTTATTGTACTGAAAATTTGGAATACTGCATATGAGGTCTGGGGGAAAAAATCCTGTCTAAGTGATTTATCCAAATTGTAAGAATGTGAGGGAAAAAATACCAGAAATACTACAGAACCCACCAATTACATGTTGTTTTATGGGCAAGTTCTTCAACAGAAAGCAGTAGCAACTTACATTTTCCACAATGAAATTGAAAATGCACTTATATATAAGTATAGTGGATTATGACTTTGCGAAATATTGCAGGGGTTTTTTATTTGCTTTTGCGAGTAGTTAAATTTTAGGGCTACTCACATTCCCCCTCATCCCCAAATTTAAAAGGCAATAAATTGCTTTAGTGTTTTCAATTTCTTTTCCTTCAAGAGATGCAAATTGATTGCCTGAGTCCCTCTACAAACTCTCTGCTTAGGAATAGGGGAGAATAATTTACAAGGCCATTGGCCCCATCCAATCCCCCTTTAGCTCCAGTACACCAGCAGGGTGGGGAGTGGGGCAAATCGTCCCACAGTGGGTGCCCTCCCCAAATTGTTGGATTTTTCCAGGAGTAAGGATCATTCCCTGAGCAAAGCCTTGCTGCCATTCATGACAGAGATGCCACACAGATTTGCAAAATGAAAACTTACAAAGCCTTGAAGTGTGAGGGGCTGGCACGGGGCTGATCCTGTAAATAATTCTCTGCCTGGGAAGGAGAGATGCTGAGATAAATCTGAGATAAACCAAGGGATGCCCAGCCAAAGGCACGTCCTCCCCAACCCTCCCCAAGTGGTACACACAGAAATCCTGTAATCCCACCCCCACCCTCATCTGATATCCACTGACAGCCCATCAAACATCCCCTCTTTATTTAAATTCAAGTGTGAACAAAATCAGCAAAGAAATATAGGGTTTAATTAATGTTTGCCTTCACCGTAAATGAACGAGAACTTTGATTTTTTTTGCTATATTTTACTAATCAGAGTCATTCAATATCTTGGATGCTAGTAAATTAATTCTGAACTAATGAAGTTAAAGGAGGTCATTTGTTAGAGAAAACTGATTACATCTCAAGATCTCCCAGGGACCTAAATGAGAAAATCACTATAATGAAAAAATATTTTAAATGATGCAGGTCAACCAAGTAAATCATTAAGGATGCAGGGGGGATGGAAATATTAATGACACCATGACAGGGAAATGCCAAAAGGGAAGTGAGCTGACATAAGTAAGCAAAAAGACACTTACAGAGAAGGCAGGCTTGGTTCTTTTTTCTCCTTATGAAAGGAGATTGAATGATTGAATCACACAAATTTCATTGCTTGCCTCAAATTAGTCACCTGTGTCCAGATATTGCAATTACAGCAATGAACTAATGTGCATTATGCACAAAAATTTATTTGTATGGCACAAAAACCTGTTTAGCAGTATAAATCACAGTGACACCTCAGGCCAAAATATGGGCTGTATTCTCCAAGGCATGGGAGAAAATATGCAAAGGGAAAGGAGAGATCCCTGCTTCTCAGAGGTTTAATTTCAACAAACAAGTTGAGTGATGCAAGAATTTGTGGCACAACAAGCCAGGCTAGGACTTGAACAGTGGGAGCAGTGTAGCCTGGATGTGCAAGAAATACCCCCAGAGAGTGCAGCTCTGGTCTGCCCAGCCCAGCAATCCCACTGCCTTGGACCCTAAACAGGGCTCTCTCTTTAGGGACAACATCTGAGCCTGGCCACTCTCTGCAGCCTGCTGTCCCCCTGCTCCTCCAGGATCTGGAACAACTGCAATAAGGACACAGAAAACACTGCTCTGCCTGTATTATTTAGATCCACTTCAGCCCTGCTGGATTAAATTAAACGTGTTTAGTTCCATTTTTAACCTTCTGGGACAACACACTGTTCACTGCCTGCTATGAGAAAGAGCAATTTCTTTCACCTATCTGACATTTATTTCCTGCCAGTTTCAGAGTTCCTCCCCCCAGAATTTGGTGAGAAACTCTTCCAAGTCCATCTAATTCATGACTTTAATAACTTTGATTATGTCTTTCTCAGCAGTAAAACAGGTCCCAAAGCTCTGCTCTCACCAAGGACACCCTGGATCCTGTGGCTGCCACTGCACATGGATCTCATGATTTCTAAGAACCTGCAGCAATGTCTCTCTCCTAACTGCTCAGTGCCAGTTCTGAGCATTGTGTGGGCAGGATTTAAACCCTTCTTTTTCCCTGTGCCTTGAATACTCTCATGAGAATCCCTAAAACATCCCTTTTGCCATATTCACATAAACACTGCAGATGTGAAGGAGCCCAATCCTGTCTGGCAAAGCACACAGAATTCCACACATCCAGACAGCATCCCAAGTCAGGTTTGCTGAGTTTTACTGAGCCACTTTACAGGGCTTCTGGATACTATCAGAGAAAAAAAAACAAACTCAAAGGGGAGTTTGAAGGTAGAAGCAAAACAAGGCAGAAGGTGCCAAGTCAATCCACATGGGGCATGGCAGCTGTAGCTGGTAAGGAAAGTTGCAAAGTTGCATGGTATGGCTAGGGAGAAAAAGGAGGGGGAAAAAAAAGAGAAAAAACCCCAGATCTCTGTTCTATAGTACAAAGATGGGATCCTCTCATGGATTCAGGAAGGTAGGGAGAATTTAGGGAATATTAGAGGACAACAGCAGCACCAAGAAAATAAGTTGAAACAGGAAGTACTGACACACTGTTCACAAAGATTACTAGAAAGTGGTTTATTCAAAGGAAATAAGACTCTATAGGGATCCTAGATCCACTAAATCCACTTTCAGGATTTCTTGACCAAATTAGCCATAGAGAGATACATTAGTCCCACAGAGCAGATGCAAAGTATTTTAAATTAGCACATCAGGCAGTTCTACCACAAAGAGATGTAATTAGATTTGAGGAGCCAATACCTCAAGCAGAGCCTGAAAGAGTGATCAACAGTTTACAGCTTGGAAAACTCCCAGAGCTGGAAGCCAAATCCTTTGGAGCATTTAAACAGAAACTCATCCCCTCATTAAATGGAGCATTTGCTGAAATTCCAGGAAAGCCTAGGATGAAACTACCATACTGATGCTACACAGAAAAAAGGCAATGCCATTCATTATTGAGGGTTCTTATGATTTATTTCTCTTTTAAACACAGGTACTAAAATCAGTGCTAAAAAGCAGATGACAAGATGGAGATTGCTTTCTCCAACAGTAAGACTTTCTGATCTTTTAGTGACCAGTTGTTTAATTGCAGTCTCCAGATCAGCAATAACAGCAATTGATTTGTGTTCATTAAAACTCTCTAGTAGAACCAAGAACTAACACTGATGTTTACAATGTAAAGATAGCATTAGGCTGAGTTAAGTAACTACCTCAGTTAATATCATTATGATGATTTGACTTCTATGTAAGTATGCCTTGTATTGAACCAAAACCTAGAATTCCTGTAAGAGCTTCATTAAATAAATATTCTCCAAGGATGGAATTAACCATGACTGTTTGTCTCTTTTTAATTGGTCTTTCAATTAAAGTTTTCTGCCAACTTCAGATGAGAAAGCAAACACTTCAAACTGAGCTCTACTTCATTGTATAGGGTGCATTTCTGTTTATATCCATTATATTGAAATATTATGAAAGCAGGCATTAATTTAAAAAAGACATCTGGAATTATCAACTACCTGACACAAACACCCCAAATCTCCAATTGTTTGTGTGCAATGCCCAGGAGAAAGAGCTGCCACAGTCAACTGAAGATGTTTAGGCCAGTACAGGAAAAACAGGAAAAGGACAGTTCCAGCGAGCTGAAAAGGAACAGATTACTGACACATGTAGGGGAAAGGGAGGAGGGTTCATTCCTGCAGGAAAGCATCAGGCTGGTTTAAGTTAATTCTACACCCAGAAACGTTCCTGTCACCTCACTGGCACCTGGGAATTCACTTCTGCCGTACCCCTCTGCCTTTGCTGTGTGAGTGCTGCCCATGAAATCACTGCCCCACAAGCAGGGTGGAGAAAAAAAAACAAGCTTCAAATGAATCTGCAGTGTTTTTTCTCTCATCCCAAGAGAATTAGTAGGGCCAGAAGTATCAGAGTGATGTATTTCTCACTCCTCTACCTCTACATGGAGGATGGCATTTATAAAACAGCTAATTACAGTTCAAATCATAAGTAAGCACTAAAGCTGAGTTTCATTTTAGTCAGGTGCATAAATCTTCCTCATCTATAAAAGTTGGAACAGATGTACAGTGGCTGTGCATGCCTGACATCACCATTCCACGTGGTTGATCCAGATAGAAAATGAGGGTTGGTTTGCCATGCTTGGTGTGCACATTTGGAAGGCAGGATATTCTCCATGCAATAATTTCTCATTCCTAACCTTGAGAGGACCATATATTTTTTGTATATGCATGTATGTGTGTGTGTATATATACATATATAGATTTAATTTAAGGCACCGATAGACCTAAGTTCCAACGGTGCAAAATAAAGTGTTCCTCTGACAGGTGTTCATCACAGTTTGGTAACACCTCCCAAATTTCTTAAGATGTCTTCACCCTCTAGTACAGCAGTCCCTGGACCATATAAATTCCAGCATTTTGGCCTGCCCCAAGTTGCACCTACAGAAATGAGTTCTGGTTGGTGGTGGAAATTCAGGCTGCGCAGCTCAAAGTGCACACATGGTCCAGCTGGAAGAGGACACCTGTGTGCTCTGATGAAAACTTGGAAAAAGAATGAAATTTATCATCAGCAAAACAGAGGTGTTAAATTTTTTTTTTCCTCTTCGTTGGCCAAAAGACCCGGTGGATCCATTACTAATATTTAGGAAAATTTTTAACTTAATAAAAAAAAGAAATTACAAATAACAAGGGTGTCTCTGAAAAAGACCACTGATGCTGTTGAGGAATTCCCCTTCACCATTTAATACAAGAACTTCTTGCAGAAATTCTTTCTCACTTCTAATTCAAGAGTGAAGTTCAAGAGATTTATTATTAAAACACATCCAATAAATTCCTTTTTTTATTTTCCATGTTTGAAGGGTTTCTGCCCCATTGGCAGTTGGCAGCAGATCTTTGTTCTCAGTAGCTGAGATGGTGCAGTAGAATTCAAGTGAATTGAAGCCCTGTTTCAAAGGAAACATGTCTGCCTCAAGTCCAAACATTTCATGACATCCTACCATGAGACGCAAAGGAGTTCTGGTAGGAAACCACTCTGGATTCTAATCTTTGTTTCCTACAGCTGTCAACTGGAGCATGGCAAGGAAACCATGGGGTTTGCATCACTTAAAAATATTGCAATCTCTTGGCTGTGAAAGAAGAGTGTGGCTCAAGCTGCAGCAATCTACTTCACACCAGTCTAATCTTGGTGTAATTAGAGGATCACTGCCAAATAGGAGCATATGCTTTGTCCAAAAATCTCAATGCACATCTCTCTGTGTCTATGTCTGTTGAATTATTAAATTCAGAACCCCATAGCAACATCTATGATAATACATCCTGCTGCTATTATTATACACAAGAAGCTCTAAAGTCACTTTTAATCAAAAGAGATCCTTTTAAATCTATATCTGGTTTTCGTGACATTACTCTTAACACAGCTGATGAAATATTAAGCATGCAATTACTGTACATGCTCTATAAATGGCTTTCCTGATATTCAGGCTGTATAGAAGGCTGTGTCAAAATGAGAAGGAAGTTATTTTTCTCCCGAGTACCTTTTTCCCAGAGAGAGATTCAAGATCAGGTTGAAAGCATTTCACTCAGGAGTGACAGGAACCCCAACCAAATACAGAATTAATCACCAAAAAAAAAAAAAAATAGACTGGAGGAGAGAAACCATCAGAACTCACAAGTGCTGTCCTGCAGAAGGCTGGGCAGTCACACTCAGGCTCCACACCTGGGGTCCCCTCTGGAATGTGTTGAGTCACCCACAAAAGAAAGGGAGATACAATCTTCTCAAGAAAGCTTGTTACAGCCTTGCAGGCACATACAAAAAAACACAGGATAAAGGTTACTTTGTGCTCATTTTTCTAGGGAAACAACACTCAGAAATGAGAGATGCCACAGTGCAGTTGCTGACACTGTTGAGTCTCCACACAGAGTGAAAAGGGAGGTTCATTTTGCAGGCATCCTGTTGCCATCCCACTTTTGGAACTGCAGCCATAGGCAGTGTTGGTTGATGGTGTCTCATGGCCTGATAGGGCTGTGCTGCTGTCATTGTATCTGCACAGGCAGATACAATTTACATTTATAAAACAGCTAATTACAGTTCAAATCATAAGTAAGCACTAAAGCTGAGTTTCATTTTAGTCAGGTGCATAAATCTTCCTCATCTATAAAAGTTGGAGCAGATGTACAGTGGCTGTGCATGCCTGACATCACCATTCCATGTGGTTGATCCAGATAGAAAATGAGGGTTGGTTTGCCATGCTTGGTGTGCACATTTGGAAGGCAGGATATTCTCCATGCAATAATTTCTCATTCCTAACCTTGAGAGAACCATATATTTTTTGTATATGCATGTATGTGTGTATATATATATATATATATATATATATACATATATATTTGGAGAGCTCCAGTATCTGTCTGTCACACTCACAAGGCTCTGAGTAAAACACAACATAACCAAAATACAGCTCCTCACTGCAGCATGTGACTGACAGGAGTAACCATCACTGGCACAAACAGGTAGAAACCTTACAAATCCACTCTCACTTCAGGACGTTTATTACCCTTGGTGATTAGAAAACCCATTAGGAACCCATCACACGGCTGCTGATTGCTGTGGTTGTGGGCAAGCTGCTCATTATTGAAACAACATGCACAAGAACAAAAAAAAAGAACAAGGAAAAAGGTAGGTGTCTTTTGCTGTCACAGGGACAAATGTTCCTGTTCCTTTACCCACAGCATCCTTCCTCTTGAACACTGTCAACAGCTGCTGCAAACTGAGGGAGAAGCCTCCTATTCTGGGCCACTGCTCTCTGATCTTCCCATGGTTCTCCCACTTTGAAATGGAAGAAGCTGGCTGCCAGACTGGGGAATCCTTTCATTTCAATACCCATTCTTATTACTTTCAGAGTTGTGCCAGAATCCCTCATTCCTCCTGAACCTGAAGCTCCTCCTTACATTCCTGGCTCCCTGTAGCACAATTTTCTTTCCAAAAGGGCATCATCAGTCCCCTCTTATTATACAGAAGGCTTTTCAGGAAAAGGCATAGCTGGAAGGATCCCAACAGCTGGTATTTATCCAAGAGACTGATAATTGTATGCAACATGGGTCTCAAAAATTATTAGACAGCTCTGGCTTTATAAAGATGTGATGTAGAGAAGGTCAGGTTAAATGCAACAATCCCTTCCGGACTTAAATACTATGAATCTGCAAAAAGATCATTTGTTTTATTCAGCATCTCATAACTAAATGATTATGCTCACCCTTCCTCCCAGCACATCATTATCAGTGACAGATGCACAAAATAATACTGCTCCAGACAGAATGAAAGATAATAGGCACAAAAGAGGGAAAAAAAAAAATAATCTACAGTATTTAGATATTACTACCAGGAGGCATGAAGATATTACTCACTTTGGTCTTGCATTAGACAGCAACATCTGCATCAAAACAGATGCATTTTCACAAAAGCAATAAAAAATTACCCAGCTGATACAATATCTGATATATTTGTGGTATATTGGTATATTGCATTATTTCCATGCAGCTGGAGCCCTACAATCAATATCCTAGTCCTCTGGATCTGGAAGGAGGTTCTTTGTTCCCTTATGAGCCTGGATCTGGGATACTGGATGAAAATCTAAATATTTAAAGTAGCATTCAAGTTGTTAATTTATTCCACTAAACAGTCTTTCTGGACATATTCCAATATAAAGTAAAATGCTTTGTGCTGTAATGGAAGAATTACTGCTATTAAAGGACTTAATCCCAAATACATCACAGTGCATTTCTTTATACATCCAGCAGAGTCTGAAAGGCTGTTTTTTGATCAGGTTCATATTTTACAGATAAGCATTAAGTGCAGGTTACAGCATTGGTCCACACCAATGGTTCCCCACCATACAAAAGCAGAGCTTTGCAGAGCCAGCAAAGCTGGACTGTTTTAGCTGGAAGTACTGCAGGTTTAAATAGCATTAACATATTTTCATCCTTGTCTCCCTGATCAGCCTTTCCACAGCAACAACTTTCCCTGGTGCCAGGACAGATTCACCAGTAAAGTTTGCAAAAGCAGGCACAGAGGATGGGCACGGACGTGCTGGCACAGCCTGAGAGAGGCACCCAGGAGCTGCTGCCCCACAGGACACAGGTGGCCCTGGGCAGGGACAGCAGGAGCTGCTGGAGGCAGCCCAAGGACAGCAGTGACACCTGTGCTGGCAGGAACAGGAGAGCAACACACCCACCACAACAGCTTCCTAAAACAGAGTTAGGACTTCCTTTGGCAGCATCCTGGAGGGAAGTGTAGCAGCAAATGCATGGTGTGGAAATCAAGGCTGAGTGGAGACACAGGATTTTACTGCAGAGAGGTGTCCAGGGCACAAGGGAAGGTTATTCACAGCCCATGTTTGTCTTTCTGGATGCCCACAATAACCAGAAGGGAGGGATGCTAGGAATGAGGAATGCAGCAGTTTGAAAGTATTTGCAAGTATCTCCTTCAATCTCACTAGGAGATAATTGTTGTGGCAGTCTGGGGCTTTTTGGGAATACAATACATTTAAATGAAAGGGAGGAAAAGTAATAGTCAAAGCTACCCAAGGATTCAGGTAAATGCTATTGGCCTGTGTAGGGAACAGATAGCTGAAAGCAGTAAAGAAATTATGAGAAAAGAAAGCACTGGATGGGCAGCAGGAAATAATCAAAAAGGATTGGGAGACAGGAGTCTAATTTTATGAAGGATTTTATGAGGGATACAAGAACCAGTCAGCAGAAAGTCAGTGTCAGATACTTAAGAGTAGAGAATGACAGACTGAAGAAGAATCTCGATGGATGCAAAAGGAATAAAGTCCTCAGATATTACTTCAGAAGGGACATGTACAGCTGAAAACAGGGGAATATTTATTGCAGAGGAGAGAATGGGATTATTTCTGAATCCTTTTGCACTCTGCATTTTTAAGACAGCAGTGAAATACCTGACTGCAGACAATATGTTCACAAAAAAGGCACTAACAGGCTTGTGCTTACAGTGATGTTTTTCAGGACATCTCCCTTTGATGCAGGCTTGTTACCTCCTCCTCCCAGCAGCAGGAATGATGCCCATGCAGACAGCTAAAGACATTTTAACTGCTTGTTTTCCCTGGGCTGCTGCAGGTGAAATATAGACTAGCAAGGCCAGTGCTCCCCCAGGAGCAGGACTTGTTCTGGGGACACTGGAGCCAGGTCAGGTTTGCTGAATTGGCCTCTGAAGAAGACTTTGGTTAGAGACCTGCAGAATTCACTGGTGACAAATTAAAAGGGAATTACTCTAAACCACTTCTTCAAAGAGAAAGGACAACATTGTCCATCCACTGACACTAAAAGGCAGATGAGTCACTGGAAAAGATGAGTGTTTAATTCAATTCACCATCTTTCATATTCCAGAGGTTATAGAGGTAATTTCTCTTCAGGTTGTGCTGAAGCACCAGCTCATAATTTTGAAAGAGTGATTTAAAATCCTGCCTTTGCTGCATGGTGTTCCCAGAGCAGAGAACATAATTCAGCCTGACCCATACTTATTTTTCCACACATCTACATTTACTAGCCAGAGCTCTGGAAGGAGACTGGACATCCACAGGAGGGTTGGGTTCCAGAATCTGATGTCCAGATTGACAGAAAGCCAAGTAAAGGACAGATGTAGCAGTAGCCCTCTTTTCAGAGTCAGTGCTAGTATTTTTCATCTCAATATGTCCATGCCATAAAAACCTTTCTGACCAAGCACAAGCTTTTGCTTTTGTAGTGCCTGAGAAAGTTGGAAGAGCAGTTCCAACAGGGCAGTTGGAAAAGCAATTCCAACCAGTGAAACAGTTTCACCCCACCTCATGCATCCCTTCCCAAACAGGTTTTGAGGAGAAACTCTTATTTCCACAGCAGGGAAATAAGAGTTTCTGTTGCTAAAAAATTCATATTACAAATGGTCACCAGTTCATAAGTAATGGTCTGACATCAACACAATAAAATTCAGTAAGGACACAAACAGAAATCCAACACAAAAGCATGAGTCAGGGGTCACTGGTTCAACAAAATCACTGCAGAAATTGAGTTTATTACAGACCATCCAAACAGCCACCATCACACTGCACACACAAGGATGGCCCTGCTCTGGGAGGCACTGGCAGATGTGTCATGTGCAAGACATGGGAGATGGACATTCTGCTCTACACACAGCTGAGAGATCTCAGCTGGAATGTTGCAACTGGATCTGAGCATCTTGCTAAGAAAAATGCAGAAAATTTAGAGATGATTCAGAAAAGATCAACAAGAACCGTAAGAAGTATAGACCAACACAAATTACAGGGAAACTTGGAAACAATTGGTTTAATTTTCACTGTAGAAGCAGAGTCATCTGACTATAAGGCAAACTGGATATCAGTCTCTAAACAGGTAAAAGAAGAATATAATTGAAGAAGACTACAGTAATATGATC
Source organism: Vidua chalybeata (assembly GCF_026979565.1). Classification (NCBI taxonomy): domain Eukaryota; kingdom Metazoa; phylum Chordata; class Aves; order Passeriformes; family Viduidae; genus Vidua; species Vidua chalybeata. Next base: position 5,963,075 of record NC_071537.1, on the reverse strand, counting down.
CCAGGCTGGATAGACCTGGTTCTGCAAAGGAGCAGGGGGAAGAAGCAGAGCTTGACCTCTTAAGTGCACCCCAAGTAAAATATTTAAGCAACATATTTAAGATACTTTTATATAGAATTTTACACTTATATATAAAATATAATATTGTGTTGATTTTATAAATTATTATATTAAAACCCATAATTTTATATTTAATATTTTCTATATTTTATATAATTATGCATAAAAATATATAGTTAGGATATACTTAGGATATGCTGTTTATAGCATAGGATGTACTAGTGAAATAAAATGTCTTATTTGTTAAATACTCTGAAACATCACAAATTAAATCTCAAGGAGATTAATACACTGAAAAAAACCTGCCAAGGCAATACTTGCACACGTGTGGCATAAGCATTAGGACATACAGGTAACATGGCTTGATAAAACATCAAAATCAATTGCACCCAAAAATACTGTTGCTCTCAGCAATTGCATTTCTTGTAAACACTTTAAAGGATTGATTCAATAATCAATCCTGGATTCATCCAATAAAACTATAGACAGGAATATGCAGGTTGATCACAAGGAAAGTTACTAAACCTCATTCAGCTAATAACATTTTCTAGCTTGAAGCTTGATACCTTTATGGAATTTGAGCTAGCGGAGCAGCAGCTGATATTCCTACTTTCCATGCAAATGCATAATCCTTTTCTGAAGGCTACTAAGCTCTTTGCCACCAAAATCAGTGGAACTCTGGCTGTTTACATCGGCTCCGTGAAAGGCTTTGAAGATGAAAAGAGCTGTGCAAGTGCTAAGTGCAGCTATTTTGGCAAGAAATCTAGACCAGAAACACAGGCTATTACACACAGGTCCTATTGTTTCCTGTCATCCTTGTCAGATGGCACAAAGCCAGCAAAACCCAGGCAGTCTGATAAAAAAAGGCAGAGGGAAAAAAACCCCGTTTTCCTAAGGATGCTTTCAGAGGCACTCTTAGCAGAAGGGCACAGTAAAACTTTGCTTTGTGTCCATTGCTAATCCTTACTTGTATCAACTCTTTCATTTGTTCTGACGTGGTTTTTGATCAGTCACTAAGTCAGCATTTAGGGGACTCCCTATGAACATCAGTTTATGCACATGAGCAGGAGAAGGGTGGGGAGGTTGAGGTGAAGAGGCTGGTGGCAAAAAATAGCTCAAAGTTCAGCAGGAAAAATAAGAATAGAAAGATTGGTCTGAAGAACCCAGTTCACAGCAGATGAAAGGACCCTAGAAAAACTTCCTGGTTCAAATAGAAGAGAGCAGGTGTAGGGTTTGTTGTTGTCTTTCTTATGCTTATTGGTTGTGGGATTTGGTTGGTTTTTTTTAGACTAAGGAGTCAAAAGTCTCACAGTTTTGAAAAAAGTTCAAAAGAGAAAAATTATTAAAAATGGCATTGGAAACACATGCTATGAGCAGGTAGGGAATCCACAGCTAAAGAACTGTACAAACCAATTCCTCAAGAATGTAAATAAAAACAGAGTAACAATGAAGAGAAAGAAGAGGAATCAAGGGGAAAGTGAAAAAATAGCTAGAGATAAACAGGCTGGGTTTAGGGCAGGACTCAGAAAAAAAACACCAATATAATATTTTAACAGAGGTCTTGGAAAAGTCTGCAGGACCCAACTGAACCTGATAAATTAAATTCATAAAATCTGAGCAAAAGTGCATGAAAGATCATAAAACTCAACCCAGGAATTATTAGAGGACAATAAAATATAGGTTCAGGTATCCCAAAACCCTGCAGGCTCTAAGGGCTCCAAGTGAAGAACAAGAATCACAAAGACACTGGAAAGAGAAGGATTAAGTTGCTACTGCAAATGAATCAAGAATATTGCAAGATCCATGTGGTTAAAGCTGGGTTTTTTTACAAAATTCATAACTGAAGCAAGTCAGCAGCCTGGAGGGAAGCAAATGAAGAAAACTCATTGGCTGCCGAAATTGCTTCAGGTAAATGGTAATGAAATATATGGAATAACAAGGTCTAATGACACAGAGTGCTAGGATCATAGAATCATGAATTACATGGAATAACAAGGTCTAATGACACAGAGAAGTGTCTTATTTAATTTCTGTTGTTGCACTGAGTTAACAGACATGCTTCACTGCCAAATTTGCAGAGCACAGAGGTAAGCAACCAGCCAAGCAATGTCTGTCTTGAGCTTTCCAGTGTGTAAAGTTAAATGCAGTGTCATAGAAATGTGGATTTGAGCTAAAGCCCACCAGGGCCAGAAATGCCCAGCCACTCCTGCAGGTCCAGCCCCAGGAGGAGCACAGGGAGTCTGCTGTTCCAAGACAGCTGAGCACCACATGGGTCATCCATGGATTCAGGCCATTGCCCACAGGCACAGCCACTGTGCATTTACACAGTCCTTCATCATCTCCACCTTGTACTTGATCACCCAAGGCAGTGGCGTCAGGAGGATTTCAGAGGGCTCCTGCAACAGCAGAAGACTGAGGTTCTGGGTACAGACCTCTGTGACTGCTGGAAGTGTGAATCCAGTTTTTCTAGGATCAGCCTCCTCTTCTTCATGTGTCTTTGCTTCACAGAGAGAGCTCAAAAGGCTCAGAGGGAAGCAATCAGCAGGAAAGGGCTGCATGATTTCCTCACTCTCTCCACCCCATCACACATTTGCAGGCTGTGTTATTTGGGACACAGGACCCAATGTCCCCCTGCTTTGTCTCTCTCCTAGATCCCCATCTCAAGAAAGATGCAAAGGGCTGCCTTGTGCCCACACATCCTAACAGCTCTTGCTAAAGCCAAATAAAACAGGAGGGAGAGTAAACTTAAAAGCAAATCCTGGCTGTCATGGTGAATTTCCAAACAGTCTGTGAGTCACTTAGAGGAAGTTTCTACATGCTTATGTCTTCCAGCTCAAATAAAGTAATTAAATTATCTTAACTACTGACTAGGAAAAGCTTTATTATTGCAACAGCTAGGTCTGCAGATGAATCATGGTGCCCTTACACAGCACAGGTGGTTTATCACAGACATCATATTGCCTTTTAGGACAGGTGGCATTTACTAAGAGAAAAAAAAATGCTTTTTAATGTCTAAGCAGAAAATACAATCCCAAACATTGCCTTTTCTCAAAAAAATAATACATTGAAAAGGCAACTTTTAAAGGGGAGAGGCAGTCTGCAAAGCTGTTCTGACACTAGTGATTAAATCCTAAGAATTTAAGTCTGTGTTGCTCTGCAGAAAGAGATGAAAGTACCAGCAGCCCATAACCAATACCTTCTGCAGGCTGCATTAGTGTTGTTGACAGCAAGATTTTCCTTGAACACAAATGAAGAATGAGCCATGTGTGATCCAAGATGTGGCCATACCACTGCCACAGGATATACCACAAAACAGACAAAAAACAAAGGTGACATGCAAAACATTTCTGGGGGAGGCTCTGAAGCAGGCTCTGCTTCCATGTCATCAGCAAAAGAAAGAGAATTTTTAAATGACTTAGCAGCCAGCATGTTAAGGTCTTTTGTAATTCTTGCCAAAGTAACCCCCAAAAAAGTTGCTGAGTATTGAACACTTTTAAAAACATCATTAAGACATCAGAATGCTTCTTTCACATGCCCTTGACAGAGAAAGGCTCTACATCCAGTTTTACAAAGTGCCAGGTGGGACAGACCCTACAGAGAGAAGGATTTTTGTGAGTAGCTGTACTGAACCTAGGAATAGTCAACTGCCCCTCAATCAGTGTGAATGAGGGCTAATAAAAGCTGTGGTAGGTCAAATACAGGTTTGAGGCTGTTTTTTTCTTCTTGCTTCACCAAAAAAAAGCCACAGGAGAAAGGACAGTGTGGTGCTCTGACCTCTCACCCTCTCGTGTAATGGTAGTTGTGACTGTCCTTTCTTTTTCTGTAGAGAACTCAGATTATGAAACCAGAGCAAGAACAAGTCATGTACAAAAAAAGTTCCTTAAAAAGGCAAAAATTAACCACCCCTGGAAAAAACAATAAGAGAGGAATGTGAATAACACAGCATTTCCCTTGGCTTGTATACTTATCTCATACCATAACGATCAAGTGGCTTACTTGTCTCTACCCGTTACAAAAGGGATTCTTTGCATTTTCACGTGGTTCTGCTCCACAACCAACCACACAGTTTTACTACTTTGTCTTAGCTATTTTGGTGCTTAGATACTCAAATCCTTTCCCCTTCCCCCCCACTAAGTAAATTTTCCAGGCTAAAGTTCAAAGTGAATTCCAATGTGATTATATAAACACATGCATACTGTAGATTGACATCATACAATGCTATTCTTTGTTGCTGGATTTTTTTTGTCTTTTTAGTTTGCAACAACTTCAGTGTGCCTGGCTTGCTACCCTAAAATAGTAGCTTATTACACCCTACTGAATAAAATAACACTGTATTTATTCCTCTGGTTTTCGCAAGGAAAAAAAAAGCTCAAGATTTAATTCATAAAAATAGACCTGCAAAGGAAAAATAAAAGTAACAGACCTTATGAATCTCTCTGTTTATTAAGGCATGTGAGTAGTGGAGTGGAGAGAAAGCAGGTTTATATGTTTCAGTCCATCATGACTGTGAAATTGAACTGTAAATGGTACCTAGTGCAGCCAAGTGAGACAGACACCATGCCGGGAGTTAATGGAAATGTGGAGAGCTTTTCTTTTTAACAAAGTACTTGAGCAATTATTCCAGCACACCCACAGTGAAATGAGATAAAGTTAGGCTGTGCATTACAAAGGCTGTTAACTGCAAAATAAATTTACTGACAGCCATTGGGAACCTTTCATTCCTCGTTCCTTTTTCGGCACCTATTAGCTAAAAACGCCGAGCAGTGTTGGTGGGGCTAAGCAGCCAGCGAGCTGCGGGGTGGGAGGTTTGTTATGTGCTGGGTTGTCACCCTCACCTGGCACAGAGGTGGGGCTTGGGCAGCCATCCAGCCCTGCCACCAAAGCAGCGCAGGCACAGAGTGTCTCTGACAGCCCTGAAGCTGTCAAGGCTTTGGATCGCCATTAACGTTTCACTGCAAGAGTAAAAATACAGCAGAATTCCCAGCCTCACCTTTCCCATCACGCCCCTGGCTGTCCTGTGGCACCAAGGAGATGAAGGTCATGTTTGAGACTGAACTCCAAGGACAAAGAGGATGAAGGGCAAGTCCTCCTTGCCCTCTAAAACCATCCTTGTCCAATGGTTTATTAAAGCTCCCCTCCCTCCAGCCCCAGCTGCTCCCCAGCAGCCGTGTGGCTACACCAGCGTGTCCAATGGCAAATATTGATCTCCTGGGGCACAGCTCACCCCGTGTGCACGGTCAGGCAGAAAGCCCTGCCCAGCTGTGTGCAGCCTCTCATCCCCTCATCTAAAGGGGAGCTTTGTTGGATGAACTGTGCAGGTGAAAACACAACCACTCTCTCTCAGTCAGGAAGCTGAGAGGAGCTTTTCTTCCTCAGAAAATAAAAGAAAATCTCAAACAGACACCAAGAGAGAAAGGCTGCCCATATAGAAAGTATTCATCATTGATCACAATGGTTTTCTATGGATTTTCCATTTAAGGGAAAAATCCTTCCCTTTCAGAAGGGCATTAGAAAGCACCACTGGTATGTTATGGGTTTCATACCAGAAGAGACTGGCCTCAGCACCTCGTGAGAAACCCACTAGAGAAGCCAATATAGGAATGATGTTAAAATGTTTTGAAAGAGCAAACAATTTTTACATCAGCTGCAACTTCTGTTTTACAAAATCCTTTATTTCCTAGCAGGGTCTGTGCTTAGACCCCTTTGATGTATCTTTTTGTGATAGCAGCACACTATCTTTTTATCATGCCATTTTGAGAGCATCTCAAATGCAACCCTCCATCAAATACAGCACCTTGACCCAGAGTCAAGCCACATTTTAAGTAATCACCATGACATCTCTTGCACCTATGGCAACACAAGCGAGCTCCTTTTTGCATTACCAGTGCAGATAAAGTGAGAGCTATTCACACACAACTCTTCTCTTGCCATTCCTGGTGTCTGTGCTGAACTATCAGTCTTTTCAGCAGGTGCATTGACTTTGCTAACTCTCCCTTCTGGAGCTCATTGTCACGGCTTGTTGCTGTTAGCCTCAGTTACACAACCCCTGAAAGCACCTCTCCCTTCTTTTCAGGGAGGTATGATTTGAAGGTCTGTATCTTTTGGCCTCACAGCTATTATTTGTGGCTGTCAGTCAGAAAACAGAAACTGGAACGAAAACAACCAGCTCTCTCCTCTGTAGCAGACCTGTCACTGCCACTTTTTCCTGACTTTATTCAGCATAATCAAAATTTATTTTGTTTTCCTTGCTCATGTGTCCTATATAAGCATCTTACACATGACTGACCAACACACTCTCCATCCCCTCCCTAACCCTAACCCAATCCTCAGCAAACAAGAGCCTGTTGCCTCCAGGAACTGCTCTGATTCCAGCCCTCCTGAGCCATACACAGGCAAAGCTGCCCTCACACAGCTCCTCCCTGCTGAGGAGGGACACTGTTTTGCAACAGCAGTTAGACATGAAGCCAACCTGGACCCTGGGGAAGTCACTGCTTCGTCCTGCCCAGAGCTGCTAATGCACATGGACCTGCTCCTCTTCTGCCTTGTGGCATTTCCATTTCCTTGCACGTCTGTCAGATTCTTTCCATGTTGCTGTGCAGTGTAGCAAGATGCCAGCTTTCTTTATTTCTTTTTTTTTTTTTTTTGCTTTTTTTTTTTTTGCACTGTGTGTGCTCTAGATCTAACATTATGCTTCAGATGCTATCAAGTAGCCAAACGTGACCCGATTTCAAGGTTGGCCTCAAGGTGGTTAACTCTGAGAGTCAGCCTTTCAATCACCTTCAGATACCGATCAAACAAAAATAGATGAGGGCTGACAGCAGGCTGGCTTATTATACCCTCTATTTCCAGCTGGTTTAGTTCAGGATGTTTCATCAAGTGAGTCTCCAGCTCACCTCACTAGTATGCAAGGAAGGCAGGAGGGGAAATGGGAAATGGTTGTACAAAAATGGAATAGTTTGTGATTTATAGCTGCAGAAAAACTAAGACAGTGGTTTCCCCTGATTCACTAGATGTAATTGTGCCTCAAGCATCACCATGAGACAAAGTAAATCCCAAAGATAAAACCAGCCTGGGGGAGGAGAGGGGACCCACAGCTGCAAAGTTACAATTTCAAGATGCAGCTTTTCTCCCTCCCCTTGCATAAACATTACGTCAAAATGATCATAAACCTGCAGCTGCCCAAATGGCATTTGTGTCCTCACGCGCTGCACAGAGCTCGCTACTGACTTCAAAGGAACAGAAAGATACTGAGAATTTTTACCTTTAGTTTTCCATGCTGATAGAGATCAGGGAGATTTGTAGACTTTGATCATCCCTTGTTTCATTCAAGTCAGATGGAGCCCAGTTGAGTTGTGAGGGTTCAGCTTCAGCAGGGGACTCTATACCCCAGCAGAGTTTGCCCCAGTCTTTCTTCTCCTCCTAAGCATCTTGTCCTGACCCAGCTGATTTCAAATGCTCCTGATCCAATCTTGGTGAAGAATTGCCTTTTTATTTGTCGTGGGGACTTCCTGTGATTATCACACAGGTGTCTCAGGAAGGAGCTATACTGTTGCTCACTATTCTAGCCTCAAAATATATTTTTAAAAAAAGACTTTGACTGTTCTACAGTTCCACAACCAGAGCACCTTAAATACAGGGACATATCTTAAATCAATGTCTAATATAACTTCCAATATTTTACAGACACTGCTAATTTTTGCACCTGTAGCTAATTTAAACAGTGATTATGAGTGTAGCTGACCTAAGAATAAATGAGAGGATAAATGAGAAGTATTAGCTTCTCATTACCTGGGCTCAGCTTTCATAGATACATCATTTCACCTGAACAGGTTCTAGACAATCCTAACACTGCCTGTTCTCCAAAATGTTGTCTCTACATGTTATGTTGTCTTTCCAGCTTGTCTCACTTTCAGCAGAGATAAATGTCTGTGTCACGGGGCAGAACTGTTGTAGCCCCCAAAGCACAGCACCTGATTACAGAGCAATATTTACTTGAGAAGAAACAACAGCAAACCACAGGTCCCATGCAAAGCCCTGAGCCCACAAAAAGCTCTGCAGAAATTGGCCTCTGCTCTGGCTCCCTGTGCAAAGCCCCATTTATTTGGGGGGACCTTCACATCCATAGCTCCTTCTGGGCATGAAAAAAGCATCTACATCTCATATTCAGTCCCTCATTCTTTAGTGAAGGAGCAGAACCCCACTGCTGTGGCTACCAAACCCCACCAAATGGCATGGCTGTGGCTGATAGTCTATTCCCATGATCCAGAGAGATTCCTGTTCCCATCTGAGAACTGGCTAACCTGGTCCCAGCAGGATTAGAACACCTTACAAGGGTGAGGGGGAGCTCAGGTGGGAAGGACACTGGCATTGCAGGAGTGACAGGCCAAACAATGTTCAGGTGCCTCTGGTTCTCACATCCTCCAGTAAAGTAAGGAGCACCTTAGCACTGACTCCTTACAGAGTCACAGCTCCCGTTGAAGGTACCAAAATTGCCTATCTGCAGTTAGAGGGTCTTTAAATCCCACCACTCACTAAGGGTAGGTGTAAATGCTGTTCTAACTACTGGGATTTTGACTTAAATTTGGTAATGATCTAACAACCAGCCCTTTCTTTCAGGGGCAGGATCTTAGAGCTTCCCAAAGTGGATGCATTGGCGGGAGTTAAATGTCACCATCTACCTTTGGCTGATTAAACTCTGTTTTTCTCCATCTGATACAATTGTAAGAGTGCACCGTGCTGATCAGGCACACATTTTGCACAAAATGTCACGCATGTTTATTATTAGATTAAGCTGCAGTAGGTTTAATTTTAGATCTTTTGATTCAAGTGGTGCAATGAAGATTAAATGTTAGGCATTATTAAAGATGCAGATGTGGACATATTGAATTATAAACCTCATTAAGCGCGACGTCCTAGACAGCTTTCTGAGATAAGCTACAAAGGACTTCCTTACTTCATACCAAAGTTATTAAAATATTAGAAGGTAAATCTAATCATAAAAATATTATGATAGAATGAAACTGATATTTAAAAGTGTTATTACAAAAGACTGTATTTCTTTCATGTATAATTACTTCCTTCTCAGTTTAGATTGCTGGACTGATATTAAAATGCAAGTATTTTTCCTATTTTGAACAGACATAGAAAGTAAGTACAATAGAGCCGAGTTTTGTCACTGTTTTTAGTGCCTGAGCCTTGAAAAATCCTCCTCCTCAATGTCAAGCTTTTAGTTCTCATCAAGATTAAAGTTATCCACTCATGATTATATCTGGTAGCAAAGCCTTCCCCACTTGCATGGATGTGGGAGTGGCCAAGACAGTTATCACAGTAAATATAGGACAAGATTTTGGAATGTCTGAGGTGGCTAAATTTAGAGAAGGTGGTTTCCACCACAGAATGGTGGGACAGAACAGAGATTCATGAAAAGATAACAGCACATGGGGTGCATTTTCATATTTTTTAACATCAGTTAATTGCTATAACTTCCTCTTCTGTTGCAGAAAAGTAGGGGATATACAATGAAATTAGAAAAGGCAAAAGAGGAAAGTTTCAAATTCATGCAACATTTTTTTTTTTTTACCAACTACATTATGAGTTTGTGGGACTCATTTCTACAAGCTGTGGAAGTCATTCCACTTCACGAGATTCCCTGTTGGCCTGAATAATAAGAATTTCACCATGTCACTGGTGAGGCCAAATGAGCTATAAAAGCAGTGCTATCCCAGACCATCAGCCTACCAGTGACTGACAGGTGGGAATTCCTGTAGGAATTTCATAATTGCACAGTTTAGCCTTTCCCTTGAGAGGGTTTTGCTCTGGCTCTTAATACCAAGACATTGCTCTAACACAGTAGAGCAATTGCAGCTCATTGAACCCATGGCAGGTACAAACCATCTCAGACTGCACCAGGACTGTGACAGATTTTTTCAGAACTCACTGGAAATCCATATCCAAGTTCTGGAGAAGTTCTCACCACTTCTGCTAATATTCCCTCCTTGAAAGGCGAGGTTGAGCTATGATAAAAACATTGCCCAGTTATTAGATGGACTGCTTCTCCCTCCAAATCCCATCCTGGGCCACCTCCAGAAAAAGTCCATAAAATACTTTAGTTCAAGATCCATGTTTTCTCAACAGGATTTTCTTCTATTTCCCCATTAAACTGTGCCAACTCTGTGACTGCAGTAGATAAAGGCCATTCTCATGCACTGAGATAGCAATTCTACTTCTCATTTGCTAAACAATTGAATTTGTAAAGTAATATAAGGATTTAAGAGCATTTTCTACAGCTGTGTTATGTCAAGTGAATGAAGTGACCACAATGGATTTGATCCATGATAAGATATTTGAATTTGCTTGTTTGCAAGATTTGCTGGGTCTGATAACCTGTTTTGTCTCTCAGCATACAGAGCAGGTCTCTTTTCAGATAAAGCTGGGAAAGAAAGCACCAATTTATTTGATTGCATTATATTTTACATTAGATGTTCCTTTTGGGATTCTTGTAAAAGCTGTCATTTATTTTTATCTATCTGTCACTGACTGGAGGCACTTGATGTCAAAAATGGCAAGATAAAAAAGCTTGTTTTACAAATAAACCTGCAGGAGCAAAGCTACAGCAATGATTTCTGGAAAGCAGGCAATCACATTCTAGTGGGTTAGAGTTTGAATATTGCAACCATTATGAGAAATTGAAAATAAAACATGAAATACCTCACTGCCACTAGAAAGGGAACTGAGGAACAGGAAAAGCAAGACTAGTAGCAGATTATCAAAATTTTTAATACATTTTTCCAGTAGAGAGTTACCAATTCTCCTTTTAGTTGCTTTTATATGTGACAGGCTAAATATTTTTAGGAAGAAATTTCTCCTTTACTAAAACCAAATTCTATTTAACACTATTTTTTTTGTATTGAGCAGAATAAAACAACAGGATTTAAAGAGAAATATTAGATTACTTGTGAGGGTTTCTGAGAAACCCTCTGAGCTGGGTTAGGTACTTTTATCTTCATTTCCTTGTCTTTTGCAATTTTAATTTGAGAAAATGCACATACTGTGAAAAGTTCAGTTAAATATTTCATTGTTAGTGCATGCTGCAGAAAGCAAAAAAAAAAGAAAAAAAAACCGTAATACTCTAAAGATCAGCTCTTCTGTATTTGTTTTGGTGGGGAATTTGTTAGTGTAAATGAAAAAAAAAAAAAGTCAAGATTCCTACCAAGAGCAGAGACTCTGAAAGAAGGTGAAAAGTAATAAAACACCATGATGAATTCAGATGTTGCAGACAGAACTACTAAATAAAATACACAAATGGGGGAGTCAGGACTGTTGCCTTTCCTTCTGCTCTACAAACACAGGTCTGCAGAGCTCAGATTGTTTCTGAAGCTGGAAGTTATAGCAGCTCCTATATCCTCATTTGGAGTAAAACCAGCCATGACAACATGATCTCTTGCACAGCCTGTACGTTTTAGCACACGGACGACTGTAAGATGACTCACCACGCTTTAATTGCAGCTTTGATCATTAAATCTCTTTTGAATTACTGAAGGCTCTATTTCCGCTTCCCAGTCACAAAAACCATCAGAAAAGGATTTGAGGTTTCAGGTTGGAAAGTTCAGCGTTGCTTTTTAAATCCCAGCCTCGTTCAGTGAGGATCCATAAAGGGCTGCAAACACCGAGGCAAAAGCACAAAACAGACCACAACAGACCAATCTTCTCAGCCTTGAGCACCCAATGTTGGCATCCGCCTCTTTATCTTGTCTGCCATTTCCAGGCCAGAACTTCTGTTGCTTTGGTAACCCCCCTAAAAGCACTGATGCTTTCATTGTGGTTGGCCTGCTTCTGGCACAAATCACTGTTCTCACATTAATGAGATGCTCTTTATGGTTTTTTCAGTGAGATGTTCTGCTCAATAGTCAGGGAAGGCACCACTAGATGGCTCAGGGGACTAGTAGGCTGCTCCTGCTTCCCAGAAATCCCTAGGCAGGGCGCTGGGTGCTGACCCCCAGAAGGTTGGGCCTCCAAACCCAGCTTCTTCTGGCCATGGAGAAGCCATTTGGGCAACACAAGGCAGGACTCAGCTTTGCCCTGCTTGGAGCAGCCATCCAGCAGCAAGATCCCTGTGGCACCACACACTGACACCGCTCCTCAAACAAAGCAGCCTCCACGCTGTCGTGCCCCAAAAGAAACAAAAGGGCAGATTTGCCTCGTAAAAGGGCCCTTCGTGTTCTGACAGAGCCCCATTTCTGTGCAATGTGTCAGCAGGCAACAGAGGGAGAGGATGATCCCTCACTGGCACACTGAGTTTGCTCAGGAATGCTCGTTCTGGCTTCTTTCCCTTGCACGGCCACACGGCTCCCAGAGCAACTCGTCAGTGACTTTTAATTCAAGCTGACGATTAACGCAGTTGGTACTCGTAATCACCAAATGTTTCCTCGCTGCAAATGTAAATCCCTTCCCTGATGGAAACCCAGGACCTTGCCACAGCCCAGCTTGCTGGGACATTTCCTCTGTGCAAAGAAGGAATCAGGCATTAGTGGAATGGACTTTTAAATCTCTCTGGTCTTTGGCCCCAGAGAGGTGCATCCAGCTGGATGCCTCTAGAAGTTAATTTGTTCCATGAATGGAGAGGGGATTTTTCTCTGCAGAAAGCTTTTTAGTGGGACCATTTCTTCCCTAGCCAACATCAGTTTGACTTCTGCAGAGTCACTTCAGATTTGCAGTGATAAAAAGGAGGTAAAACTCATCTCCTTATTATACAGCTGAGCGGGTCTGCTCAGGGAACTGCAAAGAAAGAGCAGGGGAAATATAAGAGGAAATTACAAATAGTGTTGATAAAAGCAGCAAAGAACCACAGTTCTTATCCAAGTGTGTGACAAAAAGTTCTCCCAAAACAATTCCACTATTGTATGGTCTTTTCCTACAACAAAACTTGTTTCATCAACTCCCACTCTTTGGCTACCCTCAGGTGGCCAGTCTTGCTCAAGTCATTTTCATATGGGGGTGGGTAGGAGTTGCAGCATTTTTAATATTACCATTTTAATATTTAAAGTTTCACACATGCAGTAAATACAGATTGATAAACTACAGAAATCTGCTCAGCTTTAACTGAAATGCAGCCATTTTAACTGAAATTAAAAATGGGTCAATCCACTTATTAAAGGAAACCTTCCAGCTTCCAAGAGAGCTTCTGGGCAGCCAAGGACTCATTGGTAGGAATCTCCACAAGCCTTGTTTTTGTCAGACTTCTTACAAAAGAGCAACATAATCAGGTGAAATTAAAATTGCCCCATATTACTCAGCAAGAAGAGGGCCCAGCCTTCAATTAGTGCCACCACTACTCAGCCATGTCAAAGAGGATATAAAGGATCTTGGCTGATTTCCTGCCAACTTTTCCAGACCTCACTCTGCTTTTTTGACTTTACACAGTAAAGTCAGTATCATATTTAGCAGGACTAATGAGCCTGCATTCCTCTAATGGGCCCACCCCAGCATGTGAGGATTTGTTTTGTTCTCTTGTTGATGATCTCCCTTCCTCAAGAAATCAATGTTTGAAAAAGCCAAAGAATAAGGTCTTTGCAACACTTTCATTGCAAGGCCTCTGCTTCACCCTCACTTTTAGAGCACACAAATGATTTTTGACTAGCAATTTCAGAGAAAATCCACAGGAAACATCTTTCTGCAGGACTGCAAATGATTCTGCTCTTGCTGCAAGGGCCTTGAGCACCTCAAATAGTTACTCCTAACTGGGGAAACTGATAGAAGGAAACAGAAGAGTCATAAAAGCAGAAGATCAGCAGCATTCATACAAGAAATTCATGCTGTGGTTTCTAAAGAACAGGGTATGACCAAAAGCCATCCTAGTCCAGTGAGGCGTTTCAGCGTCACCTCTGAGAGATCTGCAGGAGAAAACCACAGGCTGCTTGGTCCCACCTTGAGCCCTGGGAAGGGGATGACTTCTGGTGGTTTTTGCTCCATTCCCAAACATGTGAAGGAAAAGAATGTGACTGGGAGGAGATGGTATGTGTTTGTAGGGGAGCAATGCTGACACTCCTTCTCCTCAGAGACACTCGGGGCAAGTTCTAAGTGTCTGAGAGCCCTTGGCAACATGAAGAATTTGGTAGAGTCAAATAATCAAAAGCAAGAGGAGAAGAGCTTCACTTTTGAGCATCACAAGAATCAACAGAGATAATGACTGTACTGTTTTCTTCAGACATTAATATTAATAAAATTCACTCTGAAAAGGCCAAGACATTAAGTGCTAAGCAGATGATGAGCTCCAATTGCAGCAATTACTTATTGACTGTGTAATGTGCCCTGCTTTTTGCTAATGTCATCCTTGTCCTCTTCTTCTCCCTTTTCCCTTCTCCAAACATTACCCAAGTCATTTTAGGCAATGGACTATGGAGTGAGACTTCATGCATCTGGTGTTTTGTTTGCTGATTACAGTCTCTCAAATCCCATTCCTACAGTGATTTTAATTTTTCTTTGCTCCCCTTGTTGATTTATGGGGCAATGTGTAGGTTCTCCAGCCTCAATCCAGATGTTTTTTTTCACAGAGCCAGTAGAGACACAATTATTACAGGCAATTTTTATACCTTTTGAAGTAAAATGATCCACCAGCTTCTGATATGTAAACCATCGTTAGGTCATGTCAGTTTGTTTAATGTAAAAAAAGAGAGTCAGAAAGTAAAAATTTAGGTGAGAAATGAAAAAGCCCAGGTATACTCTGGATCTAGTAGATCATGTGGTCTGAACAGATTTCTAATGCTGGTTTCAGTGTGGAACCTTGCTGCCCTGGTGGGGTGTTCCCATTAATGGTAGTGTGGAAGTTTGCTGAGCCATGAGAAGATTCCAGTGCAGAAAGTTTTCTGCTAATTTCACTGAGTTTGAGAAATTACCAGAATATAGGCTTCATTAAGAGTTGCTTTTTTATGCAGATGACAAAGAGAAATTGCAGCCAGTGGTGTCTTTGCTGAAAAGACTCCATTAGACTGCAATTAGTTGCTAACAATATATCATAATTATTTTTATAGGGTTAAGCTTGTCTCTTTCCTCATCCACCTGCCTTGCAGAGATAACCTCTAAGAATACCCTGAAGGACTGTCAGGCTCCAACTCAAAAGCTTCCCCTTAGCTAAATTTTCTAAACAATTCATTACCTATAAAAGACTGGTGAGAATACAGAGATATGGCCCTTTCTCTTTCCCATTTACAATTCTCATAAAACTCCACTCAATGCCTAGTCAGACTCAGGAATAATTTGATTTTTCTTCCATTATTACTATGCAAAGATATTCTGTATATTAGTGAAATATCCCTTCATTCTTCAGACCACATTTGCCATGAACTACACAAACACTTGACTGTAGTTAAGGAATTGTTAATCAGACGTGTCACATATCTTATTCGAAATATCCATTTAATTTGTTGTGTGTGGCATGGTTTTCAAAAGTTTGAGCCTTAGTAGTGCATATTTCTACTTGAAGATGAAGAATAAGCTCTCTGCTAAGACACGTATTTGTGAATGCACACGTGTGGTTGGAAATACTAAAAGTTGATATTCCTTTTCTTCTTAAACGCTTTGCCTTGAAGTGAAGCTTATCAGTGAATCTGTCAGGTCTAATGGCAGCATCTGCTGCCTGACCTTTATGCAAGTGTGTTAGATTATTTTAATTGTGAAGCTGAGCACCACTGCTGGATAAATATGAACAGCAGAGCAGCTGACTTGACTAAGTCTCAACAAAAGGCTTATTCTATTTTTCTGCTTAAAATCCTGCTTTTGTAGGCTGAGTCCTGCTACGCACTGGACTTCTCTAAGCCTGGAATTAGCTCCAACACCCCAGGAGAGGAGCAGGTAAATGATCTGTCCCTAGGACTAGGCATTGGTGACTCGACCAGGAAACACTGATGAGGTTCTACAGCCTAGACCTGAGTGTGAGATGAACCAAAATCCAAAATCACCTTCCAGCAGTGAGAGTCTGGCACAACAGACCCATGGCCACTTGGAGAGCAGGGCTGGCTCAGCTCACAATAACCAAGGAAAGCTGCTTGCATGGGAAGGTCAATGACTTTTTCTGCCACTATGGAATGATATCTTCACACAGCACGAAATGCTAAATACTCATTTTCTCAAACTGAATTAACATAACTTAACTGAGGGCCATGTATCTGCATTCTGGACTTCGTTTCAATGCAGGAGCTCTAACTGGTGACATGACCTCACCAGCACATTTGAATCCCCACTGCAGAGACCCTCTGAACAAAAGCCAAGTTTAATTATAGTATGAAAATTTCCACAAGGAGAGTGAATCAGACTTCCTTGTACGAAACCAGAAGATGCTGCAGTGCTCTCCAGAGAATGCTACGTATGTAACCAGCAATAACAAAACCCAAACTGCAGCAAATGGCAGTATTTTCTGGGAAATGTATCCCAGGAAAAAGAAAAAAGTGAGATGGCAGGGGGTTTTCATATTCTGTTTGAATAAGGCTAAATTTGGAGAGATAGAATTTGAGAGGAGACAAAAACATTCAAGTTTAAGGAAAAAACAAGAAGACATCTGCACTTGTGGAAACACCAAACCCAACTGGACACGGGCAGCCTGCTGCAGCTGACCCTGTTTGAGCAGGGAGGATGGAATACATCATCTCCAGAGGTCCCTTCCAACCTAAATGGTTTTGTGATTTTGTGACACTAAAAGTATCAGAATAGGTTTTTCTTCATGTTTTCAAAGGGGGTTAGTGTTTCTGCCTTAAGCAGGAGGGGAGATTTCCCTTCCAAACTCAATGGTTCTAGTTTAGAAGTGTAAAATACTTTTAGAAGTTTTCAACTGTTTTGAGTTGGTGTTTTAGAATGACACAGATGAAGTATAATTTTTTTTAAGCTGGGATGACAGAAAGAAAAATAAAGCCTAAGTGACTTATAAAAGAGATCATTAAGGTTGGAAATGACCTCTAAAATCACTGAGTCCAGCTGTTTACCCAGAACCACCACCACCACTAAACCACATCCTCAAGTGCCACATCCATATCTTTCTTGAACACTTGCAGGGATGGTGATTCCACCACTTCCCTAGATAGCCTGTTCCAATGATCTTTCCATTTGAGTCAAAAAGAGAAAGTTTTGTTTGTTTTGCCAAGATTAAGTTGATTTTTACTATTATTTTTAGGTTCAGCCCTAGAAACAAGATAAGAAAAATTTCCATCTCAGCTTTTAAATGCAGTTTTATGAAACTTCTTGATCTCGAATATAAGCTGTATGCCAAAAAAAACCAAGCAAGTGAAACCACACCACAGGAACATTGTTCTGGGCTTCGGGTACTTTCAAAGCTCAGAGATGTCCCAAAAGTAATTTCTTCCAAGCGAAAGGAGATATAAAAGCAGCCTTAATTTAACATTTCAAATTGTGAAAGATGAAGTATCAAATTTCCATCTCATATTTTCTGTTTAGATTTGTCCAAACAAATCAGCATATTTCAGGAATATTTCCTCTTACTTTCATCTACCTGGTTATTACAGAAGGCTTAACATGTACTATTTCCTTTTCTTATCCAACCACTTGAATAACATCTGCTCTCTTCCTCAGCTTCCTAAAATAACCACCTTTGGCATGTTAGAAAAGATTTTTCATTCTCTGGTGCAAAACAGCAGTCAAGTAATGAACTGGG
Source organism: Vidua chalybeata (assembly GCF_026979565.1). Classification (NCBI taxonomy): domain Eukaryota; kingdom Metazoa; phylum Chordata; class Aves; order Passeriformes; family Viduidae; genus Vidua; species Vidua chalybeata. Next base: position 5,945,359 of record NC_071537.1, on the reverse strand, counting down.
CTCGGCCCAGCAAATATTTAATTTGGCAAGTGCTAAGTTTTAACTTGTGATATCTCATCTTTGCATTCAAATGTCCAAAACAGGTGATACATGTGTGATGCAAAAAGCTAGAAGCAAACACCACAGCATTTAGGAAATAGCTGCAGGGGTTTTTGCTATGGAAATTATTTCTGCTTAAAACATCAACCCAGAGTAATTGTATATTTTGTTTAGAGTGACAGCTGAATGTATTTGCTGCCTTTTGATGGCAGATAAGTGGGAAGGAAAATGCACTCTCTGAAGGCTTTTATCAGAGAAAATCACTGTCAGAAAATTGCACCATGGTAGCACAGCAATATTTCCATACTTTACTGCACTTACAGAGAGAAAACTGTTATTAAGGCTAACAGGGTGTCATATAAAAAGAGATGTTTCTTTTCACAGATCCTTTATTTGGCCAGAATGTTTCCCCCTACCGTTGCAAGGGTTGGGAGGTCATTTGAGCATTAGACTTCTCAGTGAAGTGCAGCTAATATTGTAACGAGGGGATCCAACAAAATTCCTGCTGGCTCTGAAGACTGTGATAAAACCCAGGATGGGACAGACCCACCCTGGGAAATCTATTCACCTGGATTCCAAATGGCCAGCATCCCATCCAAGGAGGGAGCAGAAAACCATCCCTAAAGCCTTGCCTTGCTGTTGAGAGCTCTGCTGTTCCCAGAGGATAAAGATCATCCCTCTGGTGCCCTTCATGCCTGGTTTGTTGGACATTTCAGAGAGCATCAGTAAAGACAGCTGGGCAGCCACCCACAGAAAGGAGCTTCAGGAGAGCTGCTTGTTTTGGAGTTCTGTGGAGAACTTCAGTCTGCTTGAAGGGGAAAGAGCTTGTAAGGGACCAGACTGGAGAAAAGCGGGGTGGGCTCCAGCTCAGGAGCCCTGTGGTCGACTCCTGCTGCGGCACTGACGCACTTTTACTGAATTTACCAACTGCCTAATTGCCTTCTGCTAAGCATGAGCCCTGACTCATAGTAAGAGCTGCTATTTCTACCTTTAGGGATGAAACTCCCAGTGGACAAACCCCTGCAGATTCACGAGAATCATCACAGCAGCTGGAAAACCGTTTCATCTCCCTATGACTCAATCGTGCTGCTAATATTTCAATTATTTGCAAGTTTTGTAAACAAAGCTATTCTGGGATGCTTTGGAAGTGCCAATCTCCTTCTCCAAAGGCCAGCAGTTAGTCATGGCTTCATTCATCAGAAGCCCCTTTACTTTGGGAAGCTCTGACCTCACCATTGTGCTGCAGCTACTCCTCCACATTCCCTTCACATGCAGGAGCACAACACCTCCCAGACCCAGTCCCCAGTGCCATTCTCTTTGCTCTCTCCACGGATTATTGCAATAATAAAAGCAGCAGCAGCTTCCTGAAACAGATTTCTTCTCAGAAGAGGGGTGAAAAATATCCAAGCCTTCTCTGCCGTCTTAGCTTGGCAAGTGATAAGATCTGCACCTATTTTGTCCCTTTAAAGAGATTTTAAATTAAAAAAAAAAAAAAAAGAAACAAACTCTCACACACTGCTTCTAATCCCAGAGCAGTACTGGCACAAACACAGGTGCACCTTCATCCCACTGTCAGGGGAATATTAAGTGAAGAAATGAAGAAAAAATTCTCTCTTTTCCCTGACAATCCCAACCAGCTTGAAGCTGCTGGCTATATCTGGTATTACAGCAGGCCCCCACGGTAACACTGCAAAAATTCCCAATCCAAACCTTTCACTTTGCAAGCACAGAGCAAGATCCCAGGCTCCCCACAAGACCAGGGAGGTTTCCTGGCTTGTACTAGGGACAGTTTGTTAGGAAGAACTTCCCTGCGGGATGTTGCACAGATTGACCCCCAGCCCTGAAGAAAACAATTTGAACCTGCCATTAATCAACTCACACAATTCATTTTTGCAAGTAGAACATCCTGAGCTATTGTTTGGGGGTCCCCATGACAAGATCCTTTGAATATCCATCCTTCTGATGAAACCTCGTGGTGGAGTAATTATTGTTGTTTTCCACACAGATAACTATTTGCTTTTGTGTTTCATATCATGGATTTCCTCTTTTAATTACCTGAACTCCACTCAGAATTCAGAAATATCAAGCACAGCACTGTGAAATAATTTTTTTTTCTTGTCCTGCCAATACTCAACCCTTCATCCACTGCTTCAGCAAGGAGTTGTTTTTACTTTATTTGAGATGCTTCAGCATTCCACTAGAAATGGATAGAAATGCTGCAGATTTTATTTTCTTCTTAGTAATTGATCAGATGGAATGGAGTTAGCCCTACAAAAAATAAAAACCGAAAACAATATTCTCATAAAAGCTGATGGTTCTTCCACAAGTTGAGCTTATTTTTAGTTTCATTTTAATTTAATGGAAAAGAGAGAATGGGTCTAAATGGACATAACTCACAGAAATTTCACAGTACAAAATAATAGCAAAAATCACATGTTCTTGATGCACAAAATAGGAGACAGTCAATGCCTCTTATGAAATCATGACCATTCTACTTTATGCTCCTCTTCTCCCTTTTTAGGAAATTCATTGTTTCTAGTTCTTTAAATGAGGTAAATACCAGCATAGAGTAGGACCTCAATAAGAAGGAGGAAAATGTTACAGGAAAGGACACTGGACGTGGCCAAAGCCCATCTCTGCAGAGTCCATCCACTCCACCACTGAGATAACTGGGGAGGCCCACAAGCTGACATGGATGCATGTAGTTTTCCCACATTTTACAAGCTTTTAGTTGCTGTTGCTTTAAAAGATTAGATCCAGTGGGGTTATATGCCCAGTGTATTTCATTCTGGACTTAAGCAGATAACAGACCCATTTATCTTTAAAGAAAAAAAAAATAGACCTATTTCCTGCACTTCTGCTCGGAAGATATCAGTTTTTCAAGTGATAACTACAGAAAAATTGCGTATAGGAATGTAAATAAGTGATATTACACAGGTTTTCTAATGAGAAATATTGAAAACAACCTTGCAGATCACATAGTTTATTTCCCTGAGAATTAAACACCAAGAGGCTTTTACATTTTACCATAATTTTAAGCCAGCATTATGTGAAATGAAAGTTATCTGAACATTCTCCTGTCTTCTAAAGAGAGTTTAAAAAATTAAGCAAAATACTTTCCATCATATTATTTGATACCTGATCACAGAATTTCAACTACTGCTGCCAGAAGTACCATTTCTCCATATTTATGGTGTTTTTTTACATAGTTCCACAGGAAAATTTAGAAGTTTTCATGCAGAGCAGGACATCAGCATTGCTATGTCCAAGCCCAACTCTGTGTAACTGTGTGTAAAGGTAGGGAAACAAATCAGAGGCATTTATCACCTTGACTCTAAGAAGGTGAAGTGGAGGATCTTCTAGATGAGCAAAACATTCTTGCACAAAATTCACTCTCACAGCGTAAATAACTTCAGTATTAACAATTCATTTCATTCAAACTGAGAACTGGTTTGAAATAGAGGCACTATCATTTCCCATGACTATCGTTCTCCACAAACACCAGGAGACACTGAGATCACTGAGATGGAACTTCTTTCATTTCACAGGAGAAACTGCTACTCTGGAAGCAATCAGTGGTCAGCAGAACATAATAGCAGCTGACATTTCAGGTCAATATGAAAGCAGTTTGGAGCCAGCCAATTTGGAAGTGCTCCAGTTTGTCACTTCATTGCTAACGAAGACAATGTTGCAACATGTTTTGTTTAATATAAAAACCAGGATAGAATCATGGGAGAATTATTTCCCTCTCAGCTTCACCCCCCCCCCACAATCCTCTTTCCAAATGCAATTGTTCTATTTTTAAAAAGCTCATTTTCTCTTATTGTTCTTGCATCAAGCTGGCTGCTCACCCATCTGTCTCCCACTGTGCTTAAAAAGATGTCATGATCCTGCAGTCCCAAACACAGTCCTGATGTTTCCACTGAACTAAACCACATCTGCAATGACAGCTTTCACTTAGGAGTGAAGCTATTTTTTAAAAAATCACAACCTTGCTAGTCAGATTTCAGATGGATTTATCGAAAGGAAAAAACCAAAATAAAGCCCCAAATCAGTGCCACCTCATCCAAGGTAGCAGGATGCTCACTGGTTAAGACATTAAACAAAGTTTGTTTAAAGAATTCCCAGCTTCATCATGCTTGTTGTTTGAGAGCAATACCACACAAAGATTGTTGGGAAAATGAGTCTGCCTTTAGGGCTGCCCTTCACCCAGAATCCCTCAGCAGCACCTTGAAAAAACTCCCAGCCCAAGGAGATCCCACAGGATCCCTCAGATCTGTGATGGCACCATCAAGTGAAACACCCCTGGAAAATTACCCCTCACTGCATGTCAGAAAGCAAAGAGACAGAAAGTGTGCAGGTAACCAAACCAAGGTGTTAAAGCAACCATTTTCAGGGCTTCAAACAGAATTCTTGCCAGTGACTAAAGACTGATCCACTATTTTGCAGCTTCCATTGCAGGGAAAAACAGTCTCATGGACCAAATCAAACTACATGTGCCTTTACTTGCCCAATAGCAGTGAAATCTAATGGAGAGAGTCAGAAATGCAACACATCATCAGTCCAGCTCCCCTCATACTCCCTGCTGCCCCAGGTTTTGGCTGTCTTGTTGAAGGCAGCAAGGCCTTCAAAGCTGGGGTTGGCTCTGTTTGAAGCACAGGCTCCTCCAGAAAAGCAGCTCTGTTTTCAGATGAGACCTCGAGTGCAAAGCTGTATAAACACGGAGAACTTTCAAACCTGGCGCAACCTCCATCACAATTTCTGACCCTAAATATGTGCACCCTGGTTCTATCAGTGGATTCCATCACCCTAGTTTGGGATTCAGCTAAGAGGCCCCAAGACTCTTTGGCCCTGTGGAAAATAGAGATTGCAGCACTTTTCTCTCTCATAAACTTCTTCCCTGTCAAGTCAGAGGCAGAGGAGACACACACTTGTCCTCAGTGTGTTTCATGGAATAAACAGGTTTGACAGCTGAGAATTTTTGGCAAGAGCTGCAAACAAACTTGCATTTTTTAAAGAGGATTAAAGCAGACAAACAGCCACGCTACTCTCCTCAGAGAAACAAATCCTGAGGAGACCTTTTTTTTTTCTTATTGCATTAATGAATATTCTGTCACTTTAGCAGGCCAAACATAATTGTTCAAACTGCTATGCTGAGACTAATTGCCCTGTCATTTACAATTAGAGGTGTTAATATGGCCATTAAGATGTTACAAACGGCTCCTGAACACCCTCCCAGGTCACCAGGATGTATAGAGCACCCTGGCAGAGTGGGAGAGGGAGATAGAGGCTGGGGACCTCAGCAGGTCTGGGTGCCATGAGAAACCTGACAAGGCAAGGGCATGCCACAGCTTTCCTTCCTGCAAAACCCCTGCTGGATGTCAGCAGGGAAAACCAGCCCAGTTCAGAGAGGGCTGGCACCTCTGCCACCCCTGCCAGCCCCCTGACTCCCTGGCTTGCACGTCCTACAGCTCCAGCAGCCCTTCCCTCCAGGAAGCCAAGCAAGGCAAGTGGTGCCACAGCCTCCTGGCAGCAATTCGTCAGCAGCACTAGGCTGAGAGTTCACTCACAATCTTTTCAAATGGAAAGCCATCTTGTAATTAATTTCTTCTGTCCACAGAGCAGCCGACACACCAGACAGAGAGGGGACTGTGAGGCTTTTAGTCCATATTCCACAGCTCGAGAGTGCAAGTGCACCCACTGACACAGGAAGCTTCTCTCTGTTAACTGAGCTGTTACAGCTTGGTGGGGGCAGCTCCTGGACTTGTGTGCCACGATAGCTGGAAGAGGCTGCATTTGCGTGGAAGACTCCAGTCTCCAGCTGCATTCTACTTTGAGATGATCTGGAGCCATTCTGCTCCGAGAGGTCAATTTTTAAAGAGGCAGGAACGAAAACATCCCTCTCTAAAAATAAACCAACTCCTGTGAAAAGGCCTGGCATTCCCCTGTCAGGTTTCAGCGACTGGGAGGGAGAATAGTCTGTGTGGTGCTGGCTTCCAGCCACGAGGAAGTTCGTATCTAACACAATCGAGCCACATCAGAAAAAACGGAGCAGATAAGAAGCCAAACCCAACTCAAACCACAAAGCCTCATTGAAAATGTGTTTTGACTTCAGAAGGGGGACAGGAAAAAAGAAGAGAGGATTAGAGATTCAGGGCCCAGCGCTCCTCTCAACTGCCCCAGATTTACACCCATTATACTCCAGAAGAGTTGATCCAAATTCCGCTTTGCTGTGAGAAAGGCAAGTGCTTAACTTTCATCAGCTGCAAAAACATTTCCGATTTCTTATCTCTTTCCTAATTGCCATTCAGGGGACAGCGTGATGTGTGTCACGTCCAGCCTTTACCCATTTATTCGGAAGGTTAAAAATGTCACAACGGGCATGGAGTAACCAGCATTAAAAAAAAAAAAAAAAAAAAAAAAAAAAAGTTTGTAGCTAGAGAAGTCTGTTATTGCAAGTCCAATGAGAAAATAATGCTCTCTTTGTACTTGTTTTCCCTTGACAGACAGCTTAAATTAGGTTGCTGAATAACTTGGTACATGGTACAACAGTAAACCTGTCACAAAAGCATGTTAATCAAAGCACAACTGATACTTGACATCCCCTGGTGAAAGGCATTTTTACAGTGTTTCATTAAAATTGAAAGGAGGATTAAGAGGTCTATTTCTTGATTAATGTCTCTCTCTGACTGGGAGATGTAATCCTATCCATAACCTCAAATTACTGGAAACAAAATTAAATTTCTGCCAGCAGATCATTCTGAGCACATATGACACAGGGCATGAAAGTGTTCATTTCTTTACACTTTTTATCCAACCTGGAGACCCTTTGAGTTGCAAAAACCACAGTGGGAGTTCTAGTTACACTCCAGGCTACAGGAGATGCTGTGGAAGAACCCCTGAGACCTATAGGGCTTGGCCAAACATTTTGAAAACATTGCTTTTAGTGTCAAAAATTATTATAAAATGATGAAAGGAAATCCTTGGTGACAAAGTAAATCAGAGTGATAGAAACAGAGAAAAATTCAGAGGCAGAGGTTTAGGGAGAAGTTATTCTACCACCTTTGCATGCCACAACAACGGGAACAGGGAAAAATACTGCAGCTGACGGGGGTGTTAGCCAAACATCCTGAGGCTTTGGGAAGAGAAGAGGCAGCCAGTCTGGAAGGAGCACAGAGCTGGAATTCCTGTCAGGACACATCCTGCCTGTCCTCACTGCCAGGTGACAGGGATCCTCCTGGGAGCACCACCCTCCCTGGTGATCCACAGCATGATGAGAAGTGGGTTCTTCCTCCCCACCACCGCTGACCCAAGGCCAGGAATTCAGTGTGAGGAGAGCACGTTCCTGGCTGGTGCAGGGACAGGGATTGTGCAGGGCAGTCCTGACTCCCCAGCTCACAGCCAGCTCTCTGCCAGCCACCTCAGCCTCTGGGACATTTGCTTTCAAACCTCTTAAACCAGCAGTGCTCAGAGCCTGTGTGCCCGGGAGAAGGAACAAAAGATGACACAACCCACACTAATTTCAGCCTGCCCCTCACCAGAGAGGGCAAAGGCAGGACCAGGTCAGAAACTCAACAAACAGAGCCCCGGCCACCTGCCAAAATCCCAATTTCACAGCATGCTCTGCTCACACTCCATGGCAAAATCCTGCCTGGCTAAATCACAAAAAGCATAAAACAGCTGCATATCCCATTCAAACCAAACAAACCCACGGCTCAGTAGTTCACTTCAGCAGCACATGGCTGCACCTCCCTTACACAGACTCTGTTTCTCCCAAGAGCAAACTCCAAGTGGGCTTTTGTAGCAGATTTGGAAGCCATAATCTGGTTTCTCAAAGGCAGATTAGATAAAAATCACTTGCAGCTCTGCTGTTTCAGCCACTTCTCCCTTGAAATATTTTCTGGCTGCCTCAACCTGATGGTTTATCTTCAGAAGACAAGAGTTGAGCTAAAAACCTAAACTCCAAAATGCACAAGACTCTCAACAGATGCTCCTCATATCTCTGGGCCTCTCACTCCCAAGGCCATTAACACTTAGGAACAATTTATTCCATTAGGTAAGGGATAGAACTTTTCCAAGCACAACCTACATGCACTGAGATGTTAACAAGTCACCTAAGGCTACATCATGTTTCAACTTTGAGCTCCTCTTTGGTCGTTCTGAATATCACTTCCCACTCTCTGCAGGGCAGTGCTGTGCTGCAGGGGAAGCCTTGGGATTTGAGTCTCCTTGGAGGTACTGCCACAGCCCCCACTACTCACCATCTCTGCCCACCCAGTGGTACTGAGAGCAGGCTGGAGTCCTGCTTAGCCATGAATAGCTGAAAAATTAGCTCAAAAAAACAAACCAAAAAGACCCCAAAAGACTTGTGTAACGCTGAGCTCTGCAAGGTGTCATAGCATTAAACCCTTGTTTTTAAAACAACATTTAAATATGTACATATGTCTGACTTGCATCCTGAAAGAAAAGCCTTACTCCAGATTTCTGCAAAGAGGATGGGTTTGAAACCCCCTCCTTAGATTTTTCATTCCCCACTGACTCCTTGGCATCTCTGTTCTAAACACCTCTGTTCTCACCCCTGTTTACAAGATCAGGTTAAAGCAGTCTGTGAAAAAAGGCAGAGTTCAAGAAGTGGATGGGGCTGTGTTATCCTCACAGTGTTTTAAGGGCCGTAAATATCAGGACTCTCCTCTCCCTCCCATATGCAGCTCAATGTACACAACAGGAGAGCACATCTGAGAGATGAGCTTTGAGATACAGCCTTTTATAGTACCTGCAATAATTTAATAAGCTGCAAGCTGCTCCCAGAGCACATTCATGGGAAAGAGGGGTTGTTGTTGTTTTAGCCTTTGCAGCTTTGCTGAGCTTTGAACTGCGGGTATTGGGTTGAACAGCACTAAATGCACTGAGTTGCCTGATATTTTCCATTACACCATTTATATCATGTAATCTTACACCTGACATTTCCTGTTCTTATACTATATCCACTGCTTGGAAAAAGAAAAACAAAACAAAACAAAACAAAACAGAACACCCCCCCAAAAAAAACAAAAAAAAAAAAAACAAAAACAAAAAAAACCCCATGGGTGTTCTGTTGCTATTTATAATATGCCAATAGATCTTAGTGAGTTTTACCAAAGGGCAGGTTAAAGAGTAATTAAAAATCTAATCAGATTATTTTTTTTAAAAAAGAGGAAGGATGTATCAGGCATTCAAAACCTTCAGGGTGAAGTCCTCTGGAGCAGTATTGAAATAGACTTTTTTTGGTTTTGTTGTTAATCTCACTTTAAAAACTCAATTTATTCTCATGAAATAACTTCCTTATTTGCAATCTAACTTGCAAAAAAATATTTACACCACATACACTGGCTTATTTGTCTATTAAGTGAGCCATATGGCATCTAGACTGGCAATTTAAGTGGGAACAGACAACAAATGAATGGTGCAGAAAGCTACACCTCAGAGAGCCACAAAGGCTGCTTCAGAGATGAGCTTGAATAAAGACAAAAAGAACCATTACCCAAGGCACGAGAGGAGTCTTACACTCCTCTCATTTACACTCCTCTCACTGGGGAAGCCACGGGGTCATCAGAGGGGTCTGTTCCTCTCTTGCAGGTGTGTCAGTGTGCAGGGCAGACCCCAAAACTCTGGTCCAAACCTCTGCACAGCCCGTGCTGGACCATCAGCCCCCTCCAGCCCTGCCCTGCAGTGACTCCATCAGCTCTGGAAACGGGAGCAGACCCAAGGGAGGCCCAGCAGCGTGAGCATTACCAAACACAAGGAGCCAGCTCTCCTGGGTTCTGCCTGTGCCCGTGGCAGATGGACAAGGCAGGCTGAGAGTGGTGCAGCCGTTTGCAGGAATCTGGCAAAGCTGAGCACAAATCAGGGTCCTGAGGATGCAAAACCTGCCTGGCTGCTCTCTCCCTGGGGCTTCTCATGTTTCTGATGCTGGTGAGGGGGGAGGGAAGAATGTAAAACAAGATTTCTCTAGCTGCCCTAATCTACGTTATGCCCCTTTTAAGCTTTCTTCTCACATTTCTAAGTACAGACGTGGCTCTCACAGCACAATGTGGGCATAGATACCTACCAAGGACATGGTTATGCTGCTTATCTGCTCTAAATAGGGAGCAACAGCAGGGTCAGTGGGGAAATGGGAGCTGCCAGGGGAAGGAAAGAGCAGATTTAAATTTTCTGCATTTCAGCAGGGCTAGAAACAGTTAAATGGGTCACCTCACTTTAATAGGTTATCCCATTAGTGAAGTTGTAAGCAGTGTTGGAGCATAAAGGCTTTGGGCACAAAAAACATCCACGGTCATTTTCAGAAAACAAATGTGCTTCAAAAGGCTTGAGTCTAACATAGAGTCTGAGTGCAGGGAAATACTGGAGTGATGGGAATTTTAAAAGGCCCAAGGTATAAGCATTTACACAGAAACCTGATTTGGAAACCAAGAAATAGGAAGATTAGTTTATTACGAGGTTGGTTTATTTTCTGATTTCTATAGCAGAGTGTTTTTATCAAGTGAAACGATAAGTCAGTGCCACAGCTAGTCAAATATAACAAGTGGGAGAGAGAGGGGAAATGATTCTGAAACCTTTCAAAAATGAAAAGCTTTCTTCTAACTCAGGAGCCATAAATAAAATCAAGTATTTGCCCTCAGGGAAGAACTTAACACAACTTCAATTCAGCTAGAGGAATCTTTCACCAAGGCACATCTTTGCCCTCCCTGTTACTGTGCCTTCTCCTCACTCTCTTCCCTTTGGGAGTCAGAGCCACTCTGCATTTAATAGCTGTGCACTACCAAAAGTCACCCTGAAGGAGCCAACAGAGCCAATAAAAGCAGGACAAGGTTGATTTCTAACAACTTTATCCCTTGAAGCAGGACTTCAGCCTGCAAGGCTTATCAGGCAGCTGCACACCCCAGTGAGCCTCACACCTCTGTCCATCACTGCCCAAGGTTCTCACAGCAGCACCAGCCTCTTCCCTACAGGACACTGCACAATTTGCAGAGCTTTCTGCTGATGCAGGATTGTTCCCCCCATCTTCCACAAGAAACTGTTCCAGGTTGGAGGGCTTATTTCAGGAGGGGTTCACAGCAAGCCAGTTCATCACACCAAAAACCATTTGCAATCCAAGTCCATTTTCCCCATCCATCTGAAAACCACACAGAAGCCAAAAAAAAAAAAATCACATGTGAAGGTCACCATTTCCCCCTTCTTTCACCACAGTGAAAGTCTTCCTTCCTTCCTTCCTTGAAAAGCAAAACAAACTCTGGAAGAAAAAGCAAATTATGAAGTGGGGAAGGACAGTACAATGAGTCGAATGATGTCAAGATGGTCAAAGACTTTCTAAAGTCTTAGATTAGCCACGAATCCAAGTGCAACAGGCCAAAACACTTTTTTAATTCCACCTGTATAAAACCAAAGTCACTTTCCAGTGAACTCAGTAGAGCTGCTCCAAATTTACTGTGGTATAATTCAAAGTAGTGTGGAAAAGGAATGTATAAACAAAGTCTTATTCAGGCTGGCTTGTGACAAATGGTGACATTTTCTTCTTGGAATAAAACCTGTCAAAATCATGTAATTAAGCAGAGAATGCCTTTGCTGAACAGAATTTATTTTCAAACAGCAAAAACATCCTGTATGAAGTAAATCTGTGTTCTTGTTTTCCAAAAGTCTCATTTCCAGCATGACTTACATTCCCCCTTGGAAGACTTCCTGAGCTAGGCTGCCTCAGCCTCGAAACAACTGGAATAATCCAAAAGTGTGCAGCAGTAAGGGGCTGCTGGGGCAGAACTGCAGCCTTGTTTCCAGCCTGGCTCTTTCCTGTTTCACCTGTGAGTTCACAAAAGGTAAGGACTCTTCCAAAGGTGTTACACCTCGGAGCAAGATAAACCAACCCCTGAATAGATGCACCTGTAACTGGTCACAGGCTGCTCCAAAGTGTGGCACAACTTCTTTGCAAAAGAAAACAAATTGCTTAGAAGCAGGCTCACACTGTGAAACAGTCCAGGGAAGATTTGGGAGCTGTTTTTAAATAAAAGATGCTAGCACAGCAGCTGCTCTTGAGGGGTGGGATTGCTCATTTTGGGTACAGCTGCCTTCTGCTGCCTCCACAGCTCTGGAGCTGTTGTTAACAGCTCTCACAGTTCAGAGGACCCTGAAACTCCATAGCTCAGTCCCCCAAGTCAGCAGGATGCCCCAGAGCCTGCAGAGAGCAGCAGCTTCCATTACTTCCAGACACTCTATCAGCAAAATGACCCAAATTCCTCACAAGTAGCAGAAATGAGAATCCACAAAAAAAAAAAAAAAAAAAAAAAAAAAAAAAAAAAAAAAAAAAAAAAACGGGCAAAAACCATGTAAAACTTCCCCTTCAGCAGGAAGAGGAGGTTGCATCCCACATTCAGGTGTAGAGGCTGAGCTTTTCTAGAAAAAAGCACATCCCCACAAGGCCCAGCTAGGAATGTGCCTACAATAGCATGGAAATAACAATACACCAATACTCCAGTTCCAATAACAACATTGGAAAACGCTGAGTTTGCCGAAGCTGATTCATGTGTCTGAGGGAGGGGGGGAGCAAAAGGTGGTTTTGACACATCTTGTTCCTGCCTCCTGTTTTTCTCTGCTTCTTTGAATTTCAAAATTCAAATGCTATAATTGGAGTTGAGTGAAAAACAGAACTTGTGTCATATGAGAAACTGACATTCTGGCATGTTTTTCCATTGAATCAGAACCAAAAAAAAAATTAAAATTTCTCATGAAGTGACAATCCAAAAAAGTCCAGGTTTGAAACCATCCATATTGATACATTTAAAAATTTTGTTTTGAGAACATCAAAGCAATGTAACAAATTAAATCCTGCTAAAGTATATCAACATTTTGTGTAAAGAATCCAAACAAACACATAAACAAGGATTTTACCTTTCCAAAGCAAAACAAAAATGTTCCTCAGTAGCAAATATCTGTGTGATTGACACTCCTCAGGAAGACATTCTGATTTTGATGAAATTTCGTTTTCTGACAGAAAATTGTTCCATCAGAAATTTTAATGAGCTTTCCTTCAACATAAACACGTCTGTGTTACTCATGCCCAGGAGAAAATGTCACTTTGCAATATTTTGCTTGGTGAGGTGCCTCCCCATTAGGATGAGGATATTACACTGACTCTGCCTTGGTTTCTCCACATTCCCCCCTCCCCATGCACAGCATGCACATCTATCATCTGATTAAAAACATTATTTATCTTTATATAAAAACATATATTTCCTAACAAGCCAAGACATTTATAAATAACTTATAATACTACAGCCGAGTGCTAAACATCAAGATTTAGGATGAAAGAAGAAACCTTTCTGATCATTGTCCTTTAGTATTTCAAAGCCCATTTTTCATGTTTATTTGCTGTCACTGGCGATAAGTGATTGCCTTGCTGTATTGCATTTCCTCTGCAATGGTGAGTTGTTTGCAAAAGAAATGGAGGACAGGCTGTCACATCAAAGAGAAAAGACTGAAACCCACCAGGAGGTGAAGCAGGGGTTTATTGTCTTTTGCCCTGGGTTTTGACAGTTAATTAGCTCTCATCCAATTTATGCTTGTGTGGCAGCTACACCAGGGTCACCAGCAACAGCTCCAAGGTGAGGCCAACGCAGAGGATACAAGACAGGAAAAGTTGTGACAGAGCCCTGGCAAAGCAAAGGGCTTCATCTCTCACCCAGCCACGACTGATGGACTCGTTCCCTAATGAAGCCTTTGACTTGTTTGTTTTTTCCCCTCACCACACCGAGGACTCTTTCAATAGCTGTGGGCACTGAGGAATTGTCGAAGTGGCTGCTAAATTAAGCAGTCAGAGCAGCAGCATCTGTGGAAAACGCTGCCCCGTCAACTTTCTTTGTGTCAGCTGCCTTGGGCAGAGGGAGAGGAGGACGATGGCCATGAGGGGGTGGTAATGAAGGGCTTCACTGAGATGCTCCGCAGGGCTGGACTTCACTGCCTCCTCTTCAGGACCTTTCAGGACCTCACCCACATCTTCTGTCACCCAAAGATTTTCCAAGGCTTGGCAAAGCAAGTGTTCTTCCCCCTCTTATTACCTGTTGCTCTCTGCTGCTTTGGTGGGTTTTGCCACCTGCACACGTTTTATCTCCTCTGCCAGCTGGAAACCCCAAGTGCGGGGAGAAAGCAGAGCCTAAGGCGTTGTCCTGGGACAGGAGCACAAAAAAAGGATTTTCACATCATGGGATAAACCTTGGAGCAAATCACAGCTCTCAGCTGCAATAAATGCTGGAAGAGTGCTGCCCTGCTGGATGCCTAGTGAAAAGCAGCAAGGTTTCACCTCTGAAAAAAGACTCTGGATCAATTTAGAGGTCAGGTTGATGTTTCAGGGGAATATGACAGTAGCACCAGAAAAAGAACTGGAAATGAGATGCAAATTCACTTTATATTATACACCCACTGAATGGGAATTTCTAGACACAACTGAACCAGTCAGGGCTCAGACTGGAGAGCCAGCCTTGAATACTACAGAGCTCCTTGGCAATGTCCAAGATATGCCCCGTTTCCAAGGGAAATCTTCATACCTTGTAGAAAGCACCTGCTGCCTCAAAAATAGTTTGTTTTTTAGAATTACCTGTTCAGACCTTACCCAAGCAGAGAGAGGCAATTTCCAGGCACACAGGAAGCATCTTTCCTGCAGAGATACTCCTGAAGAGTCAGCCTCATTTAGCCACATTAAATATGGAAAGCACTGCACTAAACCAGCACTGGCACAACATCCAGCTTCCTATCTCAATATCCCAGCTTCCCTGCAGCTGGACCCTGATGAGATCCAGGGGCTGAATCAGGGCTGCCCCTTCCATGCTGCCATGATGGGATGCTGGATGTGCATCCCACCAACAACACCACAGTCCTTTGTGTTCTCTTTGTAAAAGACATTGAAAAGTCACCAGAAAATTGAAAGTCTGAAGCACACAATTATCCAACTTTCTATATTGAAGTCACTTCTGGAGAAATCTTTCCTAAGTGAGTCAGCCAATTACAGGAATTACAGGAACCACCCCAAACAATCCCCTATTCACAGAAGCTGGAGCAGACTGGGATTTAAGCTCTAGTGAGATGCAGCAACAAGCTCACATTAATCACCTGCAGGAATTGAGCTTGGGTCTCAAGAACACAAAAGGCTGAGAGATTCCAGCTGAGTATGAAGAGCCAATCCCCAAACACTGGGCCAGCAACATCAGGGGAGCCAACACCTTGCCCAAGCCCACTTGGAAGTATCAATAGAGTCACCCTCTCAAATCACTGAATCACAGAATTATTTGGGCTGGAAGGTGTTGATTCTTTATGTTCTTTTTCTGTCTGGGTCAGGGTTGGGATTGAAAGCGCTTGAGATGGTATTTTGTGTTCAGACTCAGATGTTTATTATTTCTTATCTAAATTACAGTTTTACAAGCTGTGAGTTCTACAGCACTTCACTAATAAGCTACAAAATGACCCTGTATCTATCTCTACATGATATTTTAAGGAAAAAACTGTCCAATTAAGAAATGACACCTAAATTATTTTTACTTTTAACCCAATAACCAATCACCCATGTCCTGCAATGTGGACTTTTTTATCCAATTACACAAAACCACCCAAACCCATGAAAAAGAAGGTGAAGAAGGACCTCTGCCCTAAAACCACCATCTTGCTTTATATATATATATATATTACTATATTCTAAAACCTTAAACTCTAAGTTTTCCACCCTGTGATATTACACACTTCTGTTCAAACTACACACCCACAATCCCAGTTCTGTCATTCCATTTTGGAAGACTCCTCCATGGCCTCAGGTCAAATGCAGAGTTCTCTTGAGGGTCTGTGCCTTTCAACACAGAAAGTCTAAAATTCTCAGCAACCAGGGTTCCAACAGGAAGGGACCTCAAAGATTATCTATTCCAAACCCCCTGCATGGACAAGGACTGCTACCATCACACTGTGCTGCTCAGAGATTCATCCAACCTGACCTTAAACAGTTCCAGGATTCAAAGCACAAATGCCTCTTTCCTCTGATGCCAAGAAGTTGAGACCCATCTCTTCTGAACACCTACAGCTAGGTGTGATGACTCTAGCTCCTGCAGCCCACTCCTAATATCATCTGAAACACCCTTCCACCCTGCAAACCCCCACTGCTGCCCTAATGAAGGACGGATGCGAATGCAACTTGTCTGAAAGTGCTCTCACGGGACGCAGGCAGCGAGCGAAACAACAGACTAAACCCAGCGCGTGGGCTTGTGCCTTTGTGCTTCTCTCAGCTGTGAGTCATTGTGTGGGGTAGAAAACTGCCTTCCTCCCCCAAAATATCGTGGAAAGTAAGCAGTGCTTCACGTTACAGTACGAGAGGCTCTACACAGCAGGGGCCAGAGCTGTGTTACTCACAGGGAGTTTGAAGACTTGGCAACATCACAGACAAATCTGTCAGTGACATTTCACACAGGCCATTGAGCAACCAGCAGAAGAAAATCATTTTCAGCCAGTCTTGATCCAGCGAGGCTCAGATAAGAAATAGGATAAAGACCCTTTCAATTCATGGTCACCTACATCCTTTCTCTTTCCTGGAAAGCTTCTTTCCAATCTCCTCCCTTGCTGTGGTGAGTGCTGTGCACAGCACAGGTCCTTCCCTGGGGTGATGTGATGTGAGGCTGCTGCCTGGGGACTTGGATGCAGCACCTGGAAAGGCTGCCAGCTGGACAAGGCAAGCAATCACCTCTTGCAGATTAGCAATGAGTCCAAGCAAGCCTTTTTTCTGCACAAATTTGGAAGTTTGAGAGTTGGAACATGCACGCTAAATGCTTCCCAGAAGATTTAAGAAATTTGCATTGGCAAACATTCAGTGATTCAGCTCAGGACTCCTCACCCTCAGAAGCAGGCACATCAGGTACCCTGGTGTGTGTTACCTGAGCATGTCCCAGTGAAGCACCAAGAGTTGCTGCACTGCTCTAACTCAGGCACTGCAACCATTTTGCAGCAGGAGCATTAAAAAAAATAAGGTACTGAATAGTCAACTCAAAGGGAAAGCAAGTCAGAAACCCTGAATGTGATTCTTTGGCTTTGATCAGGAGATGGTTTTCACCTGTAGGTGCTTGTCTCCATCAAGGAAAACAAGTTCCTTCATACCTGCTCCAGGATGTAATGCATAAATAGGAAGAGGCAGACACCAGGGAGAGATAAGAAATACACACATAAGCACATTGACAGCAGTTTTCTGCATGTTACTGCATAAAACTGCTGTCCACTTTGGGACAGTGACCAAGTCTCTTGTGGGCCCTCCCTGAACCAGCAGTTCAAGGAGTCAGGAAAGTCCCATATGCCATGACCAAGGCAGCAGCCAGGCTCTGCTGGAGAAAGTCCCAATCACACAATGCAGGAGAGGGACTGAGTCTTGTCCAAAGTCTTACAAGACCAGCCAGGATGGGCTTTGCACCCACACCAAGGTTTTCCTTAGATGTTTTTGGTACTAATTTCCCCTAGCCCATGCCTGTGAGAAGCACCAAACACTCCTTCACTGTCTCTCACTGAGGATTATCAGCATTTTTTTAGGTTTATAGAGGCTGCATGGGTCAAGCAGAAGCTTAAGACCAATCACAGCACTTAACCACCCTCTTCCCTCAAAGGCTTTTTGAAATAACTGCTGCTGCTTGAAAAACCTGAATACACAGGATAGGCAAGACCCCAGCACACAATGACCTCCTTTAAATGTCTCTTTGCCTTTGGAAGAAACACAGTGAGGCTTTTGAGAATGAATTAGAGAAGGTAAAACTTCTAAAGGAAGATCACTAGTTGGACATCCTTTCCATTACAAAACCGTACTGACATTTTGGACATGTGCCTGTATATCTTTTGTCAGTGGAGCTGTGTGTGAGACTCATGAGAGAGGGTTGAGGGGGATTTTGTGCTACCCTCAACCTAATATTTTATAAACATCACTTTTCATTTCTGACTGCACTGCAAATCCATTATGGATAAGGAAAGCAGTCCTAAAACACAATTAAGAGATGGAGTCATGAGGTTGTAGCCTCGCAGCTATGAAGCAATGACCTCAGCACAAGGAATAGATAGAAGATACACTAATCCCTATTAAAGGGGGAAGCTGGCAAATAATGCTTTTAAAATCATTTAAATCTGCAGCACACTGAGCTGAGGGTGCACGAGGCTGGAGGAGAGCTGATGTAGCCGTGCCAATGGATTTCTCTGCTCCCTGGGCCTCAAGAGGCACCCTGCTAGCAGGGACCCTGGAGAGCTGGATGAGCTCTGCGTGTCTAAACAAGCACACAAACACACACAGTTTTTGGTCTCATCACCCAGGTACTTTCTGCAGGGGATTTCTGCTGGGGGCCTCCCTGCTGACACAGAGCAGCCTGGTTCTCACAGACCAGGCACAGCTTTGTGTTCAGCATGGCACAGCTCCAAAGAGATGCTTTATTAAAAAGTTTTTCCCAAGCCTTTACTCCTACCCACATCTTCAGTGCCTTCTTAGTGCTACAGGGGAGCTCAGAGCCCCCACAAGTTCTCAAGATCCCTCTGCACACAAGTTCAACACAAAATAATCGAGGGCATTTTTCTGGCAGTTTCTTCTCCCTCCCCTCACCCAATTTCAAAGCTTTCGACCAAGTGCAAAGCCTTTGGCTTTGAGTGGTCAGTGGGAAAAAAGAAACAGTAAAATAAACCTGTGGGGGGAAGAGATGTCAGAGGAGAAGCAGTAGAGCAGGGCAAAGTGTCTGCTCACCACAGGTCTGCTGGCAGCCAGAGATTGTGAGGCACAGCTGGGAGGAGAAGTGCCACTGCACAATCACTCAAAGCAGCGGTGCTTCTTTTAGAGGCATTCAGATGCCTGGGCATCCTACCGAGTCTCCAAATAAATAATATTTGATTGTGACAAGTGCCTAGCATGCTTCTGAATGCAGCAAGAAAATAATGCACTGACATTACGAAAATATTAGAGGCACAAGTCAATCCTACTCATCCGATGAAGAACAAAAAAAAAAAAAAAAAAAAAAGACCCAAAAGCCCACACAATTGATTAAATATAATGTCCTCACCAGCATTAGCAATCATAAAAACCCACTTTTCTGGCAAGGCTCAAGCTACCTGCAGAGAATTCACTTTCCTTTTCTTCTGACAAGAAGCTCAAGGAATAAAAATGGCATCCATCCCTCTTTCCTCTATACGCTCCGTTCTGCTCCATATGGTGCTGCCTGATAGCAAATGAGAAATTAAAAACATTAGCACCAGCCTCTGCCCTCTCCTCCCCCACTGCTTTCTCCCTGCAGTGGCTGCACAAAATCTGCTGGCCCAAGCTGGAGACAAAACCATTTAACTGCTGAGCTCTGGAGTCACATATGAGCTCTCTCTTGCCTTCCTAGTTCATAGATGCCAGTTTTGCCAAGCACTGATTGTCCTTCTGAATTATTTCATCTTGGAAAAGAACACTATTGACAGACTGAAACTCACCCCATGGATTATTTCTTTATTTATTTAAAACTGAAAATAAAGATACAGAGACAATCATAAATTAATACTAAAACCTTTGAGTGTGAGGCAGGCAGCAGTAAGCTGTAATATTATATATTCCAGTCCTTCCAAAACAGAATTTGTAAAAATATCTTCTTATTTAAAAAAAAATCAGAACTAAATTTTCCCAGTAAATTCTAGTCACAACCTGCAACTGCCACTTTACTTTCTGTTTAAGATCCCTTCAAAATCATCTTCAGCATGTGCCATGTGCAGTCAGTTCCTTCACAAAAGTATTGTAAAACACGATGCAAACATAAGTTTTTGTTTTAATAATACTTGGGAGCAATTGAAAGAAAAGCCCAAGAACTGGGGGAAGTAGTCAGCAGGCACTGAATGGGGGATTTTATTATTCCTGTAGCAGCCAGGGTGGAGGCAGGAGCAGGTGCCAGGTGGCTTGGGGGAAGCTGTCCCTCCCCATCACAGGCTGTAGGGGTCAAGGCCAAACAGAGGGAGGGGAGGTCACGGTGAAATGGGCACGGTGGATGTGACAAATCACTCCTCACACATGAGCTCTGTAGATTAACGGGGCAGGAGAGCCATTGTGATCATCCCATCCTTGTGGGCATCACAGCCTTTTGGACAGGTCTGAGCACCAAGGGTAATTAAGCTCTGTTATCGGGCCACCACAGCGACAGCCTTGGCTTTCATGGCCCAGGAGCCTGGGGACACAGAGACCACGTCCACCACAGAAGTTGCACCATGTTTTCAGTGAGAGCTTTCAAGAAATGTTGGTTCAGTCACTGCATGAATCTTTCCCTGCTTGTCCAGGATCTGAAGCAGCAGCAGGGCAAATCCTGACATCTGGCACTGCCCACACAGTGTCCAGGTCCAGGCTGCCCTTCAGGGTCCCTGTGCAAGGTTTGGGACATTGTTATCATCATCCTCCACACAGAAATGTTCCCACCAAGTGGATAAAACCATAAAGTCCCCCGAGCAGAGCTTGCTGAAGACCTGGAGAAATGTGCAAAGGAAAGAGTTACAACAGAATGCAATTTTTCATCTGTTCTGTGAGAAGAAGCTTGCTTCAAATAAAAAAAACCCAAACAAAACAACACTGATAACTGCCAAAGCTGCCTCAGACTTCTTAACTGCCACATCAACAAAATCTATGTCTACAATTCACTTTGCACCCTTCAGCCCAGCACAAGCCAAGTGCAGGGAAAATGTCCTAAAAAGAGACACTGGATCCATCCCTCAGCAAAACCAGTACAACCTGAGCAATCCCTGCTCTTCTCACTCCACTCCCTCCTACAGCAGCCATGGCAGATATTTCCCATGAAAGGATCATGGAGAACAAGATGCATGGAGCTTGCAAACTGGGGAACAAAAGAGGTGACAGTAGCCTATAAATGCAAGGGACTAGAGAGAAGAAATTCATGGATAAAAACAAGAAGCAGCCTGAAAGTGGAAATGGAAAAATCCATGTTGAGCGTAAAGGAACTCTAATCGATGCAGAGAATTACAATTTACCTGGAGAACCTGACTAGATATGCACCAAAAAGATACTTGAAGAGAGGGAAATCATTTCCTCTCTAAATAGAAGATTGTCTGTGATGTACTCCAATATTCACTCAATCTCTTACAAAAGGCAGAGATTCCTGCCTAGTCAGAAAACACAGCTCAGCAGAGATCAAAAAGTGAGCCCCATCTAGTAAGGCTTTGGACAGAACAGCTTTCAACTACCTGCCAAACCAAGGATTTTTAAATTAAACCTATTTTTGTCATATAGACTTTAAAAGGAATCTAGAACAGGAATCTTCTCACATCAGTTGCCTCTCCAGCTGGAAGGAAACCCACATCATTCAGCAGATTCAGGTGGAAACACCCAGGTACCTCCCCTGGGGGAAGGAAAAGCCCCAGAAATGAGTCTGGGGGTGCTTCGAGGGTCTTTGATGGTTTATGAGGGCATAGAACAAGCCAGTTCTGCCCCATCAGAAGGGATGAACACCCTCAGGCTGAGGTGTGAATGTGACCTTCCCCCGGGACTCGTAGGGGAGGACAACTGGCACAATAAAAAATTTCTTATCAGGCTCAAAATTTCTTATCAGGGCTCTTATCAGCTCTGGCTTGTAGCTGCCGGGGGTGGGTGTTCACTCCCTCTGTCCTACGGCATTACCACCACACACCCAGAACCCAAACCTCACCTCCTGCCCCTCAGGGGTGCCAAAGCACCCACAAATGGGCCATTGGGTGATCACCAATGCCATCAGCATTCCGGCCTCTCACGTACAGCCCAGCACCATTTCCCTCCCCACCTTCCAGCCTGGTTACACTCACTGGCACAGGGAGACACAGCCAATGAAAGCAGGGCCAAAAGCAGAGATGGCATGTTCTTCCTCAGGGGAGGAGGGGAGAAAATCAGCTGTGGGATGAAGCCAGGCTAGAAAAAAAAGGATTCCTTTTTCAGTGGAATTCCTTTGGATCTGCAGTGCAATTCCTTCCAGACAGCTGTTTGCCAGCTCAGATACGTGATGTACCCACCAAGCTAAGCTTTGGTGATGTGCTGAAATTGAAGTGGTACCAGCAGAGCCTGTGCAAGCCTGACACACAGAGAAGGGCAGGCAGACCCCATCCCTCCCAAATCCAGGCGCTGATCCCTGCCATGGCCTGAGCTCCACTGGCAGATGTCCCCAGGGCTTTCCCAGGCCTTTGAGGCTGTTCAGTCAAGTGTAGGTGCTGTCTGTGAGCCCCAGCACTGCTTTAGCTTCTCTGTTTGAAGGTGCCTGTAGACTTGGGGCTCAGTGCTAATGCAGCACAGGGGCAGGAACAGCTCTGAGGGAAGCTTAAGACCAGGATAAACAACTTATTATGGGGAATGATTTTCTCAGTATTTCAACCAGTGCAGTGCCAGTCACCCAAAGGCAGGGCTGTGAGTCTCAGCAGTAGCACATGCATAACAAAAAGTGCTTTTCAAGGTCTGTCTTCCTGCTAATACTGTATTGCTTTATATTGTATCATAAATATTGTCTGAATGGCAGTTCAACAAGCCAGGACTTTTTTCACAGTCCTACCGTGTTACTGATGCATGTGAGGTCAAGAAATACAAATAGAGCAGGTAATTAGAAGGGAAGTGTGTGGTGCTGAGCAAACACATCGGGCATGGGAAGATTTTCTGCTCTGGAAAAGTAGAGAAATTGCACTTACAGAACTACCTCGTGTTGATTTGAGCATTCATGAAAAGCCAAGGACTTGCAGATTTACAAATATAAGATTATCAGCCTGTAGTATTGCAGTTCCTCTTAGGGTTTGAACATGGGGCTCTGTATAGACCTGAAAGACCAAACTCACCAGTAGCATAACACAATGCAGGCAGCCCTTAGCAGAGCTGTCCCCTTCTTTCCTAGGAAAATGAGATATCAGGGACAACCCTTGGAGACTAACAGGTCACATTCATTGCTAGAAGAAATGAAGAGAAATGCTTTGCAGCAAACAGAGCTGAGCACAGCTTCCACCAGCAGCAAACATCAAGCTGTGCTCTCTTGTTTTACACCCTGGGAAAATCTCCCACTTGGAAAAATCAGTTGCCCTGTCTGCTGTGAGAAAAATCCTTCCTTTGACACGGAAGCAAAATATCAGAAGCTTTTCATTCAGCTTGCCTTAGCCAAGTTTTGCTCACTTCTGTGCCATTTCAAGATCTGGTTTAATTTTGTGTTTCACTTTCCCCTGAAAAGCTGGCAGCAGCCCACCTGTTTTCAGGTGCATCTTTGTGGGTGAGGGTATGGTAGACAAACAGGGCATTCTTGCCTGTCCTGTGACATCAGGCAGTGTTCAGGTGCTGCAGAAGACACACAATCAGCATAATTCACCTCATCAGCAGAGCAATGCTATGCCATTGACAAAACCCCTACATAAACACCCAGCTGGTAATATGATTATGCCCTGAGGAAAAAAAGATTGATAGTCCTGGTGATTTTACTGTGCAATAACCACAGAAGCTGCCTTTGTCCACGCAGTTCTCTAATCCTTTCCTGAAACATTACTAAATACCCTTGCCTGACAAAGGTGAGCTCTCCAAGTTGATAACACATCACAGAAAGCAAGTTAGAACCTCTATGTTCAGCTGGAAGCTGTAACCCTTTTGCTCACTAATGAAGCTGCAGACACTAGAGGTATTTTTAGGATGCCTGCAAACCTCGTTATAATCCACAACAAAAAGTTCAGCTACAATAGGAAGACACAGAATGTTACAGAAAAATAAAAAGTAAAATACTTTGCAGTGCTATTAAAAAATCCAAATAGTCAACACAAAAAGGTTTGCTTACCTGACATAAGGCAAAAATTTAAACAAATATTTTTCAGTGTTGTAATTCCTGGAACCAAATTTATTAGCAAATTTAAATTAATTCTGCTCCAGGCGTTAGGATACACTATCAGTTACTCCCTCACCCTCCACCCCCCGGGAAATATTTCCCTATTGCTGTCAGTCAACTGCTTGAATGCTTGGAGTTTACCAGCTGCATAACATATATTGATTTTTGATGAATGACATCTCTCTCTGGGCCATTATGGTTTTGTTTTCAAACCTTATTTAATTGTTCACCTATTTTTCAGTGAAATAAATGCAAAGTGTTTATTCTCCAAAGGCTGTAAACAGAGATCTCAGGTCTAGTTTCTATGACAACCTCACTTGATACAGCAAACCTAGATTATCTCTAATGACAGACATGAAGTTTAAATTGCACATTCTGCACAAACAGTGCACTGTTGACCTTTTATTGAAAAATGGAATACAGAGTGATTAGCATAATGTGCTATGTGAAAGGAAAAATTGTGGAATAATGCAGATTGTACTTTAATCATAACTACAGTGCTAATCTCTAGCAAACTGTTTGCCAAAATGTGAAGCTTTAAGAATTAGGATTTTTCCCAGGCACCATTTTCAATTTCTGTTAGATAGTAATGCTATCACATTAAATAGTTATCAGATAACACTTGCTGCTCCTGCTATTCCTCTCCCATCACAGTTTTTAACAGGGGAGCAAAAGTGGATAAGCTTATGTAGAAATATGATACAAAAAATTCCAGCTATGAGAACTATTTTTAAACCTCCTGAAGGCATTTTTTTCTCATGCTTACAAATTGGTTTGGAAGTGAGAGCCAAAAGACACAGTCCTTTCTGTCGGGTGCTGTCTTCCAAAACCTGCATGTTTTCCTAGGAGGGAAATTTGCATGTATGTTAGTGAATAAATCCCAGCTCATCCACAGAGACACAAGCTGCAGGAGGCATTCTGCTCTGCAAGAGCAGAGATGGAAAACAACTTGCCTTCATATTCAGCAAGTTTTGGCAGGCTTTGATTTTGCCAGCTTCGATTTGTTGTTGCTCACAGAAATGTCTGCAGCAGTTTCCAAAATGTGAATTCTTTGGGGAGTTTGCTGCATGAATTGAGGTTCCCCCTGGAGCTGAAAGAGTCACATGCAGCTGTAAGGGGACAGCAGGCTGTTAAATCTGTTCTTCCCTCTGTAGAATACTTCTATTTCTTTTCAACTTTCATGAAACAATAAGACACATTTCTATTTATTGAACGCTATTTCAGCTCACTAGTGTTCAGCATAATCAGTGCACAGTCTGGAGACAACCAAGCAAACAAAACCCCAATTAATATCAAAATACAATTTTAGATGGTAGAACTGAGACGTTAATGAATTGGGAATGAGGCAGAGAAACTTTCATCTCTGCATTACCCAAAAGTAATGCCAAGTTATTATTGTTTTCTTTCCTGTATTTACAGGAAAAAAAAAAAAGTGGCAAATACAGACGAAAATCATAAAAGTTGCTTTCCCTTGTGAAGTAGAAAGTGTTGGATTATTCAAGCCTGGTCACAAACACTGCAGAGTGTCACAGAAACTCAGCTACCACCCCTTTTTCTTCCAGAGTATGATATTCAGCAACTAGATCTTGTTAGCAACACATCAAGGTGGTCTCTTCATCCTCCCTATTCAGCAAACAAGCTAAAAATGACATTCAGGTGCTTGTCTACAGGGCAATGCCATTAAAGGAAACCTATTCCCTCATTTCTCTCTCATTTTGATGGATTTATGCCATTAATCCTGTCAGCTGAGTTGTTTTTAACCAGCAGTTGGGGCAGCAGCAATAATAAAGGATTTTTTTTAGTCCAGGCAACCCCCAGTGTACTTGTGTTCTAAACAGCTATTCACCACTGCTATTCTCTGCATATCAAGATATCTCTGGTTTTCAGTGTTTTCCATTTGGCAGTTTTACATTTTTCTTAGCAAGCATTGTCTTCCACTACAGCAGCTGACAGGAAGGAATCAATTAATTTAAAAGGCATCCACTTGCTTCCACACGGAATTATTATACTTGGAAATGTAATCCTGTCATTTGATATATCAGATAGCAAATTGTGTGTTTGGGAAGGTGATGTGTCCCACAGTTAGGTATTTTTAAACCCTTCAACGCTGCCCAAACTTGTCCAGTGAAATTTAAACTTCACTGCCTCATGCGATGGCAAAGAGCATTTTTGGTGCTGCTCACCTTGTGGGTTATGGGACAGGGGCTGTATTGACCATATCTGCACAGCCATTCAAAGGTTACCACACATTTTATAAATCTTTTTAAAAAATTCAAGGTAAATATTGACAAAAAATTGGCAGCAGAAGCCAACATGTCTGAACAGTGATGGTACAGGCAGCCTCTCTACCTACTGCTATGTCTAAACACAAATAAATTACTGCTTTAGAAGATGTTGGAAATCATAAACCTATTTAAAGATAAGCTCTCACCACTAGCCTCTCTGTCAGACAAGTACATTCCCTGGACTTTTGCTTCCACAGGTCAAAAGAAGGGAAAAACTTCCTTGTTCTTCTGGCATATTCCTTCAATTTCCCTTGTAATACTTTTAGTCAGGATACTGACCAATTTTGGTACCTCCAGTTAATTCTTCTCCTGTGTTTCACAGTTTCTTCAGGCACAGTTTGCATAGCTCTAGTCACTTGTACAAATATTTAAAAGCAGCAAGACTAACCAAGCATAACAAATCCAGAAATAAAGCAACTCCCACAGAAGTTAATGTTTACCCAAAAGGGAGCATGAAATATCCCACACCTCCCTCCAGACAGCCTCTTCTGTCTCTCTAAGGTGGGACCTGATGGTGTTGTGGACAATAAGGATCAAAGAGCCAAAGTCCTGGCAGTTTCTGCATTCCCACCTTGGACCCTTTGTTGCAGCTCCTGCAGGCTGGATGCAGGTGCAGAATTAGAGATGGTGAAGGGGAATTTGTCAATTTCATACACAGCAGACACAGATACTGTCAACCTCACCATGGGGCTGACATGGTCAGGAATCACCATCCCCCTCTGCTGTCCCACGTTTTCAACCAAGCTGGGATATGGCTACCCTGGCAAAGTGGATAAAACAGTTCAACTGGGCAAGAAAAACAAACAAACCAACAAACCTAATTAAATTTTGCCATTGAAGTAAAACACGCTGTTAAGAGCGCAGAAAATCCATGCTGGCTGCTACAATCACCTTCCTGCAGTAAGAAAACACCTCCTACAAAAAGTCAGACAGCTGAAATACCATTTGTTTTGTAATGAACTTTTAGCCCTATAGCTCAGCTAAGCATCCACATTTTTTTTTTCTCCCTCTGCAACATAACCAGCTCTGCGAGATGCCAGACAGCCAGGAGAGCACTCCAGGCTGGAAACAAAAAGATATTATTGTCTTGGGACTGCCAGAGTCATTGTTCCTTCCTACACTCATCCCATCACTTCTGTAAGGCTGACAAAACAGTTACAGAGAGCTCTTCCACTCACAGCTGCTTCACAAGCTGCAAATCAGAGCTGGAGTTGGAAGAAGGCAAGGGGCAGAAATGAAGCATCATATGCTCAGTTGCTGCTGTAAAGACCAGAATCAGGAGTCCCAAACAGATGTAAGAATCCAAACTACGTTTACCCAGACTTTTATATAGACACAGGTAGCTCATTCTGCAGCTGAAACTGGTTTGCCATTCACTTAGAAGTATTTCCAGTCCTCCCCAGAACAAGAAGCTGAGGTACCCAAAGGGCCACCACACCTTTAGCTCCCAGCCATGGGTATCTGACAGACCCCCCCCTTGCAATCCCTGTGAGCACAGGGAATAGTGATGGCTCTGAGATGGCACCTGAATGTTTTCTGGGGCTCCAAAATAAAACATCCTGCAATTCAAGTTCTATAGTTAATTTATGCTGTTGCTCATCCTGACCAATCAGGATGCTGAACTGTGTTCTTTGATTCAAGTGCAAACTGGATTTTTGTAAGTAAAAATTAGGTTGATGTATACAGTTATATGTTTTAAAAGTGGCTTCTAATTTTAAAGAAAAAGGTATTCATAAAAAAGGCCTCTACCCTTCACAACAGCTTCTGCTTCCCCCATTTGTTGGCACTTTTTTCAAATACTTTTGTAATGGTTCAAGACCTCCAGCATCTATCATTGCATCCTCTGAGATGAATGTGTTGGTTGGATCAAGGGATGTTGGGAAACTGCTGTCCAATCTATGGAGGAGATTCTTAGCCAGGTCAAGAGAAGCATGAGGGTAAGGTTTCTCAAAAAAAACCAAAAAAAACCCAAAACCACAAACTCTTCAAATCTTTATCTGCTCTACCCTCTTTCTTGTTTTCCAGCAGGGTGATGAGTTGACACAACACCACAAATGAGTGAATGTGAAGAGACAGACCAGTCCCCGGTTGGGTGATGTCGTGCAGTTAGGGTGGCTCTCAGCTGTGCTGGATTCCTGCTGTATTGATGGATTGTAGAAGGATTTGAGAATTATATCATTATCCAGAGCCTGTGAAAAACAAGATGAGAGTCAAACTGCCAGGCATGATAGGAATGTTAGGCAAAGGTGTCTGTAAACTTCTGCTGACCCCTTACACCAACTAGGTTGAGAGCTCTTCTATTAATGTTAATGCTTTTCATATTAGTGCTCACATAAAGAAATCCTGCTGACTGCTGGGTCAGGGAGTTCACAAGATGTGTTGGCCACATCAGCAATACGCTGATGATTGTTTCTGACATGACCCCACAGCTAATGAAGGGCCATTTGTTTTTGTTGAATTGCTTTTCACGCAGAAGAGGTCTGTGATGAAGGTATAAAACACATCTGGAGCAGGACAGGCTGCTGTTTGTGTGATGCAGAAATGAAAGAGATCTCCACCCCACTGAGACACGGTGTGGCTGTGCCATGACACATGTCCCTGGGTTTCATCTTCCCATTCCTGTCACTTAATTTCCCTGTGCACAAAGCACTGCTCCCTCTCCTTGTTGCTAAACAACTAACACCCCCCTATTTATGACTCCTCCCATCAAGCACTTCACCTGTAAAACTGGACTTTTTGAAGCCCAGGTCAATACTACAGCTCAGCATTTCTCATCCTGCACGTCTTTCCTTTGGGGCCCTGTCACATGGCTTTTCAAAGGATAAAAGGCTCAGGTGCATCCCAGGACAGGGATAGCAGCAGCAGGAAGCACAAAGGGCTCACAAGGAGTCTCAGCCTGTTCTATCTCTGTGTAATCCTGTGTTAGGCAACATTTCCACTTCCTTTGGCAGAAATCTGTTCCTGTGCTTGCCTGGGCACGAATCTACCACAGAAGAGCAGTCTGGAGAGGGCTTTAGGAGGTGATCCAGAAAGGGACTCTGGCACTTATGACAGATGTGTCTCTAACCTATTCTAAAAACACTCTCTGAAGATCCCCAAGAAACTGGGCTTGAGAAGCCACCCTTTGTGTCACTGTAAATCAAGATATCCTCTGTTGCTGTGTCTTTGTAGGATCTCAGGAACATCCTTCGCATCATGTAAATTATCCTGTTTTGTGATAGCCTGGAGGCTCTCTTCCCTAGCAGATAACACCTTATCTGCTTACAAAAGACCTTCACAGACTTGCATGTTTAATTTATTAGTGAATAATGGCTTCATTACCTAATAGGAGGGGCTAAATGTATTATGGGGGATTGCAGAATTATGGGGAGTTTAATAATTTTCACACTGAGGAGAACAAGTTACCATAATAATGTATGAGTTTATAGGTATTACATGATTCTGGGGAGGAAGGGATTGCATGCAAACCTACAGAATCAACCAAGTAGAAAATCTAGAGATCATAAGCAAGGAACAGTCATGCTGAGAAATTTCCCTTCATCACCTTGAAAAGGACCTGCTGGGAGAAAAGAATTCCATGTTATGAAAAATGTAAGATGTCAGATATTCCTTTTCATCCCTCAGAGCAGGGTGAGACCGTGTCTATCTCAGCAAGCCTCTTCTGTTGGATCTGTTGTTCTTTGCACAAATCTGGTATCATATCAAGCAAAGAACAGCAGTAACCCAGGCTCAGGATTTCCACCCCACCAGAGACCTGCAAAACCTTGGGTTCTTCTGTTGAAGCTGTTTTTCTCTGTTGTCCAGGAGGAATATGCAATAAAAAGCGCTTTTTAAAATTAAAAAAAAAAAAAAAAAAAAAAACAAACCTTTTCCACAGAAGGTTTTAACTTTCATGAGCCATTACTCTCCAGCACAAATACATTTAGTCAACATTCCCAGCTGCATCATTAGCTTCCCACTCAGGTGGGAAGGAGGGGGAATGAGGCAAGGGTTCACAGCTGTATTACTGCTGCTAGTAGGGTTGCCATGGAAAACAGAGCTCCAAAAAGCAGCAGAGGACAAAGACTGTGAGGTCAGTCTACTACCTCAGAACGTTTCCCTGGTCTCTCTCATGAGGTCACTTTTTCTTCACAGTACAAGTGGCAAAACTTTCTCCTGCAAACATCTACAGCTCAGCCCACAGCCACCAGCAGGGCTGGAAGCAGCCAGGAGGACAGGGACCATTCCTCTTCAGGCAAACCAGCTGCAGCTGACAAAGTGCAAAAGTTTTTAACAAGAGCTGAGCTGCTGCCTCAGCCTAGGGCTGGCACATTAAAAACAGGTCACGTGTCCAAAAGCTTATCTATTTTATTCAGCTGTATCAACTGGCCTAAAGTGACATATCTCTCCTTACAGCTCCCCCCGTGGAAATGGGAGTCATTTATCAAGAAAGAATTTTCCCTGAGCTACCTTGACCTTTTCTGTTTGATGCTGCTTTTTCACTGTGATTTTTACACATTTAGGGGACAGTCACACAGAATAATTTGAAATGCATCATAGGCTTATATGCCCTATATTATAGTGGGACCACAAATACAGGGACATCTTGAAGCCCTCCAGTTAGGGGCTACTGCTATATCTTACCTACAGCATGAATTTCTCCTATACATAGATTAAATATGGAGTTAAGTGGATTTATAATTATTTCAGTGTTGTTACAACACACACCATTATATGTACTTAAAGCGAGTTCACAAAACTTAAAATTATACATATTTTAAGGAGTCCTAATAGCACCATTTGATGTGGCAATTATTGATATTGGCTTCCTGCAGGAAGAGCACTCAAACAACCAGCTAATTTCACACGTAAAACAGCTGTCACATGGTAATGGCATTAAAAGTCACTAAGCTGATCTACATTCAAAGCCACGCCACAGAGGTGAAAGGCCCTGTAGCCAATTATTGCTCCTCTGAGCCAGACAGCCCCCAAACACAAACAACGTGTGCGGATCCATCCCTCCTTGTCTTTAATTAGAGCCTGCCTACCCTCTGTAGCAACAGCAGTAGAAGTGAGAAGGGCACATGTTAGGCAGTGTGGAGATAATCACAAAGAGATCCCAGTGTGCTCTGTCTGGCATGTCCTGAAAGTTGTACACAGGAACTAAACCCAGCATCAGGAGACAATGGTTGTCGTGTCCACACTGCAAAACATCTGATTTTCATGGAGCTAATAAATAAATGGCATCCTGTGCAGAACATCTCTAGTCTCTCTTTTTTTTTTTTTTCACTGCAATGACTGTGTCAATGACAGATTAAGGATTGCTGTTTTTTCTGGTAGTTGTGGGTACACAAGGAATACAGGTTTGCACCCATTGCTTACAAATAAATAACATTTAAAA
This sequence comes from Vidua chalybeata, assembly GCF_026979565.1. Lineage (NCBI taxonomy): Eukaryota > Metazoa > Chordata > Aves > Passeriformes > Viduidae > Vidua > Vidua chalybeata. Next base: position 5,913,797 of record NC_071537.1, on the reverse strand, counting down.
TCTTCACTGGCACAATCTGGTACAGCTTGAGTGAATCTGGTGAATCTACCAAATTTGCAGTGATTATGAAATTAGGCAAAAGCTAATAAAAAAGTTCCAAAGAAAGGTGCCAGAGCAGCCAAACTATCTTAGAGACTTTTCAGCCAAAAAATCTCACCTGGGTGTTGTTGCAGGTTCTGACATGGAGGACTCCCACGCCCATATCCCTGCAAGGTGTCACTGGCTCTGATTCCAGCCTTTCTGCCAGAGTTGGTCCAAGTCTGCTTCTGGTTCCAGGAAGAAACAAGATTTTCTGAAGTTTCCCTGATGCCTCAGGTTTTGGCTTTTCTATTTTTCAGATTCCATGCTGCTTTAGTGCATGGGTCTGGGCTTCATATTAAGGGATGGTGAGCTCTCTTCACAGAGCAGGGGGACAAAACAATTCCTTCTCCAGATGGGCACCAAGGACAAATGATCCAAATCTCAGGCCCAAGAGCATGAACAACGGTGGACTGAAGAGAGAAAAACAAGAAGGATGGAACTTCATAACCTAAAACTGTAATTGGACAATGAACTCCAATATGCAAATGGAGCAGAACTGATCAAAGTGAGAGACCCTGTGACCAGTCGTGCATTTTGTGACCACTTTGAGTTGTACTGCCCAAGGTGGATCCATTGAGGCCACCCAATAAATCCCTACTTTATTCCTTAATTCCATCTAGTCTCTGTTCTAGGTCAGCCTTCACAAGGCATCCTCCCTAAGAATCCACTCTGCCACTGAAGAGGGTGAGATTTATCCTTCTGCCAGGTGAATCCCCACCACCCCAGCTGCTCCCTACTCACCACACTCCCCATCTGGCAGGACCAAGTTCCTGGCATGGAATTGACACAGCCTGCTAAAGAGTGGGGCCAAGAAATGGTCAGCCTGGACAGTCCACTAACCCAGTGCAGGTGTGGCAGCAGCATCTACTCCCCAGTCCCAGAAAGCAGCTCGAGAATGGAACACCCCCCTGCAATCAGCAGACAAGAAGCTCAAGATCAAACCAACACTTGAGTCATACATAGTCATAGTCACTCTCAGAGAAATCTCTATCCTCCTTCACAATACACTGACTTTACCACTTACTCAGAAACAGGTTAAACATTTCATTTCTGAATTTCAAGGGCAGCAAATTAAAACAACATCAGAAAGAAAAGGGATTGTAGCATAAATAAATATAGCTGCACCCACAAAATGCAAGTAATTACTTATTTTTATACACCGCAAATCAGAATCTATGCATGGGGTTTTTTTCTGTTTTCACTGATCTGCATGACCCTTAGTATGGATTTAAAAAATAAATGGCAGCTTAAGAGTTTCCAAAACAATGCCGTGAATTTCACTGTCAGAGTCAAGAATGACCAATACTTAAGGAATAAGTAGCAGGAGCAGGCTTCTGCCTTTTCCCTCAGAAACAAATGGAGAAGATCTCAGAGCAGAGAGAAACTAAGAGAGTGCAGGGAGCAGGAAGGGAGGGTCTGACACCGTGCCCTCAGAGCTGTGGCTCAGACTGATGAATTATCTCTGCTTGGTTAAATCTCTGGCATTGCTAATCAGACAAGAAGCATAAAATGGAAAAGTTCATTAGCAAGATCATAAAAGAGTCAGACCGACAAAGATCATTCGACTTGGAGAAAGGAAGGTCAGTTACAGGAATCGGAAAATCACTTTATTTAAAGAAAACAGGTTTGACCAGAAGCAACTCAGAGTCCAGAAAAGACCTGCACTGGATTCTGTGCAACGGTCTGCTTTATTTCTGGAGCACAAACAGGGAAACATTCCCTTTGACAGTGGATAAACTAGACTTTCTTTAATCAACATCATGCTGGCCCAGGGTAAGCTGGACAGTATCAGCTTTCTCCCAGGACTGATTTCACTTACCTCCACTCAGACCCAAACATCCCACAGCTCCTCTGCAGGAAACACTTCCAGCACAAGTCACAAGATGGTCTCAAAAGTAGAATTTGCTAATTGTTTTGAATGACATGTGAAGGGTTTACAATATGGATCACTGCCCACTTGAGATTTACAGGAGATTGCTAAAGTAATATTGAGATGTCAGGATAATTCAGAAGCTCTGTTCCCAGAGGTTACTAAATGCTCTTCTTATGACTACTACAGCCACGCTGCACTGGGGGTTGGATTTCATTTCTTCAGGGGTAGAAAGAAGAGGCAGTGAAATGGTGGTGGTTTTCCTTATAATTAGAAGGAAAAAAATCAGAATGTGTATATTCTCCATATTTAGCCTGGATTTCTAAAGACATATGGAATAATAAATAAATATTAAATTAAAAAAAACCCTAAAATAATAAAAAGATCCTTTTCTCTTTTAAGGTCACTACCTTATTTCAATCACACTTGGGAGACAAAAAAATTGGGAAAAGGACTCGTGCACATCTCATGGACATGAATCAGGTAAAAAGGAGGCAAGAAATTTTTACTGCCCCTGGAGATAATACTACAACCTGAACTCAGCTATGAAGACTACAAAACCAGGAAAAATTCCATCAGCACCTTTGTAAGCCTTGAATAAACCCCACAAGAGACACACAACTGCAGGAAATCGTCACATCCTTGACACATGCAAAAAAACCTCTTCTAGTAAACACCTCTACCTGGAGATGCTCCATCAGCCACAGCAGCCAACTTCCAGCAAGTATTTTCCTCTCCAAAGAAATAAGCCAGCAAGCCTGGACAGAGGCAATTGAGACAGAAAACATTAAGAGCTTTGTCATTGCTTCTACACAAGTCAGCAGTCAAGAAAAAGCCACTAGTCAAGGTTTTCCTGCCTCAGACATGAACCTTGCCAGTGCAACTCTCCCTGTAGGACTGAACTGTGTCCAGTTCCATTTTTTTCCCCTTGAAAAACCAGCACTTACTTTACCCTACAAGCAACTGTTACAGTGCACATCAGGAAGGAAGCATTAAATAAATGTGGATGGTTTCTAAACACCCTGCTTCATGCAGGATTAACTTGTTCAGGATACATTTTGGAGAATGGTCCTTTATGTTTATCGATGTCAAATCTAAATTGCAGTGGGGAGAAGTATCCTGACCACAAAAGAGCTCGACAGTTTTACAGCTAGGACACATAACACAATAACCATTTAGCCAGATTAAAGCATACTGAGAGCTGCATCAAATATTGTTTAGAGCACATAAAAACTGCTTTAATATTTAAATGTATCCCATGGCTGGGCTCTTTAGATTTGCTAGATTCACTGGGGCTGCACAGCTATTAGCTTCTACATTTCATCTTCAATTCCTCTTCACAGTAGGAGAAACATAAAAATGAGGGTCACTGCTTGGTCATTTCATTACCCCTGGCAGAGAAATGTGCTTTGCACAAATGAGGAAATATTTCAGATGTAGATTGTTGTAATGCTGGTGTGACAAAATAAAACCGGAGTTAAAAAATAATAACGATATTATAATGGTTATTTTGTAGAATAACACTAAAATAATATGCAGTGTAGCAGTGGTTCCCCTATCAAAGAGCCTGGTGTATGTCATTGTCATCATTTAAAAGGTCCATTAGCAAGAGCCCTGGAAATGTATGGCTCAAGGTCACAACCAAACTAAATGAGACTGAGCAGTAATTCAAAAACATTAAACTGTTTATGGTTAGAAATGTAATAAATAAATCCTCAGTACATACACGCGCACACACAAATCTTAGCAGCAAACTCATCTACAACTCTTCCTTTATTTCTGTGAAAACAGAAGCTCAGTAAAAGAAATTTATAATCTGCTTAAAGCCAGAAATGGATTAGATAAAATATCACTTGGGGAGATGTGTGACTTCATGCCACAGCCATGGATTAGGCTGCACAATCTGTTTAGCCATGGATGCCCCTGTGACCCAAACACAAACAGTGCCTTTGCCCAAAGCCAGCAACCACAACAGGCAAAAAGATGGGCAAGACCCAGGCAGGGAACACGGGCTGAGCAGGCACAGAGCCCTCCACTGCTCCCCTGCCTAGGGACAGCTCCTGTGGCCACAGGGAGGGGATCACCACAGTCTCGAGGAGGAGATTCAGTGCAGAAGAAACAGGAACACAATGCTATTTACTAATCACAAACTGGGAGGAAAAGACCAGTTGTCTTACTAACCCTAAGCTTTAATTGTATAATTTAAAGCATGGCATTTAATCTGTATTCTTAATATCTGAATACAAGAAACTTGATTTTCTCCCCAAAAGAATTAGTGTGAGGTGCATTCCTCTGCTTTACCAAATATAAATTTAGATGAGAGTGCAACATCCAAGAGAATCACTTCTGGCACCGATCGAGAAATTTTGTTGAAATGAAAAACCCAGCATTCCTTACTGCAAGGCTATTCCTCTGTAGCTCTCTGAACTGGCCCCGAGCTCACCCTTAGATCCTCTCACTGATCATGTCACTAGTCCTGGAGGATCAGGGCATATATCTTATGATGGTCCTACCAAGAATTCCTGTGTGTAAGAATCACTGAAGTTGGGTATGTTCAGTGCAATCAAAACAAAAATGTGGGGAAAGTAATTGAGGAGGTTTTGAGAAAAAATATTTTACTATATTTAGACACATATGCCAAAAGATTCCCTTATGAGCAGTGAATTTTAGAATAGCCTCCAATGCAGAATATTAGGATCTAAAGGCTAAAGCCCCGCTGAATATTAACAAACACAGGAAATCTTTTCCAGTCTTATTGTTTCTTCTTGAAAACCATTCTCCTAAACCTCCTGGTTTAGTATCACTTCTTTCATAAGCCTTATAAAAATACCACAAATGGAAACAAGATTCCCTAACAGAGAATCACAGAACTGTGATGGAAACACATGATGAAACACAAATGCAATCAATCAGAGAAACTGATTCTTGGGGGGAAAAAATGCAGACAGTGTACTGTGCTGCCACTGCTGTAAATGGAATTCACCTTCCAGGTAACTTACATGTCTTGCTGACAGAATGTTTTATTGATGTCATGGTGATCTTGTATTTCATTTCCCAGCTGAGTGTGGGTGCAAGGGAAAAGGCCTTTGCAGGCAACTGTGCTAACACTTCACATCTGGCTGTGCTCAACAGCCATTTGAAGGCTGTCAGTGCCTGGAGAACAGTGCACACCTCTCTGGAACTTTAATCCATGGCAGGAGATGGATACACATCCAACAAATGATAAGTTACATATGAGGAAAAATATTACTGTGTTAGCATTTAAGTCACAGCCCTGCAATGAGTAAATTGCAAAGCAATGAAGCTTTGTCTAATGACTATCAGTTGACCAAAAAGAGCTCAGGGATATGTAACACATGCAAAAATAAAAGCCCATACATCTTGATGTAGGTACGTTGAAAGCATTTCCTCTGGTATGGCTTTGTAGTTTTCCACCAGAAGTTTTATCCAGGCAGTCCCCAGCTCCTTTGCACACAGTAGCACAGCTCCTACACACAAACCCCCTCTGCCTGGTGGCTCACTCAATCAGGGCTCACATCTTCCCTGCAAACAGGATATGATTCAAAAGTGACATAATGCACATTCATCCCAATCTCCCAATAATCCCCTTTCACCACTTGTGGAAGTGCTTGGTCAATAAAACGTAATGACATTATTGCAGTAAAGTCATTTCCAAGTTAAGTGCCTGGTTCTCTGTCTCTGGGACCCCACCAACAGTCAGGCTCCAATCCAGCAAGTAAACAAAGGCTTCAATTTTGCAAATGATCTCATTTACTAGGGGTCAATCCAGATTCCATTTAAATCAATGTGAGCCTCCTGTCTGTAAAGGTAGCTGGGACCAGACTCCACAAATGTAGGGCCCCTCCTTCCCCTCACACTCCCTAAATCCTTCCTTTGCAGGATTTGTCAGGGACTGCACAGTGCCAACCCCTCTGTGTGTCAGAGTCACCAGGCATTCAGGACGTGCTGTGGCAGCCTCCAAGGCTGGTCTCTGAGCCAGCTGCACCCTGGAGAAGTGGGCTGTCCACCAGCTGGATTTGCTGGTGGTGCCCAGCTGGTCCAGCCCCAAATTTAGACACCATGGAGACACAACCTGGCACCTACAGCGGTAGGTGCTGGAGGCAGTGTGCTCCAGAGAGATTCAACTCCATGATCTGTCCAGTTTCACTCATGCCTAAACTCCTTCTTCTCCCCCATGCACCAAGGCAAAGCTCCACATCATGGAGCAAGAAAAGGATGAGTGACAGAGCCCAGCCCTGGCTGAGCCAGGGGCCACAAGGCAGCCCAGCCCAACACCCCAACACCCCAACACCCCAACACCAGGCACTGCAGAGCAGGCAGAGCCAGCAGCTGCCTCTGTGGACACACAGACCTGGGAGCCAGCTCCAGGGCACAGCAGTGAGGGCACGTCTCACGTGGGGTGTGCACATCTCAGCAGGGAAACTGCTGCTCCTGTGGCTGCCACCATCTTTTCCAGAGCCTGCTGCATCTCCAGTTAGGAAAAGCATCCAGCAGCTAAACAGCAAGCTTTTAAAGGAAAAGATTTGCAGGCTTGGATCTGACAGAGATTCCTGGAGCAGTAAAGTGCTACTAGTTATGAGATGGTCAAAATGCCACCTTCAAAAGGACCTTCTCCAAGTGTCCTTTTCATTCCTTACAAACACCTCTGTTGCTGAGGATTGGAATTGCTATTGAATTTTCTCCCTTGTAAAGAAAGAAATACTACTGAAAATGAATTACCAACAGCAGAGCTGGGAAGGAGAACTCCCCCAAGAAGTGAGAGCAGCAGCAGAAGGTGGTGGCAGGGGAATGAAATCAGGTTGTCCCAAAGTAATTGGCACTGGGAATGGGAAAGGAGACCATAGCTTCTCCCAAAAAAACACCAAAGCTCTTACAAGGAACCACCCAGAAACTTCTAACTAACAGCAGCCTGACATGGCCCCAGCCTTTATATTCATCCACCCAAATCCACAACCCCTCCAGCATCCCAAGAAAGCCAGCTGACAGGAAATAAAGGTACCTGGAGGCTCCCATGCATGCTCTCTGTACCTCTGCAGGCTCCAGCTAAGCAGTTCAGCAGACACCAGCATTCCCTGCTTGACTTGCACTGTGCCACCACAGGCTGCTCGTGGTTACCAAGTCAGAGCACAAGCCCCACAGCACAAGAGCAAGCCCAGGGCTCCACTTTGCCAGGCACAAACATTTCATGGGTATTTCAGGTGTTTCTAATCCCTCCTGTTCTGTAGGAGGTGTTAGATCATTTCTGTCAACACACACCCTCGCTTCCAGGCAGGGGCTTGGGGGGAAATGAATTTATTCTTTGTTTATTCTTCTCTCTTCAATCCTAACTGCCATCATGGAAATCTGAGGGGCTCCCATGGAGACCAGACAGTCCTTTTCCCATTTTATCAGTCCCACACACCAAGCTTCCCCTCAGCCCCCAGCCCAGGGACCCACCAGACAGAGAGCACCACGGAGCTTTCCACTTAACCTACTGCCATTCGTGCAGAGCCCCCGGGGGAGCTCCCAGAGCACAGCTTTGGGCTGGAACAGAGACAATTCCTAAAACCCCAGAGCAGAGAGGCAGTGACTTAATGACAGTTCAGCCCATGAATCCAGAATAGCAACTCGTTTGTTGTCTGAAGCTGGAATCCACTTTGTGTGATGACAGATAGCTTAGGAGAAGCAGATCCTGCCTGCCAAGAGAACTTCAAAAAGGACAAGGGGAAAGCAAAAATCTGGCTAGAAACCAAATGCTTTGCTAAACCTAGATAACACACTGTTTACCAACAGCAAACTAGATTAGGGGAGGGGAAAAAAAGGATTTATGCAAATGTTCTTAATTTAATAATTATGATCAGATATGGCTTTGTTTTTTCCATGTAATTTGTGTAATACAAATAAAGTACAAGGGCTCTCTTCCCCTATAGGAAATGAGAATTATTAAACATTGCACTGAAAAGCGAAGGAACGTGTTTATTGACATGAAAAATGATCCTGCGGATACAAAAGCTTTTGTATGTTAATTGCTAAATGTCAGTGCAATTTAGAAAGTGGTTGCAGAAGGAAAGAATTCCTTTCCAAAACAGAAGTGGCTTTTCCTCATCCACCAGCCTGATTCAAGGCTGCATCTTGAAAGTATTTATGGCTGTGTTTTGATCGGTGACATTGGGTTAGTACCCAAAAACATCCTCACTTCATATTGATGTGGTTACTTGCTAGGAGGCATAAAGGAAGTGAAGGATTTCCTCCCAGTTTTATTACTGAATGCTCAAAATGTTTCCTGGGGTAAACAGCACTGAAGCCATCTGGTTTTCTCTCTTTTTTTCTTTGTGGAAACAAAAGGAGAACAACGGTAGCAACCAGGGAATGGAAAAATCCAGGTCTGGAGCAGCGCTGTGGAAAAGGCCTTGCTCTGGAAGAGAGAGGGGAACAGCCACAGGTGTCCTGGGCTGATAGACACACTCAGCAGCACTGAGAGTCTCTGCATGTTGTGTCTCTGGTTTCTGTCCTGCTCCACAAAGGAGAAGAGAAATAGAAAATGTGTGATTCAGCTGCCAGATAGTTAGAGATGCTTCAGTAAATTAAACTTTGGACTGGAAAATGAAGGAGCTTCTTAGCATGTTTAATTACAGCCTGTTGATTTACTGCTCCGGGTGGGGAAGCAAAGCAACAAACCCAAACCTTTGCAGTCCTGATGGAGAAAGACAGACAAAGAAAACTTCCCATGCATTCATGAGCATATTTGCAGAAGGAAATGAATACGCTCTATCCAAAACCTGTTTGTGAGCCATGCAAACCCTTAGAGCAGCAAAGCAGCAGAACCAGTGGTTGCACTGAGTCAAAACCAGGACATGTTTCACCAGGGTAAAACAACAGAACCTGCAGAACACCCCGTGGGGTTCTCCCTCATCCAGCATCTCCTGGAGAACCTCTGGCTGTAAAACCTCAGGACAGCTTAACCAGCACAGAGGAAAGGCTGATGTGTCCTGGGATGCCTGCCAAGCCATCCCTTCCATGTGCAAAACCTTTCTCTGCCAAACCAGAGCCAGCCATGGTCACGGAGAACTCTCCTAAGTTTCTCCTCAAAAGCTGCTATTTCCACAGCCCTGCAAATGTGGTCTGTTAAATTAACATTTCTTATCTCAAAATTTACATACAAATACATACTGTATCAACCTTCTATCAAACTTTTAAAAATTCTCTATAAATTCATTTCCCACAGTGCTCCTCACAGCCGTGGACAATCCATGGCTTTCCCTGGAGGAAACCATACAGTTCAATGACTCATCTGGTAAGCTGGGCTCATTCATAAAAATTTATTTCCTCCAGTTACAGAGCAAGAGACAAGGAATGCAGGTGATGCCAACAGCCCTGCAAGTCTACATGGGAACAAAGTGCCTCTGGAAGCACCTCTGCAGCTGCAGTCACACAGCTCAGCATTTGTGTTCCCCTGGCACTGCTGGGGGCTGCAGTTGTGTTCTCCATTGGTCGTGGTGGATTCAGGCAGAAAGACCACAGACAACCCTTGGATCCCTACTGCCTTTTAAGAAACTGCAAAGCTTAGAGGATGAAGAAAATTGCCACCAAAACGATTTAAAGGCTGGGGAGGAGGAACTGCTTCCAGTGAGAAATTTGATGGGCAGGATTTATTGAGCTTATCAAAGAGAAGACCAAGGGTGACTTGATTACAGGGTGCTAAGTACCTCCATGGGGGAGAAAATACCAGCCATAAAGGGCTCTTTAATCTAGCAGGGAAAGGCTTAACAAGAACCCATGGCTGGAAGCTAAAGCCGGACTACTTCAAATAGAAAACACAGCGTAGATTTTTAACAGCAAGAGCAAGCTGGCAAAGGATGCAGTGGATTCCTCAGTCCATCCTGAAAAAATGCTGCACAGCTGCCTCCATTCCCAGCAAGGGCCAGCAAGGAGCACTGCTGAGATCCTTCCCCTGCACACAGCAGAGCTGGAGCCATGGGAGGTGCTGGAAAGGGACAGGGACCTGACCTCCCACAGCCACCCTGGGAGAGAGCACCTGGCTCTGCACCATGGCCAGGTGAGAGGTGTGCAGCAAGGGACAGTTACTACACAGAAAAGATTCATTGCAGCTGTTTAACAAATAAATTTGAAATCAGCTTTCATCAAAAAGAATTCAAATTTACTGTAACAGATTTTGGCTTTCCACCTGCAGAGCAAGACTGAGGGAATATTCAAAGATTAAAAGACAGATTACAAAGCTACTGCTTTGTAAAGCACTTGGTATCCTAGTCATGTTTGGGATTCTTCCTCCTGCCTGACTAATTATTTCTATTTCCTGTTTTCTTTGAAATTGCTACTATGTTCTGCATTGCTGGAATCTGAAATATTGTTTCATGGAACATGATTGTGTTTGTGCATACCACAAACTCCAGAGATGCCAAATTCCTTTTCATGTTACTGCTCCAGCTCTTGAAAAAATATTTCCCATCTTCAACAAATATCAACACCTCCCCCCCCAAGAAAAGCATGAAAGCTTCAAACCCCCCAAAAAATGTTTAACCACTGAAACAAGAAAACAGTGATGAAAAATTATATTTCTCTATTTGCACTCACTGCCTGCCTTATTCTGCACTCAGACAATTTGGTGAAAAAAACCTTTGGTGGCCATTCATTTCATGAATTCATTTCATTTCAAAACATGTTCATTTCCTTCAGCTGAAAGAAAAGTCTTGGCATTAAAGCAGAAAACAGGGAAATTGTGGATTTTTCCTAACACTACCACTGATTAAGAGATGGGCCCACTATCACATAGATGATTTCTCTTTTACTGAAAAAAAAAAGAAAAAAAGTTATAATATTCAGTTCCAGGAAATTCAGCTTTTTGTGCTTTCACATCTGCAAAGGGATGCAGGGTCAGCTGATGGGAAGCCAGATGTATTTCAGCTCTTAGTTATAGTCTCTTGAACAGTAACTTCAGGGTTTTTTTTTTTTTTTTGTATAAAAACCTATGATTCTGCAAGTAAACTCCCACTGAAATTCCACTTTTTAGGTACTTCCCTGTCCCCAGCCAGTGTCAGGCTGCAGCCTGCACATGTGCTGTACAGTCTTTATCTCGTCCTCATATCCAGGAAGTTTCTCTGCTGTCCTGCTTCTGTGTCCTTCTCCCCACACACCTCTCCTATTCTCATCATTAATGGTTGATAAATAGCTAATGAGTGGCTTGGACATTAGGGCCTCCCTTTCCATCTGGGCTACATGCTATTTTACAGGCCCTGCTAAATCTTTATTAGATTTGGGTGCACATTATTGATTTAGGTAGATGAGGTCGTTGTAACCTCATCTCAAAGAGAAAGGAAGCAGGAGAAGCCAAATGTAATTCAGCTGTTATTTTCTGTAGCACTGCAAATCAATAGCAGGGAAAAAGTCAAAACAAAACCAAAAAGTGTCCATTAAAAAAAAGAAAAAAAAGTCATAACTGGACCTTAAACCAAATGCAATGGTCTTACAGGCACTTGGAAGCAAAGAACTGAGACAGGCTATAAAAGTTAAGAGCTTTTCCCATTTTAGCAGTACAGAATAGGTGCTAGGTTCTAGTGAAGAGAGAACGTGAATAAAATACCAGGCTGTTCCTAGGGCAAAGTGACATCTATTTATAGAATAAGAACACTTTACCTAAGACACAGTGATGGCTTAATAAAAGGGCATCTTTCGGTTAAGTTATTTTTACTCCTGTTAAATGGCCATATCAGCACCTGCATCTCTAATAAAAGAAAAACTCAGGCTTTATACTAATTACTTTTGAGCATCCTGTCAGAGGTAACTTAAGCACAGAAATCCTCCAGAAAGTCTGGCATTCAGAAAATCTTTGAAAGATTTCCACCACACTGTCACCACTTAAAATCCTATGGATGTGAACATCAAGAGTGTAGACGAGTTCAAAAGACCTTGCATAAATACACAAAAAAGGAGCCTGGAGGTACTTTAGGAAAGAAATGCTGCATAGATGTGTGCAAGAGTTGTGCATTCATCCTTCCCTAAGCCCATTCCATTCACAGGGCAAGGTGAGCCAATGCAGAGGGCAGCACTGGCAGAGCTGCTGTGTTCACTGGTGGCTGTGTGCCTCTTCCTCCTCTTCCCAGCCGTGGTGTCAGGCCAGGCTGTCCTCCCCAGCTCCAGCAGACAGCTCACAGCTGTCAGTTCAAAGCAGAGGTGACCCCAAGCTGAGCACCTGCCCCTGAGACAGAGGTGCCAACTCCAGCTCAGCACCGCCTTAGCCCTCCCCATCTGGCCCCCACGAGGGCCTCTCTCTTCAGTCTCTGTTTTGGAGAATGCAACCCAGGGTGGCAAATTCCACCAGGCAGCAGAGCACTTAGCCAGACTCACAAAGGACTTGTGTATTGTATGCCTAATCCACGGGCATTTTGGGATTCCCATCCTAAAGCCACATACCGAATCACACAAAAGCTGTTTTCACCTGGACTCGGGGTTGTTGTTCCCTTCTAATGCACCGTGACAGGCTGCCTGGCTGCTTCCAAATCACAGTTCTTTGATCTCCTCATTCTAAAGGAATATGAGATTCAAGACTGCTGGTTGTATCCAGGAGCTGTCAAGTTCCACTAATCTCCCTCCCTTTCACATGACAGCCAGCTGGTGTTTACCTCTGCAGCCACATTCTGGCATGGAATTCCAAAGTCAGGGAGCATGGAGCTGCCACGAGGGGCCTTGGGTCACCTGCACACAGTCAACTGCTGCAGGACTTTGTCCAGTTTATGCCCAGGTCTGTGCAAACCCCTCTGTCCTATTTAGCAGGTGGATTTGGCTACCTGGAAGAATTGCAGGCTGGCAGCACAGCTCTCTCCCTGCATGGAGCCCTGGCAACTCGGCAGTGCAAGATCCAAACTCTTTATTCACCCCTGGGTTTCACCTGATATGATCAATGCTGGTGTGAGTGCTCGTTTTCCTCCTGCCCACTAATGAGCACCATTAAATGCTCGGCTCATCAGTGTGTGATAACAGTCACAGAGGAGTCTCTCTGTTTTCTGGTAACAGAAACCATGACAGAGCACAATATATTCCATTTTACTGCACCTGTGACCAGCTCCCAACCAGGCACTGCGACCTCACCGCCCACCAAGCACAGGTATATCTCCAACCCTCTGCTTTAAACCAGCCAGAGAGCCAACACCCTGGGAAGCCATGTGATTCCTAAGACACTGGAGAAGAACTTGGAGAATTTTCAAGTTGTCCACACCTCCAGGCACTTCTGCCACTGATGCTGAGTGCACCAGCCTGGGCTGTTTTGAAGCTCACACCATTGCATCCCTGCTATGCTGCAGCCTGCAGCTCAGCACTAAATGCAATCCTCTCCAACAGTGAGGTCTGGGACACTCATAAGAAAATGTGACCATATCTGTCCAAAATGTGATGGAGAAACTCCTGCCACAGGGGCAGTGCATTGTAGCCTTCATTTACCATTTTGTGGCACAATTACTCTAAAAATGTCAAACAAAACATGCCTTCACCAAACTGGTTTGAGGGAAAAGTTGTGTATTACTATCTGGCAGTGATCAGGGATCACTAACCTGTCTCCAGCTATTTCCAGATGTGCAGTAAGAGCACAGTTCCTGTTCTTCTTCATCTTCCAAAGACCAGAAACATCCTTGGATCAAAACCACAACAAATTACAGCAGCCAACATCACCACAGCTGAATGTGCAAGCCACCCATGCAGTGAGTGTGTGAGTTTTATGTGGCCATGTGGATGCTCATTTTCTAGATAAGAAGACAAGGAGAAGCTATAAAGTGAAAGGCTTTTTGTTTGACCCAGTAAGGGTCTTCATGCACTCTCCACTCCCTCACTCCAACTTAAAACCAATTCTCTCTTGTTGGACTTTGCTGCTGCTAACAGCCAGAATTTCCTTTTTGCCTCATTAGCCAGAGCAGTGGCTAGTTTTAAAGCTTTGCTAACACTTCCTTCCTTCTCCCCATCCATAATGCTCCATCACACATCATCATGGTTCAGTGAGAAAATAATGAAGAAAAATGTACATTCGACAGTTTGCTGAGACTGCCTGCTCTGCTAGTCTCAATTCTGCTTTTTGTTAATACCTAAAACACTTCTGCCAGGCAACCTAAAACCTACTCTGCAGCAGGAAGCAGCAGTCCTGGAATCACAGCTCTGTTTCCACACAGCAGCAAAGGGAGAGGCTGCAAGGGACCTGGACGTTCTGGTCCATGGAGCTCCCACTGGCCATGTCTCTGCTCCATATGGATACACTTGAACATGTGCATGAATATGGAGCTCAGGGCTCCTCAGACACTTACCAGCATCTGTGCCAGGAAGACACAAGCTGTGAAAAGAGCCAAAACATCCCACATGCTTGGGAAGAAACACACCATGTAGTTAACCATCAATGTATACAGCTTATTCCCTCCCCACCACCACCTATCCAAAGAAATCCTTGAGTCACCGCTGCCAAAACAGAAGTGACATTTCAAAGCAGCCACATGCAGATTAACCAGCACTTTTGTTGGCTCCAAAAGAGTCAACACAAGCTGATCTTACAGCCCCAGACACACCAGGCCTCCTGCTGCCATTTATGTGGCCACAAACAGAGATCAGAGTCTTATGTTCTCATCCTTCACCACTCAGGGCCTGGGATGGCTCCCTGCTTGGCCCAGACCCAAAACCAACATTGTCTGCAGCAAACACAGAACTTGTGGCCACCTGGGCCGTGGTGCTTCACTGGCTCTCACTCAGAGCAGTGTCCCCTGCAGTTACAAGCTGGGGTAAATAACATGACAAAACTAACACCAGTAGGTCATCTTTAACTCAGAAATTGTGCTCTGTATTCCCAACCACCACCATCAGACACCTTGTCCTTCAATGTATAGACACTTTTCAACCTGCAGACCAAGAACTCTGGGGAATCCTGAGATAATTCTACAAAGGGTAATTAAGAAAAGTGAGTCTGTTGTTAATGGCCTTAAATTAGCTCTATGGGGATCCACGCACACACTGAAAAGGTTTTTTTTTTAATAAGAGAAAAAGAAGGTTTCCATGGACACTCACTGCACAAAGAGTTCATTCTCCAGAGTGGCAGAAGTCAGAGACACCTTCTTGTCCCCTCTCCTGCCCACATCACATCCCTGCTCCCTGTCTGTCCCCGTGCATTGCTGACCAGCTCTGTATGTGGTGACCTCCTGCTGTGCTGTTGTTTTGCATAAGCTCAGCCCATGAGAACCAAAATCAAACAGCAAAAGATCACAGCACTGAGACGGAAGCAGAAGAAAACTTCTTTCCTAAAACTGATGTTCATAAAATTGGAAACAAACTAGCCAGGAGACAGCTCCTGTAACACAATGTCTCCGATCAAATATTACAACAGGCTCGCTCTGAAGGGAAGCCCCTTGCCTTGCCACGTGTGCCCAGTCCTCTCTAAACTTCATTAAGGTCTAGTAAAAAATAAATAAGATAAATATCATTTGCATTTATTATAGGAATTAGAAGAGCTTGCCAGATGGGGAGCTCTCCTCCAGCAGGGCCGTTGTTTTCCAGGAGAGAAAAGCACTGGCACTACCCAGCTGTTTGGGGCCTGTGATGTTCCCACTCCTGGAAAACCATCGCCCCTGGCTTCTCCCTGTAATTAGTTCCTGCTAATACCCTTGGCTGGGCTCTGGAAAAGTCACATTCTGAAAGATCACCCTTGCGAAGAGCTGCGCTCAGGAGACAAAACGTCACCACTGCAAGCTGTCAGCCAATTCATCTCCAGCGAAAGTCAACCCGGCCAGAAACTGGGAGTTCTTTATCTCAGGACAGCAGACTGAGCGGGGCTTTAATTGCTGAGCTATGCTAATGAGCCTGGTTTGTGACACGAGGTGCTTCGTGGTGGCTCTGTTTGAGAACACCCCCGCCCCCCCCTCCCAGGGGCACACACAATCAGCTTAGAGCCCTGGCTGTCTGCATACAGAGAAGAAATCGTGTAAGAGTCCCCTCAGCATGGCACCTTATCAAAGGCATCATTAACAGCAGCTTGTGGAGTGGCAGGAGCCTCTCCTGGGTCAGCTCGGTTCAGTTCCCTCCTATTCTTCCCTCCCTTCACAGCTTGTTTTTTTTTTTTTTGTTTTCCAAAATTGTGAGTTCTGTAAACATCGCTGCCAAATCATCTGCAGGGGAACCAAATGATACCAAGAATTTAGTGTTTCCTCACAGATAAGAGCTTTGTCTGGTTTTAAAAGGAATTAAAACAAATCATGCCCAAGGAAAAGCAAACAGACAAAAGAATAACAGCTGAAGTCTTTCTTGCTGACTTCTTGAGTCAAGCTCTACTTCGGCCTGCATTTCACTTTTTTCCTTTTGGGTTAGGGGCTGCAATAATCAAAACAGTTACTTTAACATTCATATTTTGGAAAATAATCAGAGAATCACAGAATGGTATGGGCTGGATGGGATCTTAAGGATCATGTGGTTCCAACCCCACTGCCATGTGAGTAGGGAACCTTCTGCTAGATCAGGTTACTGAGAGCCTGATCTTCAATATATCCAGGGATGGGAGTCCACAGCCTCCCTGGGCAAAATAATAGCCCAGGTGGACACAAGGCTACAGATTTCCTTGTCCAGGTATCAAATGCTGTCTCATTTGCCCCATTAATGATGAGGCTTGCTTGCCACAGAAAGGCCAAGCCACATTTCCATGGGTAAGGCCAGGGCTCAGCACCTTTAAAAATCATTAGCACTTAAATGTGGCATTATTATTATTCTTATGGCACTACCCAGGGACACGTGCAGGCATCGCAGACCCCGTGTGCCAGACACTCTGCAAACATCCATTTCCCCAGTCCCTGAGATCTTTTAACCTGGGGGCCCATCCTTGCACACACTCACACACTCGAGTAACCACCAGCATCTCATGGCCCACGGCTGATGAATGGAACGAAATCAGTAATTACCCATGTGCTTAATTATTTGCAGAACTGGGGGCTAAGTGCTTCATTTTCAGCTTTACGCTTGAAAATATTGGTTCTGATCTAGTGTGCCTCACTTTGCACTCAATCCCACAAGGAGCAGCGTGGTCTGGCCTAATTGAGCAAAAGCACTTAACGAAGTGTTTAACTTTAAGCACGTGAACAAACCCATTGACTGAACACTGCAGTGCTTGGGTTGGATGGCAGGACAGGGCCCTCAGCCCAGGTGTCAGGGGGACATAACTGAGAGAAACATGACCCTAACCCCAAACCTGTCCGAGGCCACGTGCTCAGGGTGTTGGACACCCCAGGGCTCCCCTGGCTGCTGCCCAGCAGTGTGGTGGGTGAGGCAGGAGCCCTGGCAGGGCTGAGGATCCACCAGTGTGTCCCCTGCTCCCATCCTGGGTGGCATCCAGGTCTGTCTGTGCGAGGGGTGCACAGAGGCAGTGCATGACTTAAAGAGAAGCTGCAAATGTTCTCTGTAATCAACTGACTGGAAGCCTTCATGCTCAAAAGCACATCCCTCTTTTAGCACTGGCCACAGCTCCCACTCTGCAGCAGGGCAGCAGCCGAGCCCTGCTCTGCACACACGTCCCCAGGGGCTGGGGCAGAGGGGACATCCCTCGCTGCCACACTGGGACAGGCACAGCTCAGGGGTGGGGACTTGCAGCCAGACCCCTCTGCACCTCTGCTGCCACCTCCTTTTTTTGCCAGCTGAGGAACGGGGCGCGTGCATGAGGAGACCCAGCTCTCCCCAGGCCTGGGCTACCTGGGACGAAGCCTCCAACCGTGGCTTGCTTCTTACAAGCCCTAATTTTAGGCCCTTTAGGACACAAAATAATGATAACACACTCCCTGGAAAAAAAATCCCCTTGGGCCTGTGTAAAATTAGCAGTGTGCTGGCTGTCCCACTTTCACTCCTGCTATGTGGGGCAGCCTGGCTTATTAATACACTGGACTCATTTCAAGATCCTTTGCTTTCCCCCTTGCAAAGGGAGCCTGGAGGCTGCCAAGAATCTTCTGCTGCTTCTCCCAGCAGTGCCAGAGGTGCCCTTCTTACCCTGACAGACAAAGCCTCCTGCACACCACCTGGGAAGGCAGCAGGAAAGGACAGGGCAAGGTGGAGGAGCTGCAGGCTGCCCTGGTGTTGCAGGGGAGGAAGGGGAGGGATGTGCCCTTTGCTGGCACAAGAGAACCCCCAACAATGAGGGTGAAGCACAGCTTGGACTGTCCAAGGAGGAGAAGATAAACCTCAGGTGCTCTCCACCCTCCAGAGGCTCTGGCAGCAGCCTGGCAGGGCAGCAGGGACTTCAGTGCCACTCCTGGAGGGAGCTGCCCTGTCCTACACACACAGAAACACACACCCTCCCCTGGAAACAAAGCAGAGCCTAACAGGAAAACTTCCTGAAAGTGCCATCATTGCCATAACTCAATATTAGTGTAAAATACAACTCTGCCCAGCAGCTCAGAGCGGGTTGGTCCCTTCAGGCCTGTTGTCTGCCCAGGTGAAAACCTCCTGACAGGACTCCCCAGGGAAAGGGAATTTCAGAGCTGCTGTGAGATTTCTTCCAGTGTGGAAGAAAAATCCCAGCTAAACTGCAATGTGCAGGGAGGAACCTGGGAAGAAGAGAAAAGGGGAGCTGAGCCCCACACACATCTACATTAGAGCCATTTAAGGAGAGGGAACCTCAGCTAAAAGAACAAAGTTTTCAGAAATATGGTTTTTCATGATGTCACACAGGCTGTTCTTTCCCTCCAAACATGACCTGCTCCAACATTGGTTTATCTCACACTGTTCACAGTGAGTGTTGTGACACTCCAACTGTGAGCAGCTCCCCTGTTACATACTGATTTAACCTCAGCTCAAACAAAACCTCAAAAATTAGTACTACATTTGATTCAGATATGGAACACAACAACATAGGAAGAGAGAGAGGAAAGAAAGATCGGGGGGGAAAATGATGTTGTGTACCTTAAACATGAGGAGTGTATAAACTGCCCTGGCCCCACACAGCCTTAAGAGCTAAGCCTATGAATCAAATACATTTCAGTAAACAAAACAAAACAAAAAAAAATCTACTGGAATGGCACTGTTTTTTCCTGTGTAGGGTTTTTTTTTTCTCCCAGGGGAACAGCAAGTTGTGTTGCTTGGGTTTTTTTGGGGTTTTTTTCCCTTTCTACAAGGTACATTATTCCATTTAAGTGCTCGCGTATGTTTATTAATAGAGCAAAAATGAGTGAACGAGGAGCTGCTCTGGGGAGTCTGAAAGCCTGCACTGGAGCAGTGAATCAGAGGAACAAATCCATTTAGGAAAGTGCTCATTTTAAGACACGTTCCTTTCACATTTGAGTTATTTTCCTCTACACCCCAAACGTAATCAGACCCAGTGACATGCCAGTCCTACAACACCATGCACACACTTCAGGCAGGACCCTCCAGCTGCATCTCCTGATGTTGTGCTAAGAAATAATCAGAAAGTGACCAACAGTAGCTCACACTTGCTGGGAATTTTAGAAAACATCCTTCGCTCAGGCTGCAGAGGAACCCCTCTAAGACTGGCACCATCACAGCTATTGCTGCCAGGTAGTGGATGGAAGACATGAAACCTGAGATGATTCTGGCCCTCCACAATGTATCCTGTACCCCCAGGTGAGCCCCAGGGCTGCAAAGACCTCCTGAGCTGGTGGGGACAGCTCACAGCTCCCTGCAGCTGCTCTGCAGAGGCACAGGGGACATCACCACTCACCCCAGAGCAAGGAGAGGATCCTGCTGCGCCCACTGCTGCTGACAAACCCAGAGGAAAGACCTGAGGAAATGCACACACAAAACCAGACACAAATGTGGGCACAATTCCCAAAGCAGTGGAAAAGCAGGTCCCCAGAGCTGGCCTGGGAAAGGGAGTCAGAAGAGAGTGAGGCACACAGGGAAGATGTGCCAGCAAAGGTCACCAGAGAGGGAAGGCACACATTGTCCACTTGCTAATGAAAGGGGTTTGGTAATGTGAGAAGAAATATTTCAAGACCAGCTCATCACTTATCAGAGCCCCCCTCGGCTTTGGCAGTGACACCTGACAAAAGCTACCTGGGGACCACAAAGCTCCCCGAGGACACCAAAGGTCACAAGTATTTTATCCCTTTACTGTTCCCAAAGGGCATTGTTATTTACTTGCTGTCAGTATCTGTGCTCGGCACTTTCAGCTCTCTCTTGGCTTTTCTAAAATAATTTCCCAGCCACTGGGAGGCTGCTGGGTCCAGCAGAGCCAGGACAGTGTCTGCTGTGGCCGTGTCCCCCAGCAATCCCCAGCACCAAACCCGTGTTTACAGCATGGCTGTTCCCGTGTGCTCCAACGAGATTAGCTGATTTCAGACAGTGCCTAATGAAAGCTGAGTTTTTCCATGCCAGCATTTGCCTTTCCAGCCTGAAAACACACGGCTGGAAGATTGGCCTGGCATTCAGGCTGCAGCATGTGACTCTTTAATGAGGGAGGTCTATGAACTGCAGGACTAATGCACACAGCTCCCTGACGTGACCTGCTTCACTGGAGTGGAAGGATTTCTTTTTTTTCTTTTTTTTTTTTTTTTTTTTTTTTTTTTTTTTTTTTTCTTTTTTTTTTTTTTTTTTTTTTTTTTTTTGTGATTAAGGCCCACTATGGGGAAACAAAATCTATTCTTGGCTCTTTCACAGCCCTAGCAGGTGATTATGAACAAATTCTATAGCCATGTTCTACCTCAGGAGTGCCTCACCAGAATAACGAGATAAAAATGCCCTTTCTCACAGGAGGATGCAGCAGGTTCAGGTATTAGAGGGATGAATGTCACAGCAATGCTTGTAAAATGTAAAGACTAAAACTGGAGCAAGCCCTGCGGCATTGGCTTTGAAAGCCTGCATGGAATAGCTGGATCACAGTGGTCTTTTGGATCTCTGAGCAACACCTGCAGCAAATGTGGCTGCACTGCTTCCCTCCTCCCTGCCCTGCTACCCAACAGCAGCCTGCTTGGAAAACATCAGCAGGAGAAGCCAGCAAGCAGAGCAGCTGTTACATGGCTGGGTGTCAGGAGGCATTTCGTGCCCACACAGGGCACCAAAGGACAGGTTTTCCCTCACTCCCACCTTCAGGTACCACACTGCTGGCTGGGCTGTGGCTTCTCCTGCAGAAGGGCAGGGGGCAGCTTGCTCCTGAGCACCTCTTTCCCCACCTTTAACATTAAGGAGGAAATGAATCAAAGAGATAGACCTACTTAGGCAACAACATGCCAGGAAAAGTGTCTTTTTCCCATTTTTAGTTCAGTATTTGCATACTTATGCCAACAGACATTGCAGCTAAAGGTGCTGCATTGCCCAGAGGTTGAAGGCAGCCCCTGCAGGAACAGGGATTTCCTCAGACCCTGGCAGTGGAGGCAGTGCCAAACCCCTTCAGTGCAGTAATGAGGAGTGCCAGGCACCACCCAAGCTCCTGGACACTCCCAACACTCCGTGTCACCTTTCTCTAATTCGCTTCTGAAAGAAACAGTGAGATAACATTTTCTATCTGTTTTTGCACGAGAAAGTCACAAACAAGAGAAAATGAGTGATTAACTAGAAAATAGTAAAACTGGAGCTGCCCTGAGGAGCTGCAGCCCCAGCCCTTGTGCAGACTGTGCTGCTTCAGTGAAACCAGGGTAAAGTCAGCTCTGTCCAGTTCACACAGTTCCACCTCTGATGTCACAGAGTACCATGTGTAACTTTTGTGAAAAGCTTTTGCTGCTCTCCCACCATTCTGATTCAGAAATATTGTCCTATCTGATTTAAATTCCTTCATACTGGCGGGCTTTTTCTGGCTTATTTGCTACATCTTTCTCCTTCTTGTTTATACACATTATCTCCTGGTTTTCCACAGAGCAAGCAAAAGCCAACCCAGATTTTCATGTTTCACACACCTTTCTATTTTTTCCTTATTTTTCCTCAACCATTTCAGGACTCCCACTGTCCTAGGATTTTTTTTTTTTCAATCACAGAACAAAAATATTATGGTTACATAAAAAACCAGGACTTTCCATTGCTAAGAGCCACGGGAAGGGAGGAGGGCAGAGCTTGGCCACTGCCACAATCACAGCCAGTGCTGCCAACGTGCTTCAAACCACACTCAACCCTCTGCCACTGTGGGCAGCCTCTGTGTTTGCTCTCTGTGTCTACCGGAACTTAACAACCAAGTTATGGCAGCAGAAAAATGTCTCAAACAACAACAGGTTATTATGGGATGGTGATCACTGGATGTCCCAGCTGACAGGAGCAGCAGGGCTGGGTGAGCACCTCCCAACCCTGCTCCCTGCTCCTTTTCCCTAAATTCAGCTTGATTTCTGACCTTAAACTAAAGGGCTTCCCTGGAGCATCCAACGTGGTTTCAATGGAGGTCTCCTCTTCACAATGAGATAAAAATGTGTCAGACCTCTTCCTCGCATGCTAGCAAACACTGGAGGGAAACAACAGAAGCCTCCATGAGAAAATGGTTCAGCTGTTTTGCAAAGACATAAAAATCAGTGATACGAGAAAACCCTGTATTGAAGCATCTCAAAAATCTAACCCATGATCTTTTTTCTCATAATGAAGAATGTTTTACAAAAAAAAACTCCTTCAAGTAGGTGCAGCTGCCTGCATCCAGTGAGCAAGAGGTATAAAGCCTGCCCTCAGACAGCATTTCAGGCAGCATTTAATAAAATCCCAAAGATTTGAGTGCTGTTTGCCACACCATATAGTGTTTCCAGGAGAAGATCTAAACATTTAGATATAAACATCTCTGTCCTGTTTAAAAAATCTTGAAGTGCTGAAAGTGTGGTTGTGTTTTGCCTGATCTGAAATTGCAAATCTGAAGGGAAATGGGGAGAGAAGGGGGATGGAGTGAGGCTGTAAGAAACACAGTGAAAACCAGCACCAGCACCCAGGCAGTCCAGCATGGATTATACAGTTATGGATTTACACATTAAAATATTAACATGGTGTCTCTGGCAAAATTCATTCGTGGTAAGTCAAAGACACCATGACTGCATTTGTGTAAGTGCCAGAATTGAAGAACAATTATCTTTATTTCTCTTTGTTTCATTTCATAGTAACTTTGACCCTCATACACCACTCTACTGCAAATCATGTTGGACATCTTTGAATTCTGGTGTTGTGAGGTTTTGAGGCATTGCTGAAAAACAAAACAGCAGCTCTGTCTGCTGCCTCAAAGAGAAGGAATTCTGGCAGTTTTTAAAACTCCGTTAATACGAAGTAACCCTGTTCTGGAAAGGATTTCACCTCTGTTCCCTCTTTTGCAGGCACTGTCATTGCAGCAGCATTTCTCCACACCACAGCCATGGCCACGACCAACATAACTGTTTAAGTGAAACCATCTGGATTGTGCATGGATGGATTTATTTTATCTTGGGAGGTTTTCATAAGCAGCAGCAAAACATATCTAGAGATGGGTGAGACCTGGCACGTGTCAAAATAAAACAGTGACATTTTTTAAATTTCTCATGGTTTCTGGGAAAAAGAAATCAGAAATGGTAAAATGAGAGGGTTTGGACGTTTTATTACAAGGCCAAGACATTCAAGTTTTATAGCTCTGATGGCTATAGTTGCTGAAACAGCACTAAGAAGCATTTTGAACTAACCATAAGGTTTTAAAGCCGTTGTTCAAATAGTGATGAATCCCGTGTATTTGAAACACTTCCATTTCAGTAAAAGCTTACAAGTACACTTTTCAAAGGGTCCATTTTGCTTCCAATACACAGGTTAATACATATCTAGGCTCTCAGGAGCATCATTAATTTAGAGAAAAATCCAACCAAATCACAGCACTGTTCATTTTTTATTATCATTGCTATTTTTTAACCTTATATAAAATCAGTTCCAAAATCAGTTGCTTTTCAGTGGCATGCACGTTCAATTTTTATAACATCTGGGTGTTAAACTTAGAGAAAAGTTGTCCATTAGTTTAGGACATGATGGTGTTTATTTGTATTCTATTTACTTCGAAAGGGAAGAGCACTCATATTCATCCAGAAAGCTATAATTATTTGGTACCAGGACAAAACTCCTGAGGAAATCAAAGATGAACCCTCCAGATATTTGAATGGTAAAGGAATCTTCTCACAATTGAATATACTTATGAATAGATATTTTTGGTTTTGTCAGCTGCTCTTTTGCCTGAGCAACAAAAGCGGCTCTTTATGTCTCAATAATCTCAATAAAATAATAATTAAAAATGAATAAATAAGGATAAAACTAGCAGGAATCTTGTGGAATCAGGATATAATAAGATTGTCTTTTTAAAGGATCAGGATCCAGGGACATATGGGAAATCTGTATTTACATTTGGGCATGTACTTTTATATCTTCTAAGTGGCCTATACCATCAATTGTTTTGCCTATTTGGAAAATGGGATTTAAATCAGTTTTTCTCTGTGTCTGATCTCTACATTCTTGATGTCCTCACCTCTGCTCTTACTTCCAGGTCCTTAAAGCAAAGCCTTTTCTGATCTCCTTCCCCAGCAGTAAAATTTCCTCATCACCACTCTTGTCCACCACTAGCAAGTATGTCCTTGGCAATCTGCACGCCAGCAAGGGGTTAAAATGCAAACATATCCTTTTCTCCCTCTAAAGCTGGCTCTGTCTTTGGAAACCTTGTTTTTTCCATGAAATTTCCATAAACAAAATTCCATGACACTGAATTATACCTTGCTTTAGTTAGTCTGCTACTGGAATGGATTAAAATACCCATTTTTTTCATTTCTCCTGCAGCCCAAGGGCTGCAATGAGACAACAGTGCCTAAACTTGAAGTGTCCAAGGCCAGGTTGGACAGGGCCTGGAGCAATTTGGGATGGTGGGAGGCGTCCCTGCCCACGCCTGGAGGGTGGAATGGGATGAGCTTTAGGGTCCCTTCCAACCCAAACCTTTCTGTGACTCAGTGTCCACAGCAAGCACATCGTGAGAGCTGTTCTCTGCAGGGTGGGGAAGTGTGGTGACACAGGTCCTGACACTGTGTCCTGGTTCCACAAGGAAGCGACTTTTCTCAGGAAGTTGGGGTCAAACCAGTCAGTGTCAGGTTTGGATATTGGCACTTGGAGCGACCACTGAAGGCATGGACACGCCTCTGAGAACACAAGAGGTTGGAGTTGTGTTTCCTGGGGGTCTATGGTACAGGAGAGACTCCTCTCTCCCCTGATGGACTGAGTATTGATTATCTGAAGGGTGGTAAATTGATCAGGAATCCTGGTTTTGTCTCAGTGTTCTTTGTTGGAAATTGGGTGGGGGGAGGAGGAATGTTTTGGAGGGTTTTCATTCTGGATTCTGTGTGTGTCTTTTATTATAGTGGTAGGTTAATAAAGTTTTTTTTTCCCTTTATTTCTAAGCTCGAGCCTGCTCTGCTCTGCTCCTGATGGCATCTCACAGCACTCATTTGGGAAAGGTGTATTTTCATGGGGGCGCTGGCATTATGCCAGCGTCAGACCGTGACACGCTGCCACAGAATGCTGCACCCAGCCTTACCTGGGGCACAGGGCAGGACCTGGAAACCAGCTGACAACGCTCCAAGTGTGCCTGTAAACACGGAATCGTCACCCAGGAGCTTCCAAGAAGCTCCATGGTGATCTATTCTCAGCTATGTGACATCCTTCCTGGAAGAAAACATGAAATCATCTGCTAATAAAGCAGCAGCTGACACAGCACAGCAGAGTGATAACTGAGGGACAGGACTGTTCACTGCCAAGGACTTGGCTGGGGAGAGGCAAGGGAGCCCCAGGCACCTCAGGGGGTAGGATTGAATTCCCCAGCTCCATGGGGAACATGGCAGGGCTTTGTTCTGGGGGTCAGAGATGCTCAGACAGGTTTGGGATGGTGGTGGTTCCTCGGCTGAGCTTACAGACAGGGAGGCAGGGATCCCCAGGGCTCCTGGCCGGGATCTGCTGGATCTCAGAGCTTTGGCAGTGCCTGGCAGAGCCCAGTGTTTGCTCCCTCTCCTTTTTGGGGTGCCAGCCCCAGCACAGCCATCAGGGTGAGCCTGCGTGCTGCCGAGCACCGTCCCCACGGGGCAGGGACACTTTGTCCTTCCATGTGCCCTGCCTCCCCAGGGCCATGCAGGGATTTAAAAATATCCTTTCCCAGACTCTTAGCAAAGACACAAATCTTCTGGTTTGCACTTTAACTCCTAGGGCAGCCCATGATACAAATGCTGGGAAGCTACAGGCCTAACAGGCCATTTGGACACCGAAGACATAAGAATTCCAAAGGCTTTGCATGGAATTTCAGATTGTTTCTTTATTTTTAAAAGATAAGGGGAGGCTGTGCAGGGAAATACCATCCTTCAGAACCCACCCACTACAGCCTAGTGTCAGAAACAAAATGATGAGCTAGAGGAACCTTGGTCTGAACCTATTTTTATGCTCCTCTTCAGCTGTACACAGTGTCTGAGGGTTGTACTGTAGCAAAGGATGCAAATCTTCCTGTGCTCCTGGCATTACTGGTGCAGTTCCCACTGGAGGGCCATGTTAAATTTAGAGCCCACAATTCATAAAGGAAGCTGACAAGTTGCAGAGAGTTCAGAAAGGAATATGAAGGATGGAAAAACAGCATTTACAGCTGCAGGAACTTTATCTATTTAGCTTGTGAAGAGAGGAGTTGAAGGGATGACTTGGTTAAAAAATATCAGTGTTCACAAGGAGAATTAAATGTTGAGATCAGGGTCCTCAATTAGCACAGGAAAACCCTGACACTGAAAACAGGCAAGTCCTGACTGGAAACATGAGGCACATGTTTACCAGTGTAAATAGTGAATTTATTACCAAAGCCAGAGCTGAAGCAGACAGGATGACTCTTCATTACAGGGTTTTTTAATAACATTTGAATGTTTTTTTCCTGAAAATACATGTTGAAATTCAAACAAGCACAAACAGAACCAGCCTTGTGACCTGTATTATCCAAGGGAGCAAACAGTAATGCTTCCCTTTTTTCACATTCATAGCCTTCTCTCCTTCCACCAGCAGTCCTGACAGTAATTCCAAGTGTACAACAGCTGAGAGCACAATTCTGATCACAGATCCTCCTGGCAGATCTGCTCTGTGTTTGTGCAAGCACCAAGTAGATCTCTCATCTCTCTGCCAGGAGCCTCTCACATAAAATTAAAAGCCATAAAATACCACTGTAGTGACACTGGTGCTCCCTCCTCACTGCCTGAAGCCAGAGGCCAGAACAAAATCCACCTCCTCACTCCCCTCCTGGCGCCCACCAGCAGCAGAGAATCCTCTGACATGCCCTGGTCTGAGCAATTCCAACCAGCCCTCACTTATCCATCCTGCATTTCCCTAATATCCAACCAGCCCTCACTTATCCATCCTGCATTTCCCTAATATCCAACCAGCCCTCACTTATCCATCCTGCATTTCCCTAATATCCAACATCCACTCTACTGTCCCACTCCTCTGTGTCCTACCCAACAGGATCACAGAGAACAGATTATTCCCTCTTTTGAAGGCATTTAAGACCATTTTCATGCCTCACTAAAGTCTCCTCCTGACTTGACAGCACCAATTCTTTCTCCCTTTCCTGAGAGGCCGCAGCTCTCATTAGTTTTTGCTGCTGGGTCCCTTCCAAGTGGTCTCCCCCTGGTCAAAATGCCACCCCCAAATCTCCACGAGGGGCTACAGGCCTTCCACAAACACACACCAGAACCCCAAGCTCTGTCACGTGTGCCTGAGAGCAGAACTTGGCCTCTTTTAATCCCATTGCCTTTATCAGCCATATAATGTTTTGCACATTATCACCCCAATTATAGAGGCTTGTAGGTGATAATGAGATTGCACTGGATATATTCCAGCAAAGCACATTCTAGGTTTTACTAACTTCATTAACCAAGAAAAGCTGGTTAATGGCTGAAAAGTGCAATGATGCACATAATCACACCAGTTGCTTTGCTACTACAATTATATTATTAAGATGGATCTTTGAGGTACAATTTTAATGTATAATTAGTGGGTTATCCCTTCAGGAAAAAAAAAAAAAAAAAGTAATTCAAAAGCACCCAAAGGTTTGAGCAAAGTAGTTCTTATACAAATGAAGTCATGCTCTCAGGTCAGACTCTGAATGGGATTTGTGAGAAAACAGAAGTGCAAGAATTTAGAAACTTAACCCAGGCTCCTCGAGGATGTGAAATGCCAAAGTTGCAATCCACTGGCACACACTGGGAACACCCAATCTCAGTGGTGTCTGTGGGTATCCAGGCTGTGACTTCTGAGAAGGCAACAGAGCCCTGAATGTATCAGAAATGTAAAACATTTAGACCGATTAAAAAAATATTTCTTGGTGTTTTGAAGACTTCTGTATTCTTTAGATGTTTATTTTCTAGGACATCATTGTTCTTCCCAATAGAGACAACTTCAATTTCAGATCAAGAAACCAGCACCACCAAGCAGGCAGGACAATGGAGAACCCTCTGGTTACTCCTTTACCAAATAACAAAACAGAAAATGAGTGTAAATTTTCACAAGCAATTTCCAAGTGCAAGCCTGATTTTTTTGATTGCTTTTCTCTTTCAGCTAAATTGTGCTTATCAGCTTGACAGAAAATGCAATGACTGTTTTTCACTAGGAATTTTTTGCAAATTTAATTGAGTTGCCAGGAGGAATGCTATTATCCTCACCATGTGAAATTAATATATCAGGAACTTATCTACTGTCTTGCATGTGTGCATGACATTTATATGGATCATTGCAACTAATACATATATATCTCTTCTGCTTGGTAAAATTTCACACAATAAAATATCTCCAGAACTGAATTTGTGATTGTCTAAAAGTCCTTGAATTTGGCTGGCTCTGCCAAGGAGCTTAGCAGGAGACTTTGCTGGATTTAATCAGCCAGCCAGACCTCAGAAATTCTGCTGGAATTCTTGTTGCTATTAGAAATATGCACGAGCACTTGCTAATTCAGTTCAGAACTGATTCAGAAAGTAAAAGCAATAAATCTTAATGCAAGCATTGAGCTCTCTCAAGGATATCCTGGAGCAGTGATTTTTTTGGAGAGGAGGAATACATAAAGGAATGTAGAGTGTCTAGCCAAAATTTTATTTGAAATACTATTTTCAGTGAATCTAGAGATTTATCCAAAACAGAAAACCTGTGATTTTTTCCAAATGCATTGACTTGGCCTTCCACTTCCGAGAGACAAGAAAGCAGGGGCAGCAGGAGACAAAACCAGTACACAAACTCTTGGCCACCCCCTTTAAGCAAGGAGGAGTTTAATCACTGCTATTAAACAGGAGTTCAATCCACACTGTGAGTCACCAGGACATCTTTCTGTGCCTTAAGAGCTCCACGGTCTCCTGAAATCTAACAAAAACTGCCAACTTTGAGAGAAACTGCAGGTACTGAGGCAAGGCCTGCCACGATAAGCACATAATTAATGTTTGCTGACTGGAGTTTCATTTATTATTACCCTGGAGTTAAAGAAAGCATGAAACAACATTACCTGCAGATGAAGCCCACTGACACTCCAAAATTCAGTGTGTGAAACCCTCAAGAGGCACAAACCTGACACAGCTGCTGGGGCAGACTCTGTCAGAGGCACATGGTAACACCCTGCCAGGACAAAAAGCTCCAAAGAGGAAGCCCTGGCTGCAGAGGAGTGCAGCAGGCTGGGGTTTAACCTCAGCATTCCCAAATGCACAGGCCAGGGCGCAGGGTGGGGTCAGCAGGTGCCATTGGCTGCAGCTGAGCAGCTCAGCTCGGATCAGAGAGCTCCTGCTCCCCAAATACTTGAGTTTGAGGGCACAGAATCACAGGATGGTTTGGGTTAGAGGGACTTTAAATCTTGTTC
Source organism: Vidua chalybeata (assembly GCF_026979565.1). NCBI lineage: Eukaryota > Metazoa > Chordata > Aves > Passeriformes > Viduidae > Vidua > Vidua chalybeata. Next base: position 5,884,074 of record NC_071537.1, on the reverse strand, counting down.
CAACCCTCCTGTCACAGGCAGGGACACCTTGCACTAGACCAGGTTGCTCAGAGCCTCATGCAGCCTGACCTTGGATATCCAGGGATATCCGGAGATATTCAGCAATAATAAAGTTCAGTACTATAGACCTGATTTAATTCATACAAAATTGTAAAATTAACACAGTTCCTGTGCCATTTCAGGCTCTTTCAGAAGAATTTGGTTCTCCGTTTCAACATGAGTCTGATTTGCTGTAATGGGAAATCACATCTGACATTTAGGAACTGAAGTGCTTACAGCATTTATTACATTTCCCTGATATATTAATAAAATGCACTAACACAAACTGTTCTTCAACAAAATAAGAAACCAAAGCTACCTTTTGGTTTTCATAAAAACCATTTGATTTTCTCATGAACAGTATATATGAATTTCTATGCCACTTTGACATCCCTCTCCATAAGTCAGTATATCCTCAGGACAAATATGGTGCTGCTAATAAACATTTGGCTCTTGGCTTTATTTGTGTTCTGCTGTAGTTTAGATGGGCAAGTCAAAACCCTGGCTGGCTGTCTATGACCTTTGCATTCTCCTTTAAATTCCATGCATTTGTAAGAGATGATGGAAGAACTGATAGCATCTACTGTTTATCAGCCACGATAATTAGATTAGATACATTTTTGATTGTAAAAATAGTCTTGTGATGGATTTTTTTTCTTATTTTTTACAGCTTCTATTTCCAACACTTTCAGCAGTGCTCTGAAGATTTTTAAAAGTCTGTGTCCAGGAAGCACTTTGTCTCCTTCAGCTGACAAACTTTTCTGGGGGTAGAGGAAATTCAGTTTCTCTTCTCTCTGCACTGTCAGCCCCCAGAGATGAAGTCTCCTCTCATCCTCTTTGCTGTCAGCCCTGGAGAGGGCTCAGCTGTCCCCTCCAGCCCCCACACACCCCCTGAGCACCCCTTCTGCTACAGCCACAGCCAGGCTGATGCTGGGCTGGGCACTCTGGGCTCTGCTGAATGCTCAGCTTCAGTTGCTCTTGGTTCAAGGTGCCATTGCTAGAGATAAAACAAAATAGGGGAAATGACAGCATTTTGCTGGAAATTCGAGCACTCAAGAGTCAAGCAGAGCCATGTTTAGGTTGCCCATATAACTTTCTGCTGTGATGAGCACATTACTTGCTTGATGACAATGATGTATTCTTGGAAGCACCTTTTATTTTCTGCTCTCAGCTCTTTCCAGTTGTCTGCATGCTCCAAGGTGGAGCAGCAGTTCTTACAGAGCTGGCTAATGCTGTGTGCTGTTCTGCACTTTCAATGGCTGAACCAAACTGAGAGACAGCTAAAAATGCATCATAGTCCCCAGCAGCTCTGTTGGCCTGGGTAAACATTTGCTGCAGTTACCTGAGGACTGTCATGTAACTCTGAAATGAGTGATCTGGACGGTCACTCCTGCCCCCAGTGCAGTGAAGGTTGTGCTCTACACCCTGAGGAAGTTTGGCACCCTGTTAAAGGAACACCTGATGTGTTTGGTGATGCTGAAATAGCCCCCTGGGCTCAGCACAGATCAGAGAAGGTGAAAACACCACTGCCTCCTTTGCAGTCAGATTTCCACCTCCTTGAAGGATCAGCTGCTTCCACACAACAAAAGCAAAAGCACACCTCCAAAGAAAGGTTCCCAAAACCAAAGCCTTGTTTTGTGGCTGACTTTTACATCCCTAATCCTCCATCCTAGGGAGTTTTTTGCCATTAAAAAAGGGGCTAGGATGACTTCTTTATCCTTCTAACCAACACTGTCATTCCAGCTCAGGCCCTCCTTTTCCTGGAGTCTGGGAGACATTGTTAGAGGAGGCAACGAGGCTGGAGAGGGGCTGGGAGCACAAACCCTGTGAGGAACCACTGAGGGAGCTGGGGGTGCTCAGCCTGGAGAAAAGGAGACTCAGGGGTGACCTCAGCACTCTCTGCAGCTCCTGAAAGGTGGCTGTGCTCAGCTGGGGTTGGGCTCTTTCTCCAGGCAGCACTGACAGAACCAGAGCACACAGCCTCAAGCTGTGCCAAGGGAAATATAGGTGGGATATCAGGAAAAAGTTTTTTACAGAAAGGGAGATAAAGTTCTGGAATGGCTGCCCGGGGAGGTGGTGCAGTCACCATCCCTGGGTGTGTTTAACAAAGCCTGGATGTGGCACTGGGTGCCAGGGTTGAGTTGAGGTGTTGGGGATGGGTTGGACTCGATGATCTTGAAGGTTTCCTCCAACCCAGTGATTCTGTGCCTGGGATCCCCCACCCTGCTCACACGACTGACAAGGAGCAGAGGCTTCCTCCCTCATGCAGCCCTCCCTTTTGAGAAGGGAAACACCAGAGGAAGTTCTTCTCCCACAGACACATCTGATGCCTTGTGAATGCTGACCTAGAACAGAGACTAGACAGAGCTAAAGATTAAAGTAGGGATTTATTAAGAGGCCTCAATAGATCTGCCTTGGGCAGCACAACTCAAAATGGTCACAAAATGGACAACCAGTCATGGGGTCTCACACTTTTATAAGTTTTGGCCTATTAGCATATTGGAGCTCATTGTCTAATTCCAGCTTTAGGTTATGAAGTCCCATCTTTCTTGTTTTCTCTCTTCAGTCCATGTTGTTTCTGCTCTTGGGCCTGAGATCTGGATTGGCTGTCTTCGGGTCCCCAGCTAGAGAAGGAATTGTTTTGTCTACTTACTCTGTGAAGAGAGCTCACCATCCCCTAATATGAAGCCCAGACCCACACACTAAAGCAGATCAGATTCTGAAAAATATAAAGGCTAAACCTGAGGCATCACATCGAACATCGGCGCCGGGGCCTCTGAGCAGACCCCAGGCTGAAGCTCTGCTTCCATCACTTGTGTTTGTATCCTCCACTGAAACCGAACTCGCCCGTGTGAGTCCCACCAGCTGCTCCCAATCTTCTGAACAGGATTGCTCTGTGCTATAAACGTCAGCTTTCCAAACACAAGCATCATCTGTTAAGCCAAAAGCTTCAGATAGGATTGCTGAACACTAGGCTGGGAGTCCAAGCAGCACAGGGCAGATCTTCCCTGTGTCAGCAGACACCTCATGTATTTTCCGCGCTGTCAGAAACAAACCACTCCTTGATATTCTGGGGGGGGAGAAGTCTTCTAGAAGTCGTGGTGAAGCTAATATTTTAAAAAGACCCTTCTGAGAACTTGCCAGCCTCCTGGGGGAGCTTGTCAACATCTCCCACATTAAATGAAAGCCACTTTAAAATCCACAGGGGTTTTGAAGAAAAGCTGGAACATATCAAAGCTGCTGGGATGGCAAGCTTCACAACGTGCACAATACATCAACACTTACAGGCAGTAAATCCTCCCCAGCCTCAGGGGAGCTCGCAGCCCCCCAGAGTAAGCCCTTTCCTAATGTATCTCTCAAATGAACTGCTAATCTCCTCTCTAAACTTGACAGCTGTCCTGCATGCACTCAAACCCCTCTGTGCTTAAATCCTTCTATCATTCTTGTTAAGCCACTTGTTAGATCATTTTTGCTTTAATACTAAGAAAGAAATCTTTCCTCCAACCCCAAACAAAGGCCTCACTCACCTGCAGCTGGCACCTCCACAGATTTCATACATATGTGTGTGTCTGTGTATTCCCAGGAGCAGTCTTGGACTTTACAAATTCCTGTGGCCAGTGGGAGCTCCCCCACCAGTCTCCCCAAGCAGATTTCTCAGACCCCAGCAGATTTGATGGCTTCCTGTGCTCAGATCAGCTTGAATTTCTGACATGGTTTCTCGCTGCTCTGAGGGAGCAGAAAACTTTCCCCTTGGCTGGGCAGAGTTTGGCCCGTGGTGTTGCATTCACAGTGCCAAGAGCTATTTGTCACTTCTGCTCCAGATGAGAGTTTGCCAGCATTGCTGTGCAGCCCTGCCACAAGAACTCACAAGAGGCACCACCAAGACATCTGTGCTCTTGCACTGCCCAGTTCCTGACAAGGGTTGCCTAAAGGCTACTTTGGCATAGTCAGAAATAATCCCAACTTCCAGCTGAGGGCAAAGCAGTAGTTTTTCATGCAGTTGTCAGTGTTTCAAATGTAGAACATTTCAAAGCACACCAAAACACCAATCCTTCCTAGAAGCAGCTGCTTGTCCATTAGCTCTTCTTGATCACATATTTTGTTTACTGCTTGAAACTGGTGAAGAGTTTCACCAAGACATTGATTCATTCCAATGTCAACGGTGGGATTTCCTGCTCTTGCACCAGCACTGTGGCTGGGCGACCCCAGTCAGCTGGCATGAGCTTGGTGCAAGTCTGATGATGCCCGACAGCTCTGCAGGGACCTGAGTGGAGCTGTTGAGTATTTGCTCAACCCCTGGAACATGCAGGTCCATGGGCAAAAGTCTGGACAAAGAAAGTAATGAAATAACTCCTGCAACATACCCCAAACACTTGGGTTGCCAAGGCACGTGAGCTCTGCTGAGCTGTTGGTCAAACAGAGGGTGCTGTTACTGCAGTGCTGGTGACAGGTGTCTATCCTTCACAATGTTTTCCCAGTGAGGATATTTTTTTTTATGCTGCTCCAGGTTCTTCATCGCTCCCTGCATTGGCAGTGAGGGGAACAGGGCTGTTTTCCTCTCTGCCTGTAGCTACATACACTGCTACAGCAGTGATATGAAATTATTCACTCTGCCTCTTAAAATGTCTACAGATGAGATACAGCAATTGCTCCAGGAAGTGATGCTCAACCACTCTGACTGATCACCCTGTGCCCTGTCACCCATCTGTTACCTCTGCCATTCCCTGCTGCCTCCAGTGCAAATCAGGCCCTGAAACACTCTGCTGAAGAGGGCAAAGGTCTGCCACATAACTGCATCTCAGAGATGAGCTCTGGGCTCAGCCTGACACCCCATAACTGTGAAATGTCCCTGTGGTCACCCAGTGCAGAATCGTGTCCCACACAGGCATGGTCTGGAACAGAACTTCCTTTGTGAATGTCTTCAGTACTGAGATGAGTTCCAGCCAGAGTTCCATGCTCTGAAACACTGCTTCCAGCCAGCTCTGCTCCCTGCAGCCATCCTTGTTGTTCCCTGGTCCTTGATACACCCACTTCCCAGGCACTTCATGAGGCTGGGGAGGTGGATCCAGCCTCGTGGTGCTGGAAGGCAGCCCCTGGGGAGCTATTCCTGATTCCTGAGCTTATGAAACCTGCCCATTTCAGATGCAAACAAAACACATTGGAAAGCTGCTTTACCTGCCAGAGGAGCATCTGTTAGACTGACAAATCAGGGCCGTGCACAGGGGAGACAGATTTACTTCTGACAAAACTTCACCCACCCTGCTCAGCTCTCACCAGGGGCTGGAAATTAATAGGATCCTTGCATTGTCAGCTCCTCTTGCCCAAAAGGAAAAGCACACCTGATGCTTCCCAAAGGAGGATCTGGTTTCTGGGTGGCCTGACTGGATGGGAACCATCAGGGGCAGCAAAGGGGGCTTGCATCTCCTCACCACGGTCCCTTGTCCTGCAGCACGGCACCTGCCCTGCAGGGACTGACCAGAGGGGTGAGGGCTGGGCCACCAAAACCTGGGCTCAGCAGGCCCAACAGGTGGGTGCTGCAGGACACTGCTGCCTGTCCTGCTGCCCAGGTGCCTCTGCATCCACCCACTGCACACAGAGCACGCACAGGCACAGTGTACATCAGGCCCATCCCTTTCTAGGGTTGAATATTCTAGACTGGTTCCCCATACCTGAGCAGCACTTCAGTGAGGGCACATACCTCACCTGAGACCCCAGCCAAACCTTCTCTAATTTAATTAATTAAAACCCACTTCTAACAGGGGTGCAAAGAGGAAATCACCTCTGCCCCACACGACTTTTTGGCACCAATGGGAAGGCACCTGCTGCCCTCACGAGCTTACAAGGCTCGCTGGAGCCTTTTCCCACTCGTACAGCGCCAAACTTGTTCTGTCCCCGCATCGCTCTGCTGCGGGTGGAGACTCCTCCCTGCCAGTGCCGGGCCGCTCGGAGCGGCACCGCTGCTCCCCGCCGGGGCTGTGCCTTGTGGGGTCCGGCTCACACGGGCTGCTCCCGGATCATCCTGCGGCTCCGCTACCGCTCCCGGTCCCGATCCCCATCCCGGTCCTGATCCCCATCCCGATCCCGATCCCCATCCCGATCCCCATCCTGGTCCCGGTCCCAGTCCCAGTCTCGGTCCCGGTCCTGGCCCCGACCCTGGTCCCGGTCCCGCTCCTGATTCCAGTCCCAGTCCCGATCCCGATCCCTATCCCCAACCTAGTCCCGGTCCCGCTCCTGATTCCAGTCCCAGTCCCGATCCCGATCCCTATCCCCAACCTAGTCCCGGTCCCGCTCCTGATTCCGGTCCCGATCCCGATTCCGATCCCTATCCCCATCCCCATCCTAGTTCCAGGTCCCGGTCCCGGTCCCGGTCCCGCCGCACCTGCGGGACCGGAGCGCGCCCCGACCGCGGCCGAGCCACGCCCCCGCCGCCGCTCAGCCAATGAGCGCGAGGCATCTCTGGGCGGCAGCCAATGGGAGCGCGGCGGCCGCGCCCCCGCCCCCTACTTGAGGCGCTCCGCGCGGCCGCGCGCTCGCAGAGGCGGCGGGAGCGGTGCCGGGGCGGACGGCGCGCCCGGCGCTGCCCCGCACCGCGCTCGAGGGAGGGGCCGCTCCCATGGAGGCATTCCCGGGCACCAAGCTGGAGCAGCACCGGCACCTCCCGCCCGTGGAGTGCCTGCCGGGCGCCCGCTACGGCGGCCGGAGCCACAGCGCCTGCGGGAACGTCTTCAACTCCTGGAACGACTACCTGGGGCTGGCCACGCTCATCACCAAGGCCGTGCGGCCCGGCAAGGGCTTCGGCCCCGAGCCCCCCTCGGTGGTGGTGGCGGCCGCCGTGCCGCCGGCCGAGGAGGAGGAGGAAGAGGAGGAGGAGGAGGAAGAGGCGGCGGGGCCGTACTTCGAGGGCGCGCTGGACTTGCACGACCTGGACCTGTGCGGGCATCACCACCACCACCACGGCGAGGGGCTGCTGGAGGAGCGCTTCGCCGACTTCAGCCCCTTTCCCGGGCGCGGCGGCCCCGCCGCCGTGGTGTTCGACTGCTCGGGGGAGCACCCGGGCCGGGAGGGCTCTGCCCACGCCTGGGGCGGCGTGGTGGTGGCGGGGCGGCTGCCGGCGCACCCGCGGGCCGCCTCCCGCCTGCTCAAGCCCGAGCTGCAGGTCTGCGTCTTCTGCCGGAACAACAAGGAGGCGGTGGCCCTCTACACCACGCACATCCTCAAGGGACCCGACGGCCGCGTCCTGTGCCCGGTGCTGCGGCGCTACACCTGCCCCCTCTGCGGCGCCAGCGGCGACAATGCCCACACCATCAAGTACTGCCCCCTCTCCAAAGTGCCGGCGGCCCGGCAGCTCCGGCACGCCCGGACCGCCCTGGGCAGGAAGGGCCGCTAGCGGCCGGGACCCCCGGGCCTCGCCCCGCGCCCCTCCCCGCTGACACTGCCCCGGCCCCCGGGCGGCCGCTGCGCGCTGGAACGCGCGGAGCCCGGCGCCGGGCCCGGGGACTGCGAGGCGGAGATGCGCTGTGTTTGTTTATTGTAAGAAAAAATATATCTATATGTGATTTTTATGGAGACGGCGAGATCTGACTTGGGTGGGTGTGCGCGGGGGGTTCCGAGGGTTGCACCCACGGCCGGGGAGGTGGCGGGGGTCCCCGGTGCCCGCGGCGGGGCAGCGCCGCCTTCTGCCGCCCGGCCGGCCCGAGCGCTCCGTGCCGGCGGGGCATCGGCCGGGAGAGCTGTTCTTCATTGCCCGTTCATAGCGGGGCGTTTAATTAGCGTACAACACTCCGCCTTTCAGCTCTTAAAGCAAACATCCCAGCGATTCCCTTCGCCGGTTTTAAAAGCGGTGAGCAAATCGCGATCGAACCTGCCCTCGGGAATTCACACCTGCTTCCCGAAATCGCAGCATCCGAGCGGTCACCCTTCCTCTCGTGGGCACCGATGGCGCTGGTCTCGCAGGTCCCCGTGTCGAGTACTCAGCTTTAGGGAAGGTCTGAGAGGAGAAAACATCCAAGTGCGTGTTTGAAAACGCGATGACTCTGGGCTAGAGTGCAAACCGAGCCCTTTCCGCTGACAGAAGGGCAGTGAGATGGCAATGGAGCAAGCTTTGATGCAGCTGTGTTTGTGGTGGAGAATGGGGGAAGCCTGGTGGAAAGAGACCTGGACAGAGCAGAAAGCTGTGACCGTAGGAGAATGGAAGAAAGGGAGGTTGTTTATTTGCAAGAGTTCAGAGAACGTGGCTTTAACTCTTTGCAAGTAAAAGAGATTTGCCCATATGGATAACAAATATCCTTAACACTACACAGACTGTAAGCATAAGAATTAGGCTGAAGTCCTGGACCACTCTGGGTGATGGCGGTTCCTTGGTACTGAATATCAGCCAGGGCTGTATCACTTCTAATCCCCAAAAGAAAATGGTTTTTTTTTGGTTTGTTTTTTTTTTTGGTTTGTCTGTTGTTTTGTTTTGGGCTTTTTTGATGTTTTGAGGGGTGATTTTTTGGTGTTTTGGGGGTTGTTTTGGTTTTTTTGGGAGGGGTTTTTTTTTGGTTTTTTGTTTTTTTTTTTTTTTTTTGTTACCTAGAGGTAGGACAAGGAGCAGCAGCAATTTGGAGTTTGAGTACTCTGGAGCAGAAAGATGGATGCTGGAGTTTTCAGTGCAGTGGATCACACTGCTGTGCAGCAGGGAGGTGAAGAGAGCCTTGTGGAGGAACTGCTGGGACAGCACCAGGAAGATGAGAAAGGGGATGGGTCCTGACAGAAAAAGGGAACTAGGAAAGTGAGGAGTAATCCACACTTGTGTGGTTTTCTTTTGAAAAGCTGCTCAGCAGGGTGGCAGATGGGGTCAGGAGAGCAGGACAGTCAAGAATGGAGTCAAAACATGTGTGGGATGGGCTGGGGATGAGGACCCAGGGTTCATTATTCACTGCTGTTAACTCCCAGCCACAGCAATTAGGAGGGAGAAACTGATCTTGTGTGGAAGTGTTCCCTTAAATCTCCATCAGATGGCTCCAAAGATGGTGTCAGGTCTAATTATCGAACGCAGTGGGGTTTGCATTAAATAACACTCAGTGGCTGCAGCTATCCTTGTGCCAGCCTCCCTCTCCTTGTGCTTAATACATTACATTTTGTCTCTTGCTCTACAGGGAGTGCACCACAGGCTCTTCTAAGGTGTTAAAGTTAGATGTGTTTGGTTTTGTGATTCCTGGTCCACGTAGGTTTAATCTGTGTCCACCACACATTAGAATCGAGCTCCAGTGTGATGCTGTAGGAAGAGTTTTCTTCTGTACTTTTGTTACCTCCTTGTGGGAAGTTTGAAGATCCTTCTATACATTTTAATGCAGTTGACTGTTACTGGACACAAAAGCAAGAAAGATCAAAGAAAATCTGTCTCGGGTGTTTTCTGAGGGTTACCTGGCCGGGCTGGATTGGAGGTGTTGCCATGTCCCTGCCCCACCTCTCTGCTCTTTACATGAAGCTGCTGTGCAGTACCAGCCCTGGAGCAAAGCCTGAAATCCCTCAGGATAACAGCAGATCCTGTGTCTGGGTGGCACTGGCCTTCTGCAGAGCCTGTGTAAGAGGAAAACTTGTGTGCACAGCCGGTGCTGCTGCCTGTTGCTCCTGGTTCTGTTCTCCAGGGAGCTGCAGCCTTGCTCTGGAAAGGCCAAGAGCTGCTTGGCCTCGCTGCTACCCAGCACTGGGCATCTCAATAAAGGCTTAACAGGTAAAGTGGAAGAGTAACAGCTTCAAGACCAGTTAGGGGTGGGGGAGGTAAAAAAAAACAAAAACCAAACCTCAGACTGTTGCAGAAAGATGACAGGATTCAGCAAAAGCCAGCCTGACAGCAAGGCTCTTCAGTTACTTTATGTAATCATTCAAGAGGACAATCTGCCCTTTAAAGATTCACAACTGCGAGTCTAACAAAAACTAAACCTTAAAGGATTTTTGGACTGGGTTTTTTGAAGTAAACTCCTGTGATTTCTGGCATACCAGCACACTCCTTGTGGTACCAAGTGAGCAGAAACATGCTTGTTCTTGGTCACTCTGAAAAGGTTATTACAATAGGCAGTGTTTGTATTGCTACTTTGACTCCTTAAATACAGGGAACCGTTTGCATTAGTAATTAAAATTCTAGGAACAGCAAAGAGCTTCATCTGAAATCTGTGAAAAGTGAGATACTATTTTCACTCTTCTACAGGCATTTGCAAATCAAAATATTATGGTCACCTGTTTAAACTTGTGCATGTTAAGTCATGGAATCTTTTCTATAGTGATAGTCTGGCAAGAGGAGTGAACACAATATTGGATAATCATCCTCAGCTGGTGCTAGTCTTGGCAAAAAGCAAGCTACTTCTAATTAGAAAATACTTTCAGATGTATAGGTAATTTGATTCAGCTAAAGTCAGGTAAGTCTGTGCCCAGCTTTAGTGGAAATTCTGTTTGGGCAGATTGCTGTCACTCTGCTGACCAGTGCCTCAGATAGATGCCATAGGACCAAACCACAACGGCTATAAAATGTCTTTTTTTTTTCTTTTTTTTTTTTTTTTTTTTTTTTGACAGTGCTAGTTTGACCCACAGATATATAGATTAATTTTTACTGGAGATGAATTGCTAAGAGATGCATGGGGAGGAAGATATAATTCTAAAATGACTGTTTTCTGGACAAGTGAGTCACTAAAAATGGAACAAGGTTTAGAAAAGCCTCCTGCCCAAGAGAGAAAGGGCTAACAGAAAATGCAGCAAGGGAGGCTTTGATTAATAAAATGCAGTGGAATAGTTTTTAGAATTTCCATCCTACTGTAATTAAATGCATTAATTTTATTTAAGAGGAGGTCCAGACAAAGTGTAGAGCATTTCAGCTGCAGCTGGCCCTGCCATGGCAAAAAAGGAAGAACTGGGTGTTTTTGTTACACCACTTGAGTGCTTACTTCTTGCAATGCTGCAGTAAACCACAGGATGGGCACCAGTGCCTGAGTAACAGGTACATTTTGGATCTTGCATTTCACTGACCCAATGCCTTCCCGTTGTAGGCTGGCACCATTCAGCAGTGCCCTTTAGCCACAGGAGGAAAACTTGCTTACATGCAGCAGTTCCTGCCAATGACAGCAGCCCAAGGACAGGAAAATGACAAAGATATCTTTCATTTACAGTAAGACAAGCCTTCCAGTACTCTTGCTGTCTGAGATGCCTCCTGGCTGCCCACCAGCCCACCCCAATGTCCTCCTGGCCCTCCTCATGGCCTTACAGGTCACCAAAATCATGACGTGTCCTGGGCTGCAGCTGTGGCTGTGCCCAGTCAGGAGTAACACCACTGCACCCTGCCAGTTCTCATAAATACTGGTTTTGTAAAAAAATATTTGTTTTTATAGGTAAAGCACTCTAGAAAAAGCTTAAATATAATGCCAGTTATGCCCCCCTTCAGCTGAGGACCCTGATGGCCCTCAGTCCTGCCCATGGGCTGGGTCAGTGTCTGGACTGCTCCTGGAGCAGGAAGGGAACAGCACTTTTCATACCTGACACTGCCTTGCTGGAGATTTTTTAATCCAGCCACATTTGCATCCATTCAAACAGCAGCAGCCTTAAGTTCTGCCTTCTAAATACAGCCGGTGACAGTTTGTATTCTTCTAAGGTTCACTCAAAAAATTAGCTGTTTAAGGAACATGACTCAAACAAGGCAAAGACTGACACAGAACTCATTTTCAACATTTTCAGGTAACCAAATTTTGTGCTTATGTTTAATGATGGCAGGAGATGGAGGCTTGAGCTGTTGGATTTGGTCAGCAGGGGTTTTTGTTCACTGTCAGTATTGTGTCTAAACAGATCAAGCAATAAAATAAACACACTGGCATGCCTGCAAAGCTCACATCTCCCCAGCCTCTCCTCAAGCTGCCCAGTCCTGAGAATATAACACTCACTGACAACATTATCACAATCTCAAATAATGCAAATAACACAGATTGAGAAACAGCTTTAGCTGGTGCAGGGATGACTAACACTCATCCGGTGTGAAAGTGTCTTTGTGTGGATACAATTAAAACTATGTAACTGAGGGTATAATCACTACTTACATATTACAAGGCTAGAGAAAGGCAAATGTTATGCCTGTTGTTGATAAAAGGCTGAAAGGACCATCTGAGAAAGCACAGGCCAGACGGTATCACTCCAGTTCCTGGAAAAATCAGAGGAAATCCTTCCAGAATGTCTTTTTGGGAGATGCAGAAGATGACTGGGAACAGCCAAAATGGAATTACTGAGGGTAAGCCATGCCTGGCTCACCTGCCTTCTATAATAAAATATCTTTGTGGACGAGGGAAGGAGCACTGGATGTTCTTCATCTCAGCTTTAACAAGGCTGTCAGCACTGTCTCACACAATATCCTTGCACCCAGCTCAGGATGCTACAGCCCACATAACAAAGGGGAAGAAATCCTGGCTGGATGTCCAGGCTCAGCACTGTGGGCAGGGGGCTGGGCTGAAACCATCCTCCAGGTCCTGGAGGCAGCCACAGGATGACACTGAAGTGGGATCCCAGCCCACACACCTGGGACAGGGCTGCTGGCCAAAGGGATGGACAGGAGCCTGCTGAATTCAAGAGGGAGCAGGGCAGGGGCCTGCCCAGCCAAGGAAGGCGCCCTTGCAGTGGCAGGCTGGGGGCTCAAACACCCCTGGGCCCTGGCAGGGGAAAAGGTGAGCATGAGCCAGCAGATCCCAGGCTGTTTGAGCTGGGCACTGAACTGTTTGGGCCTGGATCCCAGCCTCTAGAAGGGAAGGGTCCCCCTCAGTTCACCTCAGTTCAGCTGTGTGCTCTTTCCCCTAAATCAGGGACTCAGCCAAATTTGCAGAGGACCAATGCAGTGTCCAGAGGCTGGAGCACACGCCTGGGAGGAAAGGTTGAAGGGACAGGGCTTGTTCAGCCTGGAGAAAGGAATGGTTTTAGGGGAGATCTCACAGCAGTCACCTGTTTCCTACTAGGAAGTTATCTGGAAAATTCCAGCTTTCCACAGTAGCACACAATGAGCAGAAAGACACAGGATAGAAGCTAAGAGAGAGAGGTTTAAACTTTTTGATGACCAAAAATGACCAGAGAGCTGGAGCACCTCCCCTGTGAGGAAAGCCTGAGAGCTGAGGTTTTTCAGCCTGGAGAACAGAAGGCTCCACAGAGCCCTAACTGTGGCCTTTGAAGGGGGGCTGTAAGAAGGATGGGGGCAGACTTTTTTGTGATAGGAAAAGGGGTAATGGTTTTAAACTGAAGAATGGTTGATTCAGATTAGATAGAAGAGGTTTTATAACAATGAGGGGAGAAAACACTGGCACAGATTGCCCAGAGAAAAGGTGGATGCTCCAGCCCTGGAAACATTCAAGCTCTGAGCAACATGATCTAGTTGAAGATGTCCCTACTCATAGCAGCTGAGGGCTGGACTGGATGACCTTTGAGGTTACCTTCCACCCCAAACCATTCTGTGACACAGATTTTTCAATCTGGAGCTAGTCAAGCATTGGAAGAGGCTTCCCAGAACAGTTGTGCAGTCCTCAGCCTTGGAGGTTTTCAAAACCACACTGAACACACACAGTTTTAAGTACCACAGGAATTTCACAGCCAGCAGTGGAGCGAGCTCCTGGGCCCCCTTTAACAGCATTCAGTGACACAAAATGCAAGGACAGCAGGAGGTGTCTGAAGAACAGCAGCACCCCCTACTCCAGATCCAGTAAGCACTGTTACTGGAGGCTGCTGCTCTCTAGTTCCATCCTTTTTGCAACTGTATAAAGAACAAAAAATACTTTTTTTTTTTAATGCTTGGAAAACATTATTTCTCTGAAGGAGTCCTGTGACTCAACCAGCAATGACAAGATAGGATCCAAAGACACAAAAATCAAGCCCTGAGAAGATGGCTCTGAGAGCAAGTTTTCCCCAAAAAAAAAAAAACTACTGGCCCTGGATAACACAGAAAAGGACAAGAGGAATATTACAACTTCTGTTCACACACCAGGTTTCTCAGGGAGAAACCAGCCCAGGTGTTCTCACCTTCTTCTTCAGCTGGTACAGAACAGGTCTGAGAACAGAAAATGGTTGTCCAACAGCTGTTCTGCATGAACACATGGTGCAGGACTCACTAAAAAGTCAAAGACACTGCAGCAGCTAATTCCTTAACTTGTTTATTTATCATTGAAGAAACACACAGCAGCAAGTTCTGTGTTGGCTTCAGTGTGACCAGATTGTTCCTTGTTGTTACTGCACCCCAGCTTTGAAGTCAACACAGCCACTACTACAAATCACTGTTTTGGAAAGGGAAAGAATTGACCCTGAAGACAAAGAATTGGGGGGAAAATTGAACAATTTCTCCAAAACCACACATTTTAAATATGACAAATATTTATAAATCCTTGAAAGGCATGAATTATCCAGTAATGGAGAAAGCAGTTGTGATATTGGCAACAGAAAGTACATAGCCATATGCTTACCAAAACACAAATTGTAAAAGCTGCAAGTTTGATTTGTACACTGCAGCAGTGTGTACATTACTGGAACAATGACTGCAAAGTGGCCTCAGAGGCATTATGGATTCAAGTAAATCTACAGAAAATATCCCAGTGTAGCTAATTCACAATGTTTACTGTATTCAATTCCAATTTAAACAACTTACCGAATTTAGATAGTGATAAAATATCTCAGAAACCGCCTGCCCTCCAAAGTATCTATGTAAAAGAGGGCTTTTCTACTTTTTGGTTAATTATGCAAATTCTTTTAGCTCTGTTTTTCAATAATTTCACTGTGTGAACAGAGGTGTTTTCAAATGCATGTCCTGTGACAATAATACCCCATTCCAAACTAAGAAAGACTAAAAATAAAAAGGGCAGCCTGTTTTTGGTGCCAAAGAGAAGCTGTGCTGAAGACAGCTGTTAGACTTGCTTCTTTTTATTTCAGCAACAAATGACCCATGAAATAAGCATCATTTGAAATCTCAAAAACTGGCATTCAATTTCCAACCTTCTGCTGTGAGTTTTGCGCATGATCAATCTATATGAGTAAGTAATTCATGCTTTCATGTTACCTCAAAACATCGGTTAAAGAATTCCAATTCAGAATGTTTATAAGCACAAATATAATCTGTGGATTCGATCAAATCAAAGCTAAAACATTGGTTAAACTCTGTGATTCCCACTTAACGTCGTACAGTGGTCCACCCTTCTTCATCTGTCTCGTTTTTAGTGCGGCGTACGGGCTCACGCTCCTTCTCTGGTTTCCAGGATCCTTTCTCCTTCTCGCCGTCCCTTTCCCGCTCTTTGGATGCTGCTGGGGGAGCAGAAGCTGGAGGAGCAGCAGGAGCAGGGGCCGACCGCCGCGCCGGTTCCCGTTCCTCCCCGCGCTCTTCCCTCCTGTCGTCAGCGCGTCGCCACGAGCTCGCTACGGCACGGGGAAAAAGAAAAACAACTCAGTCACGCTCCAGCAGCAGCCTGCGAGAGTTCCAACAAACAGCCCCGACCCTGGCAGTGGGATTTACTGATCCTCAGCCCTGCCAACAGGGAATTCGATGACAACTGCCAAATACACGTTTAAATTTTATAGGAAAGTAACAGCAGAACTACCCAAACCTCTTCTCAGGTTTGGGATTGTGGTGAGCAAGCCCAGTGTCATCTTTAAAACACAGTAACTGCAATAAGAATGTTCTACTGATGTACGTGGTTTTATGGTGTAAAAATATATTCTTATATTAACAGAATTAAAATCACAAAAGTGTCTCCTTAGAAATGACTGAACCCTGAAAACAAAAATCCTGACTTAAAAACATCTGTGGAAAATGTTTAGGCTGTTATTGAAAGACAGGAAATTGCTCTTCAGCCCACTGGAATCAGAGATAAAATAGTACTGAATTACATGAGTCTACTGGTAACAGCATCCACCACCCTTTACTATATGAAAAACTGTTCAGTTCTGCCCCAGCTGTATGTGAACAAAGCTGTGGCAGATGCCAAGAAATCAAATCCCAGAACTTATTGATACATTAAAAAGAAAAATCTCCACACTGAGAACACTCTGCCTTTCTGCAAGCAGCACTCCTGTGTTTGATGCCATATTCTGTTCCAGCCTGTTCCCAAGTGCAGAACACTTGGGGCACTTGGGGCAGAGACAAAATGAGATCCTGAAGGTAAGAATGCCAGAATTGGAAGATGTGGTGGTCCCACCAGGCTAAATGGGTTTGCTGTTACTGTATTTTTAGAATACAGCAAAGGATTAATAAATATACAAAATTAATATAGGTCTGTCATCAAAATTAATACCATTAATAGTGTGAAACCCTCATTCAGAAATATTTCTGTCACATTTTAATGGTTTTAAGGAAAGGGCCAGAAACTACTTTCTGAGATGTCTGTCTTGATAATCTGAACACAAGGACTACATACACCCAGAACACAATCCTATGACAAGTGCATACTTGAAATGTTATCCTCCTACTGTAGATGTGAAATGCTACTAAGATGGAAAAGAACACAACTACAAATAGTTAAGATTCCCTGAAGAATTCTCAATTATGCCAAAGGTGCTTTTTGTTTATGGAAAGGCAGTTTAAATACAGGCTGAAAATATAACCTATTCCCACTATTCCCATGTGACCCCCTCCCAGCAGTGTCAGGAAGAGGGAGGCTCTGTGCTGGATGAAGGACTTTAGGGACACTAAAATGAACCTACGCTCTTCCCGCTCGGATCGGAGGGGTGGTCCTCTCCTGAGGGGCGGCTCCCTGTCGTCGCCACGTCGGTCTCTCATGTCACGACCACCTCTGTCCCACTCCTCACGACGACTTGAATCTCTCCAGCTGGAAGTTTCCTCAGCTGGCCCTCTCCTCCAACCGCCGTCATCCCTTTGGCCACGCAAAACATAAAAGCTAAATGTTAGGATTTTTATCTTTGCTATGGAAAGGAGCAGTAATAAATCACAGCACGGATATTTACAGACCCAGTGGGTGTCTATTTAACATACTTCCAAAATTGGTTTTGTTTTTCTGGAGCCTAACATGGAATTCTCTTGATAATAGGTTAAAAAGAAAAATTTAAAAGCATTTTAAGCATTTTGGAATTCCTCCTGTAAACAGATATCATCCTAAAAATAACAAACCAAGAAGGCCCCAAAATGCCCCTATCCACTTGCTGCCCTAAAGCGCTTAGTTTCACACAAACTAACCAGTGTTCCTTTCACTCAGCAATTCCACGTTATTTCTGTATCAGCAGGGCCCTTTTTTCTTTTTGCAGAAACATTCTAGAAGTACTTAAACAGAGCAGTCAGACCTGGGACGCCTGAAACGATCGTCTCGATCAAAATCTCTCTCCCTGTCGAATTCCCGCTCCTTCTCATTTTCATCCCGATCTTTGTCTCGATCCCATTCACGGTCTCCTGAAGGTCTGGAGTCTCGGGGAGGGCCCCAGCTGTCCTCACGAGCCTTCTCTCGTTCTCTCCACCCCCCTGTAAAAAAGAAACACAGTCAAAGGAGTTTGTGACTGACCTCTGATCTCTCTTGTAGACAATGCACCCTTTACTTGCATCACAGAAACTGGTTCTTCAAGTTCTGACTCCTGAAGATCCAACTCGAGATGTTTGTAAGAAGTTTGCATGTGGGAGCCACAGAGAAAACACTGTGCAAGCTGCTAAAGGTAAAGCCAGTAATGCACACCTCATGTCAGGGCTGCCTGGAACAGTCCAGCAGAGCCGGCTGCACCCTGCAGTTTTCAGCCAGAAACCACAAGAGTCTGGTGCAAAACAAGTGCAAGAAGAAGCAAAGGGTGTAGCTCAGACAGCAGATTCCTTTGTGAAAATCCACAAGTGAGGAGATTTTAAGGAAGCAGATTTTTAAAGAACTCACTGCTTTTTAAAGCACTACTTTAAAATGTGACTTTTGCTATCATCCACTTAACACAGTGCACTCTGCAATACTGCTCAGTTATTTATGAATGGGAGGAGTTCATTATGTAGCCTGCTTTGGTTTTAAATAGGAAAAACTGGAGTGCAGGTTTTGATATTTATACTAAGTTTTCTAAAGGTTCAGATTCTATAATTAGTGTCCATGAAAGCTGACATGGTGCATGCCAATATGTAAGTGGAAAGAACCAGGAAATCAAAATCATATCTAACATTCAAATGTCATCAACAGTTCTGAAAAGAATCAGAAACAGCTCTAGACACCATCAACGGCACTTAAGAATAGAAATAAACAATACAAGAATAGGGTAATTCAGATTTTAAGAGACTTCAAAAGGTCATCTAATCCAAGCTCTGCTCTAAGCAGGACTTTCAGAAAGGGTTAAAAACAAAAAGGCAATGTTAAAAACGTTATCTCTGTATATAGAGAAAGGGCTTATCAAAACCACACCCACTTGAATGTAGTATCAAAATCCTCCTTTAGAAGGAGATTAACTTCAGACACATGGAAGGGGTAGGGAAAGAGTCCAAGGTGTGCTAATCTAGTGAGAATGCTCCCAGCAGAGCATTCAATTTGTCTATTTTGGTTTTGCACACAGGGAAGTGATCAGTGTTAAGTGTGTGACCATCACCATATCTTCCAGACAAGCGATTTATTTTTAATTCAACCAAATGAAAATGTTTGATTATACTAAGTAGAGGACTGTCCTCATTAGCCTCATTAATCTAGATGTTTTCAGAGCTGATTCTCCCACCTCTGGCATCAAGTATGTTACATCCACTATCTATGAGGACAACAAACACTTTGGAGGGAGGATTATTATATTTCTATGTTTTACCTGGTTTACCAAATGGTCTCCAAGGACCTGGCCTTGAGTCCTCACCGCCACGCCACGGGCCCCTGTCATCATCTCTCCTGGAGAGCCTGTCATCATCGGCGTTCCGCCAGGGTCCCCTGTCGTCATCCCGCCGGGCCATCCTGTCGTCATCCAGCCCGCGCCGGGGCCCTCTGTCATCATCCAGCCCGCGCCGGGGCCCCCTGTCGTCATCTGCAGCCCGCCAGCTGCCCCTGTCATCATCCAGCCCACGCCTGGGGGGCCTGTCCTCATCCAGAGCCCGCCGGGGCGGCCGGTCATCATCCAGCCCGCGCCGGGGCCCTCTGTCGTCATCCGCCGCGCGCCAGCTGCCTCTGTCATCGTCCAAACCGCGCCGGGGGGGCCTGTCGTCATCCAGGGCACGTCTGGGTGGTCTGTCATCATCCAGAGCACGTCTGGGGGGTCTGTCATCATCCAGGACACGTCTGGGGGGCCTGTCATCATCCAGGGCACGTCTGGGACCCCTGTCATCATCTGCAGCTCGCCAGCTTCCTCTGTCATCATCCAAACCACGCCGTGGCGGCCTGTCCTCATCCAAGCCACGTCTGGGGGGCCTGTCCTCATCCCCTTCTCGCCTCGGAGGCCTGTCCTCGTCCCCTTCCCGTCTAGGTGGCCTGTCCTCTGCTGATTCTGGAGGACGCTCCTTTTCATCTGCAGGACCACGCCTGGGCAGATCATCCCCTCGCCTGGGCAGATCATCCCCGCGTCGGAACGGCCGTTCATCTTCTCTTGGATCTCCTCGACGCCAGTCTCTGTAAAACCACAGGGAACGAGTGAGAAGTGGAAGGTGACATCCAGGAAAGCTTTACATCAACAGCATCAAACCCCCCAAAGCCATTTCTGACCGCACCCACTTGATGAGTGGCTCCACACATGAGGTGTGCAGTTTCAAAATGCACCTTTTAATGCCCTTCATTGCTATGGGAAAGCTGTAGGTCACAGTCCCTACAGCTTCAGTAAAGACTGAGCAGTTTATCTTCCAAACTAGTCTGGACAGTCCTCTGTTGGTTATCTACTGCAACACCACAGAGAAGAGGGTTGGCTTCTACACCAAGCCTGATTTGGCAAATTTGATCTAAGTCTGAACATATCAATATTAAAAAACCCCACAACGATCAATTAAGTATCCCCCCTCTCCAAGCACATGCCAGCGGTACACACCACTAAGTCTGCTGTCTACAAGATTTTTCAAACATACATTTAGACCACAGACCTTGTTTTTGTCACCAAATTAATTTCTTTATTTCAGGAAATTAAACTTCCTCAGCAATAAAAAAAAAAAAAAAAAAAAAAAAAAAAAAAAAAAAAAGAAATAGAACATCACAGAAATGTACTGGTAGCTGCTTCTTGGCAGGAGAAGAGAAGCTGCACTGGGGTTGAATCTCATGGATTTAAAAAAAATAAAACCCAAACCAAAACACAACAGAAAGAACACCTCAAGGGTTAGAAATCCACTATGCTACTAAAATGTAAACAAAAAAACAGCAATAACTTGCTACAAAACAGCAGATGTAGGACTGACTTGAACAGGTGAACAAAGAGAAGACAGTTTGTGACAATTCAGAGTCTCAAGAATTTTGAGGAATTTCAAGCAGTGCATTTCCTGGGTTTGGAAGAATAAGGGAGAATGAAATTATCATTGATCTGTGAGGTAAATACCAAGACATGGAGATTGTTAATTTCCATTTAGACTCAAATTGGATAATCTTCCCCTTTGAAAAATCTGATTATTTTACCGTAAAAGACATGTGGAAGAATGGTTATAATGTTTATCAGATGAACAACTATTTAATTCATTCAGGCACTGTCTCAGGATCTTAGGATTTTTAAATCTAATTTTAAACTATTACTTTTAAACTACTTCTCCTCTAATCAATCTCTAGAAAAGTTGAATGAAGAATAACTAAGACAAGCTGCATCACTCTGTGTGGAAAAAAACAAATCCATTGAAGCATACAAGTGCGTGCATTAAACACTTCAGAAAATCACAGAATGGTTTGGGTTGGAAGAGACCTTGAAGATCATCTCATTCCACCCCCTGCCATGGGCAGGGACACCTTCCACTATCCCAGGTTGCTCCAAGCCCTGTCCAACCTGGCCTGGAACATTTCCAGGGATGGGGCACCACAGCTTATGCAATGTATGTGTAGTGAAAGGCTTCACAAAGCAGTTTCATCCAATTTTTAGATTCTGCAGTTCATGACAAAGTGGATCACTACCAGGAATGGCAACACAGCTTTTAAGGAAAGATGGAATTCTATTTTGTTTATAGAGAGATCACACCCTTCTAAAACATTCTAAGATATTGCTAGAGAGAGAAAGAGTCAATAAATTTGCTTCCACTGGAGTCAGAGTAAGCAGTAATGGATTTAAATTGCTGTACTGGAAACGAGGGTCAGACATTTACAAAAATGTATCTACCTGCAAGTCTAATTAAGCAATAAAACATACTGCCAACTGGAATCAGCAGCGTTACCTCCATCAGCACAGGCTTTTAAGAACAACTAGATGTGCACCATCAGAAATATTTTTAGCTACAGTTCATCCTGATGTGAAGCAGAAATACAAATGTTAAAAATCTTGTTTTCTACAACTGTATAAACAGTTTTCATTATTAGTGAACATATCCAAAATAAATGTAAACAAGTGTGGATTTTTTTTTTTTAAGTTCAAAGTACATTCATAATATTCTTCCTTCAGAAATCTATCCCTCCCTTGTTCAGTACAGCTCTTCAGAGCTTTGTTTAATTTATGGCATGTGTTTTCTGCTCTGGGACTAGCATAGTTACTATCAGTTTTCTAAATGGAAAATCTCAGAATTTCATCATCCAGGAACTCTGTATTTGCTCATCATCCTTCTCCATTCTGTATTTACAGAACTGACACCAATGTTTGAGTGGGAGAGAAGTTGTTAATTTAAAAAGGAATCCAAGGAAGCAAGTTGTTTATCACACACAGAAGATGTCTGCTTGCCTTCACATATCTAAGCCAAATAAAACAGGAATGTTATCTGAGCATGGTTCCAAGATAAAACCTCTCTCATTCTGAGATCCTTACAAAGCAACTTTTTAATAGAAGGTAGCATTCAGAGGTGTAGAGGCATGAGAGATTACTCAGCTAGTGCAGCTTTAGCAGTAGCACCAAAATGGGAGCCTCCATACTTTGATCCCAATATAACGGGTCTGGCAGCCCCTGATTACCTCTCCACTGGTGCTCGACGCCATTCAGATTCTGGTTCCCCTCCTCTTCTCCAGGAGCTTTCCGACTCCCTGTCACCCCAACGAGATTCCTGCATGTCGAAAAAAATTAGGAACATTCTCTTTGAATGTTTAAAATGAAGATTTTCAACATATAATTTACTCTTGAGCATGTTATGTCATTAAAAACTCACTTGTCACACTACAGAACACAGAACTATCAGGAGTTTGAGTAACTAAAGTATGGTTTTAACTGACTTTATTGTTTCTGCTGCAGTTCAAACAAAAACATGGTTCCCCTTGGGCCACATACTATACCTGCAGGGTAGGATATATGCACATACACTAAAAAGTTTATGAGAAGTGTATGAACAATTAAACAACAGCTACAGTCAGCCACAGCCACTACCTGTTGACAACAAAAGAGAAGTTCTAACAGTTTCACCTTTCCTGGGGGCTTATGACAACAGGAATGAACTTAAGTAATTATTTGCCTTTGTGCTTTCTGATCTCACCAGGAAATGTAACTGAATGCACTGAAAGCTCTCTGTGGCAAGGACAATTTTGTTCCCAATACCTCAGTGCTCAGAAGAGGTGAGATACTAGTGATTCACACATGTTGCAGGGCAGAGCAATAGTCAATCTGTATTTTTTTTTAAAAAGTTAAAATGTCTCTCTCCATTGCCAGACAAACCATTTAAACGAATTTTTGCGCCTTAATTCCACCACAAGAAACTAGTTAGCTAAACTATCCAAAATATCTGATTTCACATAATCACACAACCTCTTCATAAGAAGGGTATTCCAGTTTTAAACCCCTCTTTGAAAAGTGTTTTTATTTGTCAATATGGGTTAACCAACATCTTGCATCTCCACTAGTCTGTCTCCTTAAATGCTTTAGAAATTACTCCAAATAACAACGGTGAGCAAAGAATCCCAAAACTGCAAATGGAATTTCTGGAGTGATACAGGTATCTCTCTCAGAACCTGAGCCAGCTTTTCCATATAATCAAGTGCCCACAGACAGGAGACCTCTTATGTGAAAAACACCCATCATGATTATTTACTTGACAGACTGTCAAAACAATTTATACAACCTGATAACTTATCTTCATGGTATTACACAATGAAATATGTATTAAACAAAGGGAAAGGCTGTAGGGGATGAAATTTAAAACTAATTCTCTTGAATGGTAAGTTCTGAAAAACTGGGAGTGTACAAGGCCTGTGGTACTTAGTTACATTCTTTTAAACCATTAAACATTTCCAAGTAACTTTTGTTATTTCCTGTTGGGTTGGGGTAATGAGTTCTCCCAACCCAAGTTATATTCGTAAAGAGAAAGTTGCACACACATCATGGTTTTATGTTATTACACATTTCTTTAAAAATACAAAACTATGCTTTTATGTTTAATCTGGGGGGGATTTTCCTCCATTATCCACTTGAATTTCTGACTTTTGCATGAGTCACTGCACTAGCTTCCAACAGTTTTCCTTCTTTTTGTATTAAAGAAAATTTTGTCCAATATTCATTTTAGTCTTTACTAATTTAGTTTTTAAACAGCTTGGCAATCTTAGCTTTCAGGTAGTTTCTTTATTTTACTTTATTGCTAAACTAGAGATTCCAGATCCTGATAGTGAGCTGAAACTAAGTGACAGTAATTTAACTATTAAATTAGCCACTCACATTCTAACTAACTAATTAATTAAACAAACCAATCTATGACTTTGCAATGCTAACACCTTATTTCAAATAAACTACTGAAGAAGGAGCAGCTAGAAAGAAACAAACCTGCAGGAATTACCCACCTTCCTTGAAAATGGGTCATCCAGACCCCTCCTTTCTTCCTCTCGGCGGCGCTCCCTCTCCTCTATCTCCATTTCTCGCTGACGTTTTTTCTTCTCCAGTTCCTCCAGTTTCTTGACTCGCTCCTGGTACTCCCGCTGCTCCTGCTCGCGCTTCTCGCGCTCGATGCGCTCCTTCTCCTCACGCTCTGCACAGTTGGAAACACACAGAGAACTTATTACCAACACAAATTCTATTACTTTGCTGTATCCACAGAGGGGTTACACAATACAATCTCTCCCCTCAGACTCTATAAAAACTGAACAGTTAAAATACAAACATTTCATATGATGGGTTTAGCTAACCACAGAACCCGTTTTCTGCAAGTCACCTAACTCAAAAGCAATAGGAAAAGGACCCCTGATACATCCATTAATGAGACATCTTGAACAGCTAGCAAGAACGAAAAAGCTCCAATACCTGTATGTTAATTCAGTACAGACCATAACTATAGCAACTAAAATATCACCAACTACCTCAAACATGGTAGAGGATCTCTTCCTTAGAAAGCGTCCAACAAAAAATCAGCTCTGTCAGAAATTTGATATTCATGACTGCTTCAGTTGTTGTTTGTTTTTTAAATACTGCATTGTGATTAACTCTGATACATAAAATCTTTACCCTCCAATTGACAAGTAGGGCAGAAATTCATCCTGCAGTTTGCCAACCACCACTTCTCCTCTAAAGCCCTGAAAGAGGCTATTAGGGCTATCAGACAAAACAACTCACAACGAAAGGTGTGGGAATAGTTTACAACTTCAGAGTTCTTGGGTTGACACCAACCTTCTTTTCTCTTTAAGATGTACACAAACAAGTGGCCAGAACTCCAACTACAGGCTAAAATCAAAGACTCATCTTTTTCATTAGCCTCCCTTACTTTAATTCTTCCTTCACTCATATCTAGGAACTACAAAGCTTTACCTTCCTGTCTATGCTACACAGGTAAGCAAGGAAGGTGCGACAACTGAAGATGAAGGCGGCTTCCTCCCATCTCATGAAACAGGAAAACCAGACACTAGCTGTGTTACAAAATGGGAAGGCTCAAGGATGCAGAGGATGAAGTAGTCACATTCTCAATCACACCTTTAAGCAGCTGCTCCTCCCGTAGCCTTTGCTCCTCCTCCTCCTTCTCCCTGTAGTAAGTGATGCGTCTCTCCTCTTTGCGCTGCTTCTTGCGTTCCTCCAGACGGTTCCGCCTCTCCTCTGCCAACCGCTCCTGGAACTGCTTGAGTTTATCCTGAAATACCAACAATACACCTCAGAACACCAAAACTGCAATGTCTGACAGCTAGGCAGTTACACAATTGTTAAATAAAGCTACACAGAAAACTCGAAACAACTGCAACATATTAATTCTGCTACACTGAAAAATGACATGCTTGCCATGTCAACCTCTTCTGTAATTGATTGTGGATAAAAGAATATACTCTAGTGTAAAAGAAAGATACAATCAAATCATCATATACAGTATTAGAACTTTATCTGCTTTTTCAGAAAGGAATTGGCAAAATAATAATTTATCTGTACCTAAAACGTATTACCCAAAATTATCCCTATTATTGCAAAGAATCATATGCAATTACTAAATTATATTAACATAACACCTCTCCTGCTTTTTTTTAGTGAAGCCCGTTTTTAGTGCCTGCCTATGTGACACCCAGTGATCCCTTACTAATAGCTGTTCTGAAATAAACATTTTAGCCCTCTTTTATTTTCCATATAAGCTATTCCAGAAACTGACAAAAATTTTAAGTGATAATACCTAGGAACAGGTGCACAAAATTGAATTTAAAAGCCAAAGCAGAAAAAAAAAGCAATTCCATAGTTCTGGACCATTTTAAATACTAATTTCTAGTTTCATGAAGAATCCCTGGGTCAGTTTTAGCTCCTCACTTTCAGGGTGTACTTTGTTAGCAATGCCTCATCTCATGTACCTCATAAACTGTTCGTCGTGATGCCTTGAGCCTAGCTTCAAACAAATCTCTATCCTCCAACATCCTGGAGAGTCTGCTCTTGTGCTCAAGGGCTTTCTCACGCTCCAGCTGCAGGGTGGTGATCTGAAAACAGAAAATATACAAAGTATAACTTCACTATACATTTGGATTCAATCTACTCCAGCCACTAGAAGGAAAAATTTTCTCTTCCCCTTTCGGAGCAAAGATAGAAGAAATTGCTGTCCACTGAAACAGTGAAATCACAAAGCTAACAATGTGTGAATTTGTGTAAAGATTTCAATCTTTCTTTGTTTTTTGGAAAGAGCTGGGAAAAAGAAAACAGTGCAAACATTATTTTTCATGCATTGCTAATGCACCTTATCAACTGAACAAAAAATTCTTACCCTTTCTTCTTCCTGTTGCTCCCACAGCTCCATATCATGCACTCTTTGTTCCTCATAGGCAGTCTTTATTAAAGGAATTTCTTCCAAGCGCTTCGCTCTTTCAAAGTAGTCAATCTGAGTAAAGATAACACATCTTCAGTGTGACATAATGCACACATAAATCCCTCATTTCTGGAGACTTCTCCAGAAATATATATTTCTGATATATTATGGCAAAAGAGCCACAACCACACTGGACCATCTAAGGTCAACCTAACCAAGAATCTGCCTCTACCACTGGCAACTAACTACATGCACTCCCAGGCAAGGATGCAGGAATGGAGACAGGCACATCACAGTTCTCTCTCAACATCATTCATTTTCAGCTCCCAGCATTTTCTGTGTTGGAAGTATTCTTATATTTTAAATAGTGCATTTCCTCTCTTGTCCTTCCGAACTCAAACCTTTTAATATACAACAATGTACTTTGGAAAGAACTCCTGCATGTCTGTGGTCACAGCATGAAGATCCAGCTTCTACCTACAAACAGCTCTGAACATGGCTCCTGCTGCCTTCATTTGATCCTTCTCACTCCACTACCCCTTGTGCAAGAACAACTGCTCCCACCATCAGCTCTTACAACACGTACACTCTTACAGACTGGCAACACATCCTCTCTCTAGAAATCTGTCAGAGGGGTACTATTTTACAAAGACATTTGTCCCACAGAAGCCAATCTGCATCACTGATAATTCTTGTTGGGCTCCTGTCAAACTTCCAGTTCAACCACATCCTTTTAGACATAAGGAGACCAGAACTGCAGACAGTGCTCAAAATTCAGAAAAACCAAGTTCTCACTGCTGGCAAAGAATGTTAAGTTTGAAGCCCATCATTTCATATGCAAAGCCAAAGACTGAGGGATTCTGTTCCCAGCCTCCCCTCTATAAAGTTTTTAAATCTATCTAACCAGAACATAATTCAAAGACTTTCTTTTGTCACACTACAAAGTTGGGGTTTTTTGTGAAGAGCTTTGGAAAAAAGTTTTTTTTTTTGAAATCCAACTTAGTTGCACCCATCAGATCAGCCTTAGTCATATGTTTGCTTTGACAGCTTCAGAGAACTCTAAGAGGAAGCCCTTGCTAACATTCCTTTCATAGAAGCTGTGCTGACTTTTCCAGGTGGATCATATTAATTCAGGTGACTACTAATTCTACTGTTAATGTATTTTCTGCTCCTCCATCCAATGTAAGCAACAGCTTTACAGGCCTGCAGTGTCCGAGATCCTCACTGGAACCTTTTTAACTAACCTGCCACTTTCTACTTGCCATTTTCCTTCAAACCAGTTTTAAGTGACCTGAATCACCAACTGTACTATAGAACCCCTGTTTCATTCCTGAATACAGCAGGAAGCCCTGGCTGAGTTCCACCTTGCCCAGGTCATATGCTTCTATTGTTACAACACATTTCTCACACTTTTATATGTTTCAGACAGATCCTTTTCTGCCATCTAGAAGGGCTCTAGCAGTGGAGTTTCCTCTCTTTCAGTGAGGACTAACACTGTTCATTAATTTCACTTCTCTGTCATGGTCTCTCCTTCTCTGAACATTTAACCTGTTCTGAACATTTTTTCATTATAAGTCTTCCCAACTAAGACTCAGTTCACATCCAGCTTAAGGATCCTTTTTCAAATCAACTCCATTAACTAGAACAGATTTTGCATGGAAATTAGAGACCCAACTGGTATATAACATATTACTTTTCTTCTTTAGTTTCAAACATTTCCAGCACCAGTATTATATATATGTGTGTATACACAGATCATATTCACTAAAAAAAAATGTATGGACATTTTTACCCTTCCTACTTTGTACCTTTTTCTCCTGATTCTTCAGTCGTTCCTGAAGTTCCTTCTTTTCTTTTTCCAGCTGTTCCACTTGTTTAGCCATAATAAAGTCAGGATCCAATTCTTCAAGATCCTACAACCAAGTAAAGTTATCAATATAAAAAGGAGAAAAAACACCCACAAAAGATGGTCTTTACTCTCCCAGGTAAAAAAGGTCCCATCCAAACCCAGAACTTAAGTTTACTTAATTGCCTTATTTTTAAGAGAGACTGTAAGACCAGCTGCGGTACAAACCTATGAAACTCAGGCAGCCCAGCAATGTAACACTGAAATAACAAAATAACTCCCCACTGCAACAATAAACCCCCTACCTCAATATCAATATCTTTAAATGCTTTGGCTCCCAGTTCAGTCTTCTTAATCTGCTCCAAGCGCTCCCGAACAGTTTTCTTTTTGATCTGCTCATGCTCCTGCAGGATCCGCTCCTTCTCCCTCTCCTTTGCCTCCTGGCGCAGCCTCTCCTCCTCAGCTTTCCGGACTTTTTGCAGTTCTGCTTCCCGTTGTTCCAGCTCTTCCTTTTCACGCTGGATGTTCAAACTTTCCAGGCGCTCCTTTCTCTCCTCTATGGTTTGACGGCGTGCAAGGATACGCTGATGCTCCTTCCTGGAATTTTTTAGGAAGGCAGTGACTGCCAGCTGATGCTGTTCTTCCTTCTCTTGCTGGATTTAAATTGAGAATAAGACAATGATGTAAACAGTCCCTCTTTAAAAAGGCAGTAAGCAAAGCAAATGCTTCTCAAGGAAAAATGCAAAGTTAATTCTATTCTCCAAACTTGCCAACTGAATGGAAATACAGCTGTAGTGGCAAAACTAATCACTCATCCAAGTGGCACCCCAGGCAGTTCCAACTGCCCAGAATCATGTGCACATGGAGAACGCTGTCTGTAAAAGACAATATTCTGCAACATGGCTTGGGTATGACAGTTTGACTTTTTCAGTCCAAAAATATTGTAGACCCAAATGTTACTGATACTGAAATCTTTAACTGCAATGAGTGTGTGGGCCAACCTTGTTTGTCTCTGTATGTGTTTGCAAGCATATCACCACATGTACTGTATTTCACACCAAAGCTGCTTTGTTCTTTTAAAGTTTTGTAATTTTCCACACATTAATAGAAGAAAAATGTATCCTAATTGACACAAAACACTATCTGTGAGATGTTTAAAAAATAAGTCAACAACTTAAACATTGTATTTAAAACCATTTTCACTACCTTATAAAAAACTCTAGGCTTCTAGACAGTAGAACATAGACTGCTCTTTAAGCAGCCTTCCCACCCCCCAGCATTTCCCAGAGCACCCCCACAGTTCTTTGTGGACATTCATGCTGTACGCATGAGGAGGTGTCACTGAGCCACTCAGGGAGCCCATTTCCATGAGTCCAGCCAAACTCTGTAGCCCAAATCAGCTCCCCACACTCCCCCAGCCGTGCTACTCCTGAAATGTGAGCACCCACAGGGATATTTTTAGTAACCTGTCACTTCTAGGGCATTCAGCAAAAAAACTGAAACATCCAAACTTTGCTGCAGATCTGTACACATTTAAAGCTAAATGGAGGTGCTAGAAACACCGAAGTAAAAAGCTTTAGACAAATTTAATGATTTACTGAATTATTAGAAATGTGACAAACTAAAAGCTTTTAAGCACGTGACAAAAGTGGAAAGTTTTGACCTGAATAGTGAAGGAAAAAAGGATATCAACTTGTTCTGTAGCTTTTCTAACCACACAGATTGATATTAACCTTGATACTGTTCTCCAGAAGTGTAATGACCACTAATAAGTTAGATAAGGAGGATTTACAACTTATTCAGCTACTAACTGTACTAACATGTCAAGTGCAAGACTAACTGCCATTTCTATCCACAAATGGACAGCTAAAGCATGCTTTTTCTTCCAAAATGACAATCTAATACCAATCACTAATCAAATATTTTTAAGGGAAAACCTATACAGAAATATTTTTATCTTAAACACTATAAAACCATTAATATATGGTCAAGTTAACATAAGGAAGTGAGCATTGGGTGTCATGATACAGTTCTACTTTCTGCATTTAGATTTTAAGAATATTACTTAGTATTTCAACCTGCAGAGAATCTAACATGGACATATTGCTATCAGCCTTTTTTCCTTACGGAACAAATATCTGATGTGTTAGCTATGAAATCTTTCATAAACCTAAAACAAATGAAAAAAATTACCACTGCTCTAGTAAAAGAAGTGAAGGTTTAACTTGCCACGACCAAAGCATGCTGGAAATCTGAGACTGATTTACACCTTGTTGCTACAGAGCTCTGGAAAACCTGAAATGTGAGTCTGACCTTGAAGCCAAGAGCTTCAGGGAGGAGAAAAAGAAGTGACAAAGACAGGTCAGTTCCTGATCTGTGGGATGTTTTGTTCTAAAAAGCTGCATTCCAGGTTTTTCACAAAAGCAGTTTCTCCAGGAAGAATAAATGAAGCAGGCTCTTGGATTTTCAAAAATGCATGCAAAACTTTAAACAAATCCTAGGCTCATGTATAGGACAGTTATTATTTGTTATATCCTAAACCTGGTATTTGCAAGACTGGAAACTTTAAACTCAGGCCTCTTGTGTACATTTTGCCATATTTTGGTTATGACCAGAAACCAAATTACTTTAAAAGCACAAAAAACTGACTACCACAAAGCTGAAAAAAAAAGAAAGTAAAACGTACATCTAATCTGAGTAAACACATTCATTAAAATATAAGCTTTGTCAACACTCTCCTAAGACTTTAAATGACTTACCATTAAGTGAGGAGGCTTAATGACTGCAAGAGCCTTAGCCAGAGCTGAGGACATGGCAGTCAGCTGGTTTCTGATCTGCTCAGAAGGCATGCTCTGCAGCTGAGGGCCCAGTGGAGCATCCTCTCTAGTACAGTAATTCAAATCTGAACCAAAGCTCAGTGTCCGGGTTGTGTGATCAAGGCGAACCTTTGCAAAAACAGAAAAAAAGGAAGGAAAAGGATTGTATTTTTTATTGAATGATTTCTCTGCTGCTCTGCCTATGACCACCATGAGTCAGAGGCTCTACGCAGAAATTACTTGAAAAAAAATTTTGCTGTACCACTCTATGAGAAATGCCAAATTAGTAGGAGAAAAATAGCACTGTCAATGAAGGTTTGATTTATTTCTATGATTTTGGAAAAAAAAAACAATCCAAACAACGACGAAAACAAAATCACTGGAAGAGGCTGAACTTTCAATGGCTCAATGAAATGAGCACTGAAAGACAAATCATTCCTATCCCTTCCTCCACACTGCCAACCAGTTCCTTTTTATCACATGCAATACACATGAACCCAGACATGACACAAAGTCTTTCTGCAGCCCTCACCTGTAAGTCACAATGCCTGGCTGCATCCACGATACAACGCTCCAGCTGGAAAGCATCCACAAAAGGAACCAGGGTGCACAGACGAGCAAACTCAATGCTTTGATAAATCTGGGCCACCTGAATGTGAACAGAAACATGAGGTATTTTTCCTCAATGAAAAGAAATCAGAAGTTGTTGTAAAGTTAACTCACTAAATTGTCAACAAATGAATGTATACATATGAATGCAGTTGCAAATACTGTTTGAGGATTCTATTTCTGTACTGTATTCAGATTAAACCTCATTCCTGAATGGCTGCTTTGTATGAAGGAGACTGGCAGCAGTAACTACATCCAGCTATGCTGCTAATTAGCCTTCAACTATTTCTTTAGCACACCAGAAATAACACTGCTCATCACTCGTAAAGAAAGCAGGTCAATGAAATGTGCATTTTATAAAAAACTTAGATATAAATAAAAAAAAAAAAAAAATTAAAAACCGAAGTGAAATACTCCCCTCCCCGACCTTACTCCAAAGAGAAATTTTAAGAAACTTGGTATGCAATGAAGAAAATCTAGAGAAGAGACTACATCACTGTATCCCACTATCAAGTATAGCTACTACAGCTGTATTTAAATGATGCACAAACTGAAGATATGGGTTATATATTAGAAAAATGTATTTCAAAGTCAAACAGTCTTCTATTTGATAGAAAGAAAAACTATTTCAGCATTAAAGTTTGCAACTTATTCTTCCTCCAAAACATACTCTAACTTATGCATCCTTAGGAACATACATTATCTTTATTTATACCTGCTGCAGAAGGCGAAGGATGGTGTTGTTTTGCAGGTGAGGAATGTACAGCTGCAGTTCAGGTTCCTTCTCAGCTTGGTCCTTCACCCAGTTCAGAACCTATCAAAAGTCTGAAAAGTTACTCTATCTGCATTGGCCTGTACAAACTTCACCATTAAAGTAACATTTCTGGTTTATACTCTTAAAACAAGAGCACTTCTGTCCAGATACTGTTTTACTGAAGTGCATCCTTTGATCAGAACACTTACAGTTACAAAGGAGAGCTGACACTTTTTGTATGAAGGCGACTGACAGTACTGGCAACATTTACCACACTGCTAATTTACCTTCAAGTTCTTTTTAGCACCTCAAATATCTTTGTTCCCACTATCAAAGAAAAAGAACATGATGTGCTTCATCAACTGCAGAATTTACACTAATTTAATCAACAGCTCTCAAATTATTCTACCTCCCAACACTCTACCTTTTAATAGTAAAACCAGTCATTGGTTCATCTTTCCACCTGGCACACAACCCACTTGCCAGCATATGCCCACGTGTGCACAGAATCTTCTTATTTGGCACCTTTAAACAAAATTAACTCAGTATCATGTCCACCAGCAAAACCTTCTGACACATTCCCAAAACTCTGCACCTTTATGGAGCCCTCTGAATAGCACCCAAAAGACCTGAGTGAATTTTCATTCTATTTCAGTAACCTGGCTTACTCTATCAGATGTCATGCACAGTTCATGGTGATGGAACTTCACCAAATCAAGGCTACTATTGAAAAATCAGGCAATAGAAAAAGCTGGTTGATATTTACCACAAATCAATAGTGATATAACAGACTATTAGTCAAGACCAATTACTACACACACAGAGCTACAAAAAACTTACCTTGCTGACACGGGCACTCAACTTGAGCGGGTGAAAGTCTACTTCAAGCCAATTGTAAAGTTCTTTCACTTCTGGGACAACATATTGCACTACATTGAACCTGACCTACAGTCAACAAAAAAAACCCCAAAGATCTCAACATAAATACAGTATTAATCAATAGTTAATGCTTTAAGAATTTTATATTCAACAAGTTAAACATGCAACAGATGTGGTTTTTAATAAAGGAGACTAGGTATTTTTCATTACATTCTTAACTGCAGTGACAGTAATTCTACACTTTAGCACTTATATGTAGTTAAAAATGGAAAAGTAGACAAAAAACAAACAAGCTAAACAGACTGAAGTACCATCCTCAGCCATTTCTAAGACACAAGCCTACTACACAAACAGAGGTCCACATCCAAACTAAAACCACGCATCTCTGTTCATTATTAAATTTCTGAAGCCTTAAATTGTGGGTTTGAGGCAGACTGGAAAGGTGCTGCAAGAAGAATGAATTCAAATTGTAAAATGAGCTTTGAACCTAAATTTTAGATATGACTGCAAATGACTGCAAGAAATTCAAACATTCTCTGAAAATACTCATTACTTAATGTCTAATTTGTTTATGAGCATTGGGGGAGGTCTGAGGATAGATAAATCTAACATCCCTTTAAATTAAACACAAGGAAGTTTTCATAATCAATTATATCCATATGGTCCAACATTTGACATCTGGCCTGTGCTTATCCAATACACATTTAACAGAAAAATAGGCACTTGATTCAGTTAATTACACACTTCAGAGTTGGAAAAAAACCCAAAGTTCTAGATCACAACATGTTTCAGACCCCTCAGTGTTTCAAATTAATATTTGTTGCTTGGGTGACATAAAAGACTACACTGAATTGCACACAAGCGTTCATTATCACTGCCATTTTCAAACATTCCTTCTGATTCTGCAATTAAGTTCCAATTAACCATACAGCTGTTCTAGCTTTAAAGTTGCTGTCCCACAGCTAAGCAGAGTGCTCTAGAAGGAACAGGACTGAACGTTATGAAGCTGCTGACCTGAACCCCAGTACCTACCATGTCATTGATGAGGCTGGCCCGTGTAGGGGGGGCCTGCAGCCCCAGCAGGGTGGCCAGGCGCCGCTGTTTCTCCACGATGATTCCATCCATATCCAGGAGACGAGCAATATCAGTTCTCTCTGGAGTTATTGGAATGGACAAGGTGGCCAAAAGGACTCGAGTGGACATCCTGGTGACAAAGCAGAAGCGCAAGAGAACATTTACTAATTCCTGTTTATGTATGTGCCGGCTCAAGAGAGGAACAAGGAGCATCCACGATGCAAAACTGTGTAAAAACACCAGAAATAACAGAGGAGACACCAACTACAACATGAGAGGAAATTGTGAAATCTTGTGAAGAAAATACCACCACTCAAAAGAGACAAAGAAAACAAACCCCCAGATATTTATTGACTCGCACAACTTCTCAGACAAGAGAAGGAAGCTTAACTAAGATGATGCTAATGTTCACAATACTTACACTGCAGCTTTGTAAAACATCCTCCTTGCTCTAGATTTCTTTTGAGGCAATTAGTACTGGCCAATTTAGGCAGAGCTGCTCATAGCCATACATGTCATCTGCTTCTTTTGGGGTACAATTTAGTTTATTTTTGAACCTAGGGGGTTAAAAACAGATTCTAAGATCACAGCAAGTATCTTTCCCCACCTCTGCATCTCCTCTTGTGTGAGATTCTTTCGCATTTCTCTTGATAAGTGATAAAGGCGGTGAAGGGTGGATGCGTGAAAAAGAGCATTTCCTGATTTCCAGAAGACAGTTGAAACTTTGTGGTAGTAATTTGCCATCAGCTGTGGTTTGGGTGGCTTCTTAGACAATGCAAATAGTCCATGAATATCTTCCACTGCTTTGAAAGCTTCCTAAAAAAAACCCAAAACAACCAAATACACCATTGTGAGGAAATTTTTTGCAACATCCCAAAAAAAGGAAAAGTATAAATTTATTGAAGGTTATAAGACTGTAAAATATTTAATACCACTGAAAGCTGTCATCTTCAGTTTTGCCAGCTACATGAAATGAAATACTTCTTTTCTAATACATCATTTGGACATACTCCATCAACTATCTGCTTAGAAGTTGGTATTTTTGAAAACCTGTTTCATTCAGATTTTCAAGCTACAAACCAAGGTGGGGGGGAGCCAAACAAAAAACTTCTCAAAGTTCTACCATCAAAGCTTGGTTCAAAATGCTGTGCAGGAACACCAGACTAATCATCCAATATTCTAGATATTAAAACTTGATTCTTTAGCTCTTATCCTTTCTCCAGCTTGCTGCATGTACCATGAGACATGAACAGCGTGGAGAAAATTCTGGAAAGGCTGCATGCCAAGCGTGATGGGGAGCCCTGCTGCATACCTGCCACAGCTCCATGCTGATAGCACTGTCCAGCTGCACCAGCCTGGTCTCCAGGTGCATGGACTGGCTGTCAGGGTTGTTGAGGTTGATGGCTGTGCTTTGGTTGTGGTGCCGCTGGATCTGCCCCAGGTGCATCCGCAGGTTATCGCAGAGCTTGCGGAACTCCGCTTTCCGCGTGTACTGCAGGCAGAACTTGAAAGCTGCAGAAAGGAATAATGTAAATGTAAAATGTTCACTAATGGTGACTTCATGGTAGTTCTTAATGGGATTCAAATATGTAAATCAGCACACTTAAAGAATCTTCATTTGCAGTCAAACGACATCTCAAACATGATACAATCTGTCACACATAATGAGTAAGTGACAATGCAGCGCATTTTCATCTTGACCTCAAAAGATGAAGATGTTTCTACATAATTAAGATTAAAGAGCAAAGGGAATACTTTAAGTCTCTTTAAAAATGTTCTAATTTATGCAGTGATTCCAGCTTTTAGTTTGAACTAAGAGCACACAAAATCCTGTGAATGGTATGAATTCAAGTTTTGGCTTTGTAAAATGTGGGAGAAAAATTCTCAAGTCATCTAAAGATGGTAAAGTCAAATGAAGCTTTCAAATGACTGGAAATGACACAACCAAAAACCCTGTCATTAATCCCATAGTTCTCAAACACCAATCCTTGTTTTGGCTCCTGGAGATAAGCACAACACAGCAGAACACATGTGCAGGAAAGAGGTCAAGAAGAGGGGATAGACTGTAGAGGGGGATCAAGACCACCCAAAATCCTGGAAGCCCTCCAACCCATTTCCAGAAAGGTCCAGAACAACAGATGGATCATGAGAATGGATTTGCATAACAAACGAGAAACTCATCTACAAAAAGGTCAAGCCCAGGTGTATGTACACCCCAGGGACCTAGACACCCCCATCAGCTGGATCAACACTGCAGTGAGGACTGGTGATTTCTCTTTTACTCTCCCATTCTTTCTCTCTAACCCTCTCTTCTTCCACCCTATCCCTTTATCCAAAACCTACTGCCATATGCTTATACTGGGAGGTCAGGGATAACACACCAATTTTCATGCCAAGCGTGTCATTCACTACTAACTCTGTAAGCCTTCTGATGATGGCTTTTGATGACCTTCTGATCCTTGCTGTTCCTTTTGACAACATGCATCTACAAATCTTGATGTTCCCCTCCCCTTAAGGGGGGTGCACCACATCATTACAGTTCCAGTTTCCATCTTTTGCACCTACCTTGCTGTGCAATGTCATGGTACAGGCGTTCTACTCGAGAATTATTTCGGAGAAGATCCAAACACTGTCTATAGGACTCCCACAGAAATTTAACCCAGGGTGTCAAAAGCAGGCGGTCAGTACGATCCTGAGTGTCTTCTCCACTTACAGCACTCAAAAGAACACTTCAGTCAGGGCAGCAGAGTAAGGAAAGAGAAAAAAGAGAAATGGTTTATTCCCTACAATTCTTTCTCATCATTTTTTCTTACCAGGTTCTAAGATGACTCTGAACAAATCTGAACAGCTAATTGCTGCTGAATGGTCTACTGCTTATTTTCAAACTAGTCCCTCAGACTGCTCCCTTTTCCTTTAAAAGATGTAGATAATTATTTCAAAGTTTTAAGTTTCAAACTTTGGACTGACATGTCCAAGCTCCAGAGGTGAGACATCAGAAACTTGTATCCTTGAAAGGAAACTAACTCCAGGATTTTCACCTTCCCTTTCCTAGCAGGGAGCAGTGTCCTGTACCTCTGTTAGAGTCAAGTATCAGTGTCAATGCAGACACTTTAGTACTTGCTGACACTTCCCTTTTAGTCACCAGCACTGCTGCCAGAGTTCACTTCATGGTGACATGTGACACAAACACTGTGTTATGATCTGCACACATCAGAAACCAGAATACTCACATTAGCATTTCAAATCCTTTACAAATTCTGACATGAAAAAGATGCTTAAATACATCAGAAGATACAATAATCTTGCATTTAGAACTTTGTTCCCTCATCACAGGAATATAAGACAAGGGAAAGCATTCCCAAGACAGAGAGACCAATTCAGTGCTATGTCAGTGCTACATGATCCCTTTCTGCTAAACAATCCACTCAACATGTTAAACTCACAAAAAACCATCTTCCCTAAGCCTTCATTTTGAAAATTCTTTTTGAACTGTTTTTAATATAAAGTCTCGACTCTTGCAGGTTTTCTTCTAGACCATTTCTAGTTCTAATTTGCATCCTTGGGTACTACATACACTATTAAACATGACACGTCACCAGTGCTTTCGCTAACAGATCAAGACGTGAATCCAGCAAAAAAGCATGAAAACTCTAGAAAACAGGACCTAAAAAACACTAAGGAAACTGTGCTTGTTTAGAGGAGAAGTGTGATTGAAAAGATCCATTCTCTAGTCCTTGTTACAGAAAGGAGAACAAGGAAAAGAGAGGTCAGTCAATCTTCACTGTTTAACTATTAGTGGATTCCTCTGTAACAATTTCGGGCACTGGAAATAACATGAATGGCACTGCCCCCTGTTGATGACACGTCTCTCACCTTCTCTTTTTTTGCAACCAACTTCTACTAGAGAGTTTTGCGGTTAACATGTAAATACAGAGCCTTCTACTCCAGGTCTTTATGAGTATTATTTCACTACCACAACTCTATTCCTACACAAGACAAATATTCAGTAATTTCTTCTAATTTTTTATCATTTCTATCACCATTCTACATTCTCATTACCTATGCTATTAACTCTCTCTTGACCACACTTTTCATGTCCTTTCTTCTATTATCTCATCACTTAACCAAGCAAGTATAAAGTAGCATTTCCTTTTGTTTGTACGTGCACAATGTGGTCAGAAGAAATGGAGGTTATCACACACAAGAATTACATTGGTCTGATATAATTAACAGTATTTGTACATCAACTAGTAATGATCAGTTTACCATAATAAACTCTCCAAAACCACTAAAGATGCAGATCTGAGCAGACATTGGAAAGTGGTGACCCAACTCCCAGAACCACTCCCACTGCACCTAGATTTTCTACTCCTTACTGCTTGCTTTCTTTACTCAGCATTTCATTCAACATAAAATTCCTGCTTTTATCCCTCCCTTTAAAAGCTCTAGAACACCACTAGTATTCAATTTCAAGTCCACCACATTTATATCTCAGCTGTGTGAATGAAATTAAAGATACTTTCTGTGAATTGCTACATTTTAAAGACAGGCTGCACACCTTTCTGGAGTTTGAATATTATCCAAGTCTTCTATGTCCAGTACCATCTGCTGGGATTCTTCCTTAGCTGCTTCTGTTTTTTCTTCAGCTAATTTTAAATAGGCTCGAACAACATCCTCCAAAGATTTGATGTTAACCTACACCAAAGGCAAAAAAATGGGAAGATGTTTCCACCCACAACAGGCAACATATCTTTTAAAATGTAAGTGCTACAAACCCAAGAACATCTAAAAGGCACATTAATCCTAATTCAGGACAAATCAGTTACTTTTAGATTATATCAGCTGACAGATACCACGCTTGCTATAAATACATACAATAAAAATTCAAAAGCCATACCTGCTGGCAAATATTCTTGTACTGGTACAATCCTTCTTTTGCCAGGTGACTCTTGCGCAGATCCACGCAGAGCTCCAGGTACTTCAGCATAATTGGCTCGTGGATTTTCTGCCATGTTCGGTGTTTCTTACTTTTCATAACATCATAGAGAACATCAAGGGCAGGCTGCTTTTTGCCGACCTCAAGAAATTCTGAAAGTAAAATCCAAGTTAGCAAAAACTTGCACACCAGAAGATGCATTTTTTATGCTTAACACAGGAAACATACAGTATTTAATTAACTCTACCCAGAGTGCATTGATGGCTTGATTTAGTTGGCCAGATCAAAAACATTGGCAACTCGGTGTCAGTTGTTCAATGACACAACTGGCAAACTAATGTTGACCAGTAAATTTACATGGGAACTTCAGGAGAGACAGAGATGTCTCTCCATCCATCCAGGCATGACTGAGCACTTCATACACACAAATGTGTATGAACGCACACATCCAGTTTTAACCATCCTGGTTTCATCAAGGACAAGGAATACCCACCAGGAGGCTTGTGGGTACAGCACCTACCAAGGGCATTTAATAAGGTGCAAAGCGTAATACAAATGTAACTGAAAGTCCTGCTCTCAGGTGAGGGAGGGAGGAAGGAAAAAACCTTAATTCAGCAAAGTTATTCATTTGCTGTTTTTAACTCATGAGTGGTTTAGCACTTCAGTTTACAGAAGTTACATCAAAAGTTCAACTGAAAAAGGCTGACACTTTTTAAATCAGCCTTGCTGCTGAAACCAGTGTCCCATTTATTCTTCCCTAAGCAGCTGCTGTTATTAAGAGGAGCTCTCAGCATCATAGCAACTCCCACCTCTGATATCCCACACATTCTGCCTCATACAAAACACAGCAAACCACCCACTGGAAACACTGAGGCA
The DNA here is from genome assembly GCF_026979565.1 of Vidua chalybeata. Classification (NCBI taxonomy): domain Eukaryota; kingdom Metazoa; phylum Chordata; class Aves; order Passeriformes; family Viduidae; genus Vidua; species Vidua chalybeata. The sequence goes on along the minus strand of NC_071537.1, from coordinate 5,844,048 downwards.
GCGACCCACATACACACAGACCCTATTCTGAATGTACTCTGCACTGCAGAACAGCAGGAGAAATGAACACACAGAATGGGAAGCAAACAGGTTTAAAAGATAAGGGAGGTCAAGTACAGCTAGTGGGAAATATGCCTATTCTTAAAGGCTGAGGGGTAGTCAGTACTGCCATGAAGTACCTTGGAAAGCACTCCATTCCTAAAGAAACAATGGCAGAAATTATTAAAGTAGGGGCCTGCTCCAGGGGCTCAGACATCAGAAGAGCTTCCAAGTTTTGGAATCTCAAATTTGAAGTTAAACATGGCAAAAGGTTTAGACTGAAAGCAGCAGAGTGGTTTTAATTTAAGGACCACAACAGCTCATATTCCTGGATCAGCTGATGTAAATAATGAGCTGGCAGCAGATGAGCAAGCTCCTTTCTAGAGAAAGCACCGTGATACAACTGAAGATAATCAAAGTTACGGTGTGGCAGTACCCTGCAGTACTCACCATGGGAATTTTAATAAAGCTACCCTCCATCCCATAATTTATACTGCTATTCTATCTCAGAACTGCTTTTGAGACAATTACTGTTGAGCTTTACACTTTATTTATGAAAATAAACTTGAAAAGCAAGTTTAATCCTGCAACAGTGCCAGGGTACTCCAACCACAGCTCTCAGTGGTCGATAGCCAACTGGACAAAGCACAAAATTGTTTTATGTTGTTTTGAAACTTTTAATTAACTCTGGCCAAGCAGGTTCTTACAAGTAAGTCAAATAATTAAGGCTAATTTAAGAGACACTTCAGTAAAAGCACAAAATGAACCTGAAGAATCAAATACAGCACACAACTCCATGCTTTGCAGTAGGAGCTGTAAGTTATGGAAACTCAGATCTGTAACATATAAACTGTAAAGCTGAGTCCATAAGTAGCTGTAAGAGTTACCATCTACTAGTTTTGTTCTTTTATACTACTTAAAATGCTAACAGGTATCAAGAGTAGCAACTGAAGCTGAGTGGTCAAGAACAAGCTGATACACATCAACAACTCACCTACTGCTGCTAACCCAAAATCCTGAATTAAGGTCAGTTTTCAATGTGAGAAAATATGTCACTACAAGAGGTGACAAAGATGTCACGTGCTTTACAGTATCTCTAACAGTGAGCAGGCTTAGTATCTGCAACAATAAAACACTCCTTAAAGTTGCATTACATCCCTGAGTACAAAGCAATGCCAAATACTGACAGTAGCTGAGGGTTGACCTAGGCAGTAGGGCCTTGACCTACATTTATCAATTAAAAAACACTTTTCTTACATATCTGTATATACTTAAAATCTTCATGCTCTTCATATTTCCATCACCTCTGTATGCTGAAGTCACTGAGAACATGAAGTGCTTCTAATGCTCACTTGAGCCTGACTTATAAAACACACACTGGAACTCTGGAAACTGCACTGAATGTCCCCACTAGAAATGTCAGTTTAACATTAAACTGCTTCCTGCAACACACAATCTGCATTAGGTACGACTTTCCACCCTTTAGTATGCTTGGCTGTGGTAAGATTGAGCCCCTGCAGTTTGTAGGACTTGACACTGCTTGTCATGTTTTCCATTCAGTCCACTGAAATTCAGGATTGCCAGCATCTGTCTGGAGAACACCCCCTTCAGTTCCACTCCACTCCTTCACTCCAACACAACTGAGCAGACTTGTAGCAGTATAAGAAATGTGAACTTAAATACCAGGAAAGCATTAATAATAATAATAATAATAATAATAATAATAATAATAATCAGTTTAAAGTCAATATTCCAGAAATGTGACTTGCACACCAAATACCACTTTCTCTACCCAAGAATTTGCAAATAGAAATAAAATTTATATATTACAGTATGTGTGTCTTTTCCAGTGAAAGGACTGATACAACACGTCTTCATCCTTGAACGCTGACTGAAGCTGATTTTATCTTTCATCTTTTTATCTTTGTGGGAAAGATTTTTACAATGAATTTTTTGATTAAAAATCTTGAGGACGTGCAGTACTTTCACATTTTCTTGTTAATATATTAAGTACTTGAATAATGCACAGTCCCCAGACCACACAGCCTCTCCTGCTGTCATTTAAAGACCCATTCATCATCTCTAAGTTGTGGATGTCTTTAAGTGTCATCTTTCGATCAGCCCTGTGACAATGAACAGTCTAAATGGTCTTGCTATGGGCTTAAAATAGGATAGTATAAAAAACAGAAGCGTCAAAGCCATATGTTTGGCCCGAAATGAGCCAGCTGATAAATATAACCAGTCCAGCTTTTATGTGGCAGTCAGCAAGCAACGGCTACAGCGCTGAATTGTCTCCTTGGTCGGTCTTCCAGAGGCAAACCAGTGTTATCAGCCATGAGGGAGTTTTACCATTTGCGTTCTCACCGGAGTCACGAGAAGGACGGGATACAACACACGAAGCCCACGGGGGACGGAAGGGCCCGGGATCAGCCCGGGTTTGCGATCACCCCGGCAGGGCAGCGCGGTCCGGTCCGGCCCGCTCATGCCCAGCCCCGGCCGCCCCTGCCCGCCGGTGGGCTCAGGCCCGCGGGATGAGGCCGTGCCAGCCCCGGCCGCCGCAGCTCCCCCTTCGCCCGGAGGCGGCCGTGGGGCCCAGGGGAGCGGGAGGCGGGGCCGGGCCCGCTCCCCGCACCCGCCGGGCCTTCCTCCCCTCCGCCATGCGGCGCGGCCGCACCGGCCCGGGCCGGCCCGGCCCTTTCCCCGCGCCGGCGCCGCGCCGCCCGCTCCCTCCCGGGCGGCCTCCGCTCAGCGCCGGGCGATTCCGAGTGGGCTCTCCCGGGCGAGCCCGGCCGGGGGATCCCGGGGCGGGCGCGGCCGGGAGCCGGGGAGCGGCGCGGAAGGCGACCCGGCGCAGTGTGTGTGTGGGCGCGGCCCGCACTGACCGTTCGCCCGCTTCAGGGCGTTCTCGGGCCGCTGGAAGTACACCGGCATGATGGCGGCGGCGGCGGCTCCTCACGGGGCGGCGGCGGCTCCGAGCTCCAGCCAGGCGGCACGCGCGGCCGGAAAGGGAGGGAGCGCCCGGGGAAGGGGAGGGAAAGGGGCCCGCGCGCGCCGTGACGGCGGCGGCGGAAGCGGAAACCCCGCCCGGCGCGCGCGCGGACCGCCCGGCGGGACCGGGACAGGGACCGGGACCGGATCGACGGGGCACGGGGACCGGGAGCGGGAGGGGATCCTGGGGGAATCGCGGAAGAAGCGGGAGGGGGATTGGGACCAGGACCCTGAAGGAATCGTGAGATGGGGTCCTGGGGAGATCGGGCCCGTGAGGCGGATCGGGACCGGCACCGGCAGCGGCAGGGGAGCGCGGGGCGAGCTCCACAAAGCTCTTTGTCCGAATGAGCCTTAAGCGATGCCGGGGGGCACAGGGGGTTCGCCGGGGGGGGCGGTCGGCTGGCGCTGGGCCCCGTGTGAGTCGTTAACCCGTTTCACACACTCCGTTATTAGCATTGTTCTTACTGTTCGATTTCTTATTCCACTGCTGCTTCTAGTAAATTGTTCTTTGCCCAACCCGTGATCTTTACCTTTTTGTACCTTCAGTTCTCCGTGCTATCGCAGGGGGAGGTGAGGGGGACGTGACCGAGTGGTGCATGGTCTGGGGTGTTTCAGTGGGAACACTAAATTGCAGAATTCTGTTCCTAAACCATGACAGACCTGTATTTTAATATGCATGAAATAGAGTCATCACTAAGGTATTTATAGCGCTGAACAAGTGCTTTTCTTGCGTTCATACAATTAATTTAAAAGTCTGTCAGGTGACTGACTACCTGAGGTCGGGTGGCAGCTGTGCCCATGTCACCGGAGCCAGTGACTGTCCTTGCAGCCTTCTCATGGGGGCAGCTGTGCTCTCATGGGGACTGCCGGTGTCCTGCCTGGTATTTATTGCTGGATTTGCTATTGGGCAGCCCACTCCATGTTTTTGGATCTCTAAAAGCCCTCCAGGCTGGGATCATGACAATTTTGTATCGTCTGTCTTGTCATGTCTCTTTGTACGTGGTAGTTGAGTAATGTGTGTACTTGAGGACTTCATGAAAATCATATGGCAAGCTGCCCTTTAGTGTGTTCCCTAGCCACATTGGGACAGGCCTGGCTTCTCCCAGAACTTCAAATATTTTTCTAGCAGGTTCTGATGCTCCTCTGGTTATCCCAGTTATTTCAGAAGTTTCCTCTCCTAATCAGTACAATGGTATTCCTAGAATCATTTAGGTTGGAAAAGACCCTTAAGATCATGGAGTCCAATGTTCAGGTGCCACTGTTCATCCAAACTCACAAATGAGATCCTTACATTTTCAATAAACTTGGTGATGCATGGAGTTGCTCAGGAATAGTTGTTCTGCTTCCATGACTGTTCCTCATGCCACTCAATCCCCATTTGGGGACAAGCCAGCCTTCATCCATGCTGTGTAGAAACACAGGGGTGTCTGTTTTGGGTTACTCAGAGTACAGCTCCTAGCTGTGGCTCTAGGAGGTGGTTGCCAGCAGGGCCACCCTCCTTTTGTGTAACATTTCACATGAACTGTGCCCCGTGACTTACAAAGGCCTGCAGAGATGATGAGGGCACTGGAGCGCTCCACTTTTGGGGAAAGGCTGAGGGAGCTGGGCCTGTCCAGCCTGGAGAACAGACACGGATCTCATCCATGTCTGTCACTATCTGAAGGGAGGTGTCAGATGGACCAGGCTCTGCTCCGTGGTGTCCAGCAATAGGACAAGAGGCAACAGGCAGAAACACACGGAATTCCACCTGTGTACGAGGAAGAACTTCTGTATTGTGCAGCGATCACACACTGGGACACTGCCCGCGGAAGGTTTGGAGTCTCCCTGACTGGAGATGTCCAAAAGCCGTCTGGACACGCTCCCGAGTGCCGGGCTTTGGGGACCTGCTTCAGCACGGCGGTGGCACCGGCCGAGCTCCATGGTCCCTTCCAACCTGACTATCCTGGGATTCTGTGACGCAGGCAACAAAAAAAAGACACATTTTTCCCAGACCCACTTTCCCCCCGTTACCGCCGGAGAACAGGCGGGCGGGCCCCAGAGGAGGAAGCCGCAGGGAGCGGGCGGGCGGGAGCGCTCAGTAAATGGCGGGGGGGCGGGCCCGGCCGGGCGGAGCGGGGCCGTGAGGGTGGAGCGGGGCCGGGCGGGCGGAAGGTGGCGGAGCGAAGATGGCAGAGCCGGAGGCGCAGCTGCTGCGGGCCGTGGGGCTGATCGGTGAGGGCCGGGGGAGCCGGGCCGGGGCGGGGGCGGTGCCGCGGCCCGGGGCCGTACCGGGGCCCGCCGCGCTGAGGCCGCGGGCCCGGGCGGTGCCGGGGGTGCCGGCTCTGCCTGTTGCAGAGCTAAGCCGTGCACAACTCGGCCGAAGTGTCTGAAATTCGCGGCTTCCGAGGTTTGTGTTGCGAAATCAGAAATAGGGAAAATCATAAATAAGCTGGTCCGGGTGCTTGTTCCTCAATACCGTGCTCATGTTGAATGTGCATTCAAAGTTGGTGCTTCTTTGACCTCGTGAAGCAGGTCAAGAATGGAGATTTATTAATTTTTTAAAAAATAAAACCCGTATCAGAATTCCTGCCTTAAGGCTTGAACCACAGTGGCAGAACTCGATGTCTAGGGTCAGGGTATGGTGGAATTTTAATCTGATTCCAGGAAACAAACCTGATTAACCCATCAATTTACTTCCTTGCTGCTGTTTGGCATTCTCACAGTGAACATCTTTCCACCATAGAAAAAGACACCAACGGAGATGCTTTGTGGGTTTGGTGTTATCCGTCCGTAACAGCGGAACTGAGGACGCTGTTACTGCGAAAGTGCTGCCTTACAGACGAAAACAAACTGCTCCATACGTTTGTGTTTGGCCAGTATAAAAGGTCTTGGTTCTACATCACAACGGTAGAAGTTCAAGATTCTCCAGCCTTGAAAAAGGTATAGCTTGGCGGGGTTTTTCAGTAGAATGCAGGGAGGGCTTCTGCAGAGCTTCCTCTGTGGGTTAAGCGGTGTTTTCTCATGGACAGAAACAAGAAGGGATTCAAGGAGTTGTGTGCTCACAGATGCAGCTCTGTCCAGGTGCCCAGCCAGTCTGCATTTCATTTGTCACCAAGACATGGAATTGCAGAATGATTGAGATATTCATTACCCAATTCTTTGTGTTAACATACAAATGCTATTTCATGCTGCTGTTTTTAGTTGATATGCATTTCAAGTTCAGCATTTTTTTTTTCCTCTCTGTGAAGTTTGTTTCATAGTGTCCAGAAACTTGTTCCTATAGAACCTGCTGCCATTTTTCCCCAAAGGATTGAGTTATGTAGGTACTTTTTTTTCCACTGTGTTGATTACTGGAAGACAGCAAATATAGTTGTATCTTCTGTCTTTTCCCTGTTATGAAAATCATTAAACTGCTGGCTAAGTCTGTTCAACTTTTCATGCTATGTTGTTAAGTATAAAGATAATGTGGTAATTTGTATGCCCACAGCAGAATGTTGCTTGCCTTTCCTCACTCCAAGTTTATATTTCCTATGAAGTAAAATAAAAAGAAATGTCACAGTGCTGTCTTCAGTAGGTGCAGTGGGAGATGCTATTTCAGGAGGACACGTGAGCCTGGTCATTGTCTGCAGACTTTCAGTCTTGTACTGTCCCAGCCCACAATCATTTGATTGAGGAAGTTAGAGTAGTTCTGTTTGTGGGCCTGCTATCTGTGTATTTTTTCCAGTCTCTCTAAATATGTTGATGCTGTCTGCCTCCACAGCTTCCTTTGGCACAAATTCTGGAAGTTTCCTCCCTGCTGTGGGGAAGGAAAATGCCTTTCTGTTTTTTAATAACCTCACGAGATTAGAGGAAAGCAACTCTTGTGTGTAGGTTAAGCAAAAGATAGTCTGTACTAGAGCTGAGTCACATCAGAAGTCCTCTGTCCAGGCCATTCCTGCAGTTGGGAGGAGCCTTGACAGTGAAGTGACCAAGTCTGTTCATGTGGGGTCATTAACTGAGCTCTGTGTGTTCCTGTGTCTGTGTCATGTGCAGGTGACCCACTTCTCCATTGTCCTGATGGCCAAAGACTTCAACCCAGAGAAATATGCAGCCTTCACCAGGATCCTCTGCAGGTCTGTATAAAAGCTGGCCTGAGGTTCTGCCCCGTGCATGCTTAGATCTTGCCAAAGCAAAAGGTTCAATTCATTGTGTTGCATTTGTTCAAACAAATTGCAGGAAACTCAGTCCTACAAAGGAAATCAAATGATAAAAATCCTTGATTTGAGCTTGTCATACACAGAAAGTGTTGGGTGAATGTCAGATGTTCATTGGGTTTAAATCTGTGTCTTCTCCAGACACACACCACCACCACCACCCTCACACTCATTCTCTCTGAGAATATATTTTTTTTAAGTGTAAATATTTGGGAAGGTGTCAGTGCTGGACTTAAAGACCACCCTGTGTATGGTGACTTGTATCCCTCCACAACATCTTTGTAAATGCTGCTTGGAGCTCCTCTGAGCTAAGCACAGCACCCGGGGATGGTTTTGCTTTTCATATAGGGAGGGGAGAGCCCTCTTCCAACCAAAAAACCTCTTCTCATTTCCTTGTCCTGTTACTCACTTCATTTCCCCATTCTCATGCTCTCTCTCTGCTTCTTATTTTGCTTTTCCTTCAGTTTCCAAATTAGTTCAGTCCCAGTTCTTGATACCAAGAGTATTCCCTGGGATTTTGCAGCTAATTGGATGCAACTGTGAGGTTATTGTGCTCTTGGGACTTACTATATATAATGCAGACTTGGAAATGCTTTCAAACTTATCAATTCTGCAGGGTACTGAAAAGCTGAAATGTGTTCTTTTTTGGTGATACATGAAATACTTAGATTCACTGTGGATCACATTTCTGCTGACTTACCAGCTAATACTTCCTTTCAAATCCAGAATGGATTCTTCTAAGCATGATAATAATTGAGTTTCAAATGTGATGTAACTTTGTGCTATAGCTACCATGGAAAATGTGTAGTTGAAAGCTTCAGTGCTATTCCTGAAATAACTTTAAAAGAGGTTACAGTGTCTCTCTGCTTCCTGGAAGACAGCTGACAGTGCATGGCTTCCCTCAGGGTATGTTTCCTCTGTGTTATTTTGGGGTTTTGAGTATCATGGACTTGTTTATATTTTTCTTTCATAATTTAGTAAAGAGTACAGAAGAATGGCAAAAGATACTTGGATAAAAAATTAAAAGCTACCTAGTCATAGTCTGCATGTAATAACTGGAGTTACTGTGGTAGTTGCTTTTTCATTAAGCAGACACCTTCCAAGTCTACAAAGAATCCTTTGCCTGGACATCTACCCACACCTTTGGGGTGTGTTTCTATCTTAGTCCATGTTGGTTCATTCATAAAACAGAAAGCTGAAATAAAAATACAGGGTTATTTTAAATTCTAAAATACAGACGTGTTTGTGTGTATGTTGGAAGACTTCTAGTTTAGTATTTAAAACCTCAGCCAGGTGTCTGGAATAGGAATTAATGCCAATAATATTGCTATTTTTAATTTTTTATTTTTCATATATATATATATATAGGTACACTGATTGCAGTTAAAATGCCAGACTTTCTCCTTTTCACACAGAATCTACCTGAAGCATGGAAGTCCAGTTAAAATGATGGAGAGTTACATTGCAGTCCTCACAAAGGGCATCTGCCAAAGTGAAGAAAATGGGTCCTTCCTCAGCAAGGACTTCGATGCTCGGAAGGCTTACCTTGCTGGCTCCATCAAAGGTTAATCTCTGCCAGAGTCTCTATTCTGATTGCCTTTTTACAGCCTAAAATACAATCTTGTTTTCATGTATGCTTCAAGTAAACTGTGCTGACACTGTTACCTGTGCTGTTATTATTAAACTTCTTCAAAAAAATGATAATATCAGCATATACATATATATATTCTATAAAGTAATTCCCTCTTTTTTCTAGATATAGTGTCTCAGTTTGGAATGGAAACAATTATTTTATATACTGCACTGATGTTAAAGAAGAGAATTGTAGTGTACCATCCTAGAATAGAAGCTATCCAGGAATTTACCAGGTACTTTATCAATTCCTCCCTTCCCACCCACTGACCCCCAGAAGTCAAACAAATTTTGAACCTTCATTGAGAAAAAAGCCTGTATTTTAAGGGAAAAAAAAATCCATCTTAAACCTGTTTATAGAAATTCTGGTAAATCCCTCTTAAGATTTAGTTGTACATTGCTCAACTCAGAGAAATTTAATGGTAGAATAAGTGATAAACTCTGCATGCACTGAGAGTAGAAATTTCTACAATTCATAAATAAATAAATAAATATACACACCCCCCCAAATGAGGCCTAGTGATTATTGTTCTTTTTCATAGCGTGCAGTTTCTACTGTGAAGCTTTAGTTAGTGTCAGTAAAAATCTACTGTGTCTCAAGTTGCACCCTAATCTCCCTAGGACTTTGCCTGCTTTAGTGTGGCATCGACAAGACTGGTCAATTCTTCATTCATATGTGCATCTAAATGAGGAGGAACTGGAAGCCTTAAAAGCCTGCACAGGTAGTGATAATTTATTAATCAAAAATACCAGGAAAATTCAATTTCAGCTTCTGTTGATGCAAAGTTTTGCACCAGGGAACTTTGGAAGGAAAAAAAGGTTATTTTGCTATTAATGCTATTGATCAAAGTTAAACATAATTTTCTTTGGAAAAGGCAAATCAACTAAACAAGTATGTGGGAAGATAATTAGTTAATCTGGTGGCTTTGGGTGGATCCACATCAGTCTGTCCTTAATCACAGATGCAAAGCAGCCTTGAGACTTTTTTGATGCTTTGATTGGAGGGACTGAAAGTCTTCCTGTTGTACAGAACCAGCTCACTTAGATAAGCTACACTTTTTTCCCAGCTTCTACACATCACTAGTAATGGAATGGGTTTTTTTGAATTCCTAACTCTGAAGTCCCAGACTTCTGTTTTGATGTCAGTGAAGTCTGAGGCTCCTAATCACAGGTGAACTTTACCTGTAGGAGTTTGGTCTGTGTGACACAGTGCTGTGTGTGCAGAGTGCTTACTGCATAATCCAGGAGCAGGCCCTTGCTTTATGCAGAGTTTGCTGTGACACATCATGTGGCCATTAAGAGGCTTCTTTATACAGAGCATGAGCAAGGAGACTACTCATCTTCAACATTTCTACAGCTCACTAAGCGTCTTCCATGGAGAAAACCTGCTCCAAGTTTGCTCATCTGACATGCTATAAATAAGCAAATCTGCTGGGTTTATTCCTCTGTTCCAGTCTAATACTGACTTTGTGACAAGAAGCTCCAGAGTGGAGATTTTTGTAATGAGAAAGTTACAAATGAGTAATTTTAGTGGAAGGGAGGAAGAGAATTTAAATTTTCAGATTGGTAACTTGGTGATATTGCTGTAGTGCTAGCAATTAATCCATGCTCAAGGCAGTTTTAAAAGTTGATTTTTAAGCTCCTTAGAAATGAAGCATCTGCTGAACACTTGTGGAATGACTGATAATATCAAGAGAGCAGCCTCTTGGGTCCAGTGGGTATTGTGTCAAATACTCTTAGAACAGACTTCTGGACTGTGATTTTTGATCTTATTTCTGAAGATCCTAATCTTGCTCAATTCCGTCTCTAGGTTACATTGCTGGATTTACAGACTCTGAAGTGAGCAGTAGATCAGACCTCTATGATGTCTATGTGAATTTGGCAGACAGTGAGATTACAGTGTCACCTGTAGTAAAAGGTTGGTTGCTCTTTATATTTTTTATTTAGAGGCAGTTTATTCCAGAGTTGACAGTAATTGCTCAACCTTTCTCTAGATAAAGCAGTCTTGATCCTTCTTCCATCCAGGTTTTGAAAAGTCAATATGTAAGTTTCTGTCTTCATTTTATTGCTGCCCTGGAAGACTGGTTAAAGTTGGAATTTGGAAAGACGTGCTTTGTTTTCCAACAAATGCACAGTTGAGATTTCATAACATCCATGTTAGACATGGAAGAGACTTTCAGCTGAATGGAGAGATATTACATGAGTTTTTAGAAAAACGTGTCACTAAATACTGAAGACTGGGGATTATTTGAAAGAAAACCTTGTATGTTGCTTATCATCTTGCTGCTCCTTATCACTGCTTTGGGCCACTTCAGAGGTACTGGCTGTTGATACAAGGTTATTGCCTTTACCAACAGACTTCAAATGGCTGTCATGAAAAGATTCCTCAGTTTGGTGTGTTATTCATAAGCATTTCTAGGTATCACAAAAAAGGTGATTTTATATGTGATGTTTTGCTTTTTTCTTACACAGAGGCAATGACAATGGGGAAACTTCACAAAGAAATTGGACAACTAATTGTTCAATCTGCAGAAGATCCAGATAAATCAGACAGCCAAGTCATTAAGGTTAATATTTTATTTTTAAATCTAATTAACTTCTATTGCTAAATCTTGGCAGAAGGAGGGAGTAGGAGGAAGAGTGGCACTGAGAATCAGTCAGTCTCTTCTACCTTCTGCTTTTTTACAAATGAGCATTTCTATTCATCATGCAGGTTTTTAAGGATAACTTACTTAGTTTATATATTACCTGTTGGCTAACTACATTGCTGAAGAAAGTTCAGAAATTCTAGTGATTGTAAGACTGCTTTCCCAGTTTTATTCCACAAGGCATGGATTTTGCTCAATGCTTTGTCAGTATTATTGGCAATACCTTGAAAAGGTCCTGCTAAATATGGCTTCTTAGCTATAAAACCTGATTTTTATGATGATGGCATTTTATCACTCCCTCCCCCATGTAATATTAGATATTTCACAACTGAGTGACTTAGTCACAGAGCTCAGTAAGATCATGAGAGGAGTGGTTGTGCTTCCTTTATTCAATATGGCACAAGAGCAGGCTGAAGAACTGTTACAAGCGGGGTCTTTATTTTAAATGAGCTATTTATTTACCATTGTTTCCTTTTTTTGTTCTGTATTGATTGTTTTTTATTGTAAGTGTATGTGAAAACCTTTTACTACCTAATACTATATTCATGGTTGCTTGTTTTTCTATTCCTTAAGGACATTTCTCTGAAGACAAAAGAAATCTTGGCTACTTTAGCCTCACTTACTGAAGTTTCTGATGGCAATGAAAAACCAACCCTTAATGCTGAGGCCCTGAAACAAAAGCGATTTCCACCAGCCACAGAAAACTTCCTTTTTCATTTAGCAGCTGCTGAACAAATGCTCAAAATCTGATTTTGATGCACTGCAGTGTTATGGACCAATTCTGAAAAAGCTGTCTCTGCCATCCAGATAGGTATACCTGGTATTTTATATGAAAAACTAAAGGTATGAGTCAATGTCCTAGTTACCATGATGTAATGCAGAATATTGGAGCTTGACTGGGAACACATGGAGACATACTTGGGAACATTCCTGGTGTCATTATCTCCCCCCAACTCTAACTGTGTACCTCTAGCTCCTGTATTTCACACCACAAAGTGAGTGGAATACAAGTAGCACAGGCCAGCGTGTCCAGGCTGTGGCAGACATCGGTGTAGTGGCTGTTTGTCCTGCACATTCCAGAGGCTGGACAGCTCTGACTTGTCTCCCTGGGGTCTGGAACATGGCTGCAGCACAGCTGGGATGTGCTGATCTCTGCACAGGGACACCCTGAACGTGCAGCTGCTCTGAGTGCTCCTTCTGGGCTTCCAGGGATGTCAGCCTGTCAGATGCTGCTCTTGCTCTGGACTGCCTGATACCTGGAAATCCCAAATAAATGGACAAGTTCTCTCCTTCTACTTGAAAGTGTGTAGGCGTGAATAAAGGATATCTGGGAAAATCTGATGTGGTAGCCTTAGTATGAAAAGGAAGGGATATTTTGAAGTTCAACTGTGAGTTGAGCACCTCTTTTGAACTCTTGCTTTAGAGGTTTTCCCCCTTTCACTCCATCCCATGCCTCTGGTGCAGGGGTAAGATACAGGATTACTGTGCTTGGAGTGGGGCTTCCTGGGGGTGTCATGCACAAGTGCTGCCTTACAGCTGGAGTCATTTGAGGAGTTCTTGGGGCTCTCAGCTCAGAAGAGAGGTGGCCATTCATTCCTGATCCATGTGAGAGAAAGTCAGATGAGTCAAAGCCTTATCCACCAGGAATGCTCAAATGGCCAGGTGCCACAGGTAGAGCAGCAGCTTCTTGAATGACTGGAGCTGTAACACAGGTACTGTCTGATGGTGCTCTGTGTAAATAAAATCTAGATGGAAACTTCTGCAGTCATAGTGAAAACTGGGAGTTTAGAGAAAATTAAAATTTGCCTACTTGTTTGGTTGCACAGCCATAACTTGAGTGCTGTTCTTTGGTTGGTTTTTTTGGTTTTTTGTTTTTTTTTTTTTTACTGAGCAGCCTGAAACTAACTGCTTTACAATTTTCTGAGAAGAATTTAGAGTCTGTAAGGAAATGCTCTGAGCCAAACAATCTGTATTTGTTCAGAAATGTCCACCACAAATCAGTCAATTCTGCAGTAGCACTTTGTTACAAGAAAAAATAAACTTTTTCCTGGCCTTTGTACAGATAGGCATGTGGTTTTACATAGAGATTTTATAGTTATGATTAAAACTTTAGTAACGAATATTTATATTGTTAAATAATTGGATGTTTGCTATTCTGAAACTGGTAGAGCTCATCAATAACTATGTGCAAGCAATATTGGTTGGAGAAAGAGTTGTCCTTCTGCTATGTATGATACCTTAAGGAAATCTGGTCTAGAATGGGATTAAGGAATGTGGCATCTGTGTATACAATGAGTGATTGTTAGAGTCAAGAAATGAAAGTGCTTCAGAACAGTCTCCTGTTTTCAGGGGTGTAAAATTCTGCTTTAAACACTCCGAAGTTTAAATTCTGAACACAGTAGCATGTAATTTTTACTTCTGAGAAAAATACTGCAACTGCCTTTGTTTACCTGTAAGTGCTCTACAGCTTTTGTCCCCATTTGCCCATTAATGGTTTTTGTTAATGGTTCTTTAATATTTCTGCTTCTTTAATATTGCTGTTTTGGGACCTATAAAACAGTTGGATTAGAAGATCTGCAAAAAATGCTGAAAATTCTATTTAGGACCTACTTTAAAGTCCACTGAAATTGAATTCTTTCACCAAGGAAAACCTGAATCTGCTTCAGCCAGCTGTCTTACCATCACAGTGTAACGGAGAAGAAATTCCCATTGTTTCTTATTAACAAACTGCCTTAAGGCATATCTAGAGACACCACACAAAGCAGAGGAGCTCAATTGCAAACTAAACCTTGAATGCCTGTTTTGATTTCTGTTCTGGAAATGTTTCAGTTGAAAATCTCAGTATTGTATTAGATCTCCTGACATTTGTGCAACACACATGAAATACGATTTTGCACTTAAGGAACTGGATTCATAGCATGCTTATGCCTATTAAAAAATCCTGACCAGTCTGCCCTTCAATTTATGTAAATTTATTTTTGAATAGTTGTGACCATGGAGTCACAAGCCTTAGCTCTTAATTTTGCAATACTGGGATTGAGCTACGGTTTGGGCTCTAGGTTGGAAATGTTCAAACACTTCTGTCCTTGCTGATTTTATCGTCCGCACTGTACAAGATTTATTGGCCTCCCTCAGCTTCAATGAGTTCAAAGGATTGTCTTAATGTTCTTGCATTTTCTTATTGACTTTTGACACTGTTTCTTTTCAAAAATGTTTAAAATAAAATAGAAAAATTTGCAAGGTCAGGACAGGAAAATATTTCTACTTATTTCTCGCTTCCCTTTCCCCAGGATGCACACAAGCAGACTGTGGGTGCAGTTGCTCTTTTGCAGTCAGATGACATCCTTTCTTCCTCCTAGAGGCAAAGGCTGTTTCAAATGGAATTTTTATTCATACCTTTTCTTACTACCTTTCTGTTCTTGGAGAAATACAAAATGGTGAATGGTTCCTGCACCGTAACATCTCCACTACATTTGCAGAAATTGGAAGGTAAAGAGTGAGCAGGGCAGAGGCTTGGAAAGGGGAGCAGGATAAACACTCAGTCCCTGCAGATGAGATTTTGCTGAGTAAATTGGGTTACTTGCTTTACTGCTTTCATCCCTGGGGTTTTAGTTCCTGGTAGGAGCTGCCCTGCCCTATTTCCCCTGCAGGCAAATGTGTGAAGGGGGAATGTTCAATGGAGAGCAGTGTAATGCTGTAAAAACTTGACATGGGACATGTTACAGAATCCATCTTAAACATCCTGGCTGCTTCTGTCTTTAGTCTCTGACTGCTCCTGAAATGGCTACTGAAGTGTTAATTGTGTAGTGTGAGATGCCAGTTGAAGCAGCTCCATTTCTAGATAAAAAACAAGCCATAAAGCTCAGCGTAGGGAGTTCCCAGCTGCCTCATAGTGCCTTACACCCCTCCCTAGGCAGCTGGCTGGAGTCTGAGTCAGAGAATCTCTGGTCAGATGGAGCCATTCCTTGGAGCTGCTGAGGGTTGTGGGATAAGAGGAGACTCCAAAGCCTAGGCAGCAGCTCCTTCCTACAGCACCACCTGCAGCACGTGGTGTTTGCTGTCTGACAGGGAAGGAGCTGCAGTGCAGGACTCCCTCCCTGCCTTCATCCTTCCTTCCTCCACCCCTGCATGTGGGGAAAAGGGAAAAGCAGCATGGCTGTGTTACAGTCCTGGGGGCAAAGCAGGGACACAGCTCCAGCTGAGAAAGGCTTTGATCTCAGTATTTCTTAATATGGGAGTGGCTGATTTTTTTTAAGCTACATTAAAGGGGCCCGAAGGCCTCACTGGATTTTCCTACATTTCAAGATGACAAGCTGAGTGGGTGAGGCACAGCATCTTGTGCTGTACTAAGACTTCTGTTTTCCTTGAAGCTGAAAGCTTCCATCTGTTGTCATTCACCACAACTTAAACTGGTTCCACCACTAATGCACTGTCACTTAACACAAGGGCCAGCTAAGGCAGGAACCACACCTGCCTTGGGCTGGTGTGTTGTTAATCTATTCCACATTACAAAGGGGAAGGTTTCCTCTTCCCAGGTCCCTCAAACATGATGCTTTGCTGCTTGTCCCAGTCTTGTTTCCTGACTTGTATCTCTGGACTACCAGGTGTCTGCTCCTGGCAGTTCTCATCTCAGGGACTGGTTCAAGGCTGAGCATGCCAGGGCCTTTTTAGCAATGTGTTTTCCCTGCCCTGATTTGGGAAGCAGCTGAGTCAGCCAGGCTGACAGTTTAAATGGCAGGTGCCTGCCCTCCTCGTCTGGAAAATTCTGGTTAGGGCAATAGGAACATTTATGAGAATGGGGAAAAGGAGTATTTTAATAATCCTGAGGGAGCTGGGTTTAATATGGCAAATTTCAGCTCAAGTATTCAGTAAGGAGCTGGTGGAGTTTGAGAAGGGGCAGCTGTAATAACAGACACTATTACCAGACCTATTCCAGAAGCCTTACTCATGGAGTTGTAATGACATCAATTTGCTTAAAACATCCAAGTGTGTTGCCAGTGAATTTATAGCTTGTCTAGTTACCATGACGATCCAAAGTTCACCAATATATTCTCTTCTATTTGTTGGCTTTGCTCTACACTTAGGTTTTTGGTTTTTTTCCTTGTTCCCACTGTGGTTCATGTAACTGCCATTTACTTTAGCCATTCTTAAGTTATGTTTAAAAAAGGAGTGGGGAGAGGTGCAGGTCTTCACTGTAGTGCCAGTTACTGTTTACTGAGTGGAATCAGACCCTTCCTGCATTTGCCTTTGGTATGTGACTGAAACAGGAATAGAGAAACATGGTTTAGATAATTTAATTGCAGGATGTTATCTGTGCCTCTGCTATTAAAGGTTTGGAAGGAGACAAACACTTCACCCAGAGAGGCAGGCTGAGGTTTAAGCCTGTTCCATTGGTGGTAGAATCACGGAATGGTTTGGGTTGAAAGTGACCCTAAAGATCATCTAGCTCAAACCTCTTGCCATGAGCAGATGACATTTGGTTCAGCAGATCCTTTGGTCTGACACAACACAATTATCTTCCTGACCCTGATGGGATTTTACCATGTACTGAAGAACATCACCCACAGAGGCTGAGTGAGCCTGCAGAGTTCAGTAGGTGTAAACAATCCTTTACCTTTAAAAAAATCACTACAGTCCTCTAGTGTGGAGTAGTGCAAACTCTGCCAATTACAGACAGTATCCATATGGTCTTCCTGGAACAGCTTTACAGTATGCTCCACTCCAGTTCCAGGTCCTTAGGATGTGCTGCTGCTCCTCTCTCCTCTTCCCTTGTCTGACCTTCCCCTCTAGTAAGTTGTTAGAGGGAGGCTCAAAAAAGGCAGAACTCAAACAAGAAATTAAACTCAACACCCAACTTCCTGCTTTTGTTCAGTGTCAAAAGCACAGCAGGAATCTCTTTTTGCAAGAGCCCAGGCTTGCTATTTTTCCTTGCTTTGCTTTGTGCTGCTCTCTTCCTGTAGGGTGGATTGGATTGGGCAACCATTGTTTTGCTCACACTGTGAAAAGAAATCCAATCCTCCAGCAACAGGAGAGCAGTGTCCTGCATATTGTGCCCTAAGGAAGTGAAATTGTGGCATACTTTGGAGGCTGCACTTGTGATAATCACTTTTGTATAAATAATTTTGTATTATTTAGTGCATTTGCATCCGTGTCACACAGCCTTAGCAGCACCTCACATAACTACAGGCAAGGGTTGTAGAAGAAGTGGCTCAAAAATCACTGAAGATGTTGTCACAGTCCCAGGGTCTCCTGTAAGCTCCTTCTGCAGCTCTTCACAGACAGCTGAGGGTCCCTGATTAATTTCATAGGATCAGCAAAATGTTAACACCTCACTGATCATCATACAAAAATGATGGAATGTATCAAAAGAGCTTTCTTTCTTTGGATAAACACAGCCAACCTGCAGAAGTGGAATTCCTCATTGTCCACCACAAGGTCAGAAAAACATGGGATCCTCCTTATGGCTTCAGTCTAAAAAACCAAATTCTAAAGCTCAAGGGGCATCAAGCCTCAAAACCCCTTCAAGGATGTTTGAAAAAACAGGAATTAACTGGTAGTCAAGTTCATCACCCATTTCCTGAATACTTTTTAAACCAATATTCTACTGCCATCAGGGTTGCTTTGTCTAATATCACTTCAAGGGCTGCCTCACTCACGTCTCATCCTCAAAAGGAGCATTGTTGGATCACTGAAAACATCGAAGTGTTCTGAGAAGAACCAGCTGAACTTTACCCACAGGAGTGCTGATGTCAAAGCCTTCACCAGCTGAGTTCCTGGAAAGAAGCACACCAAAAGCTGCAGCAGCAGAACAAGCTTAGGTACTTAACAGTCATTTAATTAAGAAATCAATCATCTGAGGAAGCACAGAACACAGGTTGTGACAAAGGCTGTGTTACAGTGCTTTTCTAGCACTTCTCAGCATCAGGTGAGGTGTTTATGTGCCTCCAGGCTGGGGCTGGCAAAGCCACGTTGCCAAGTTCTGCCTCTTTACAGGCCACACCATTGTACACCAGATCTGGCACCTTTGCCACCACAGAATCACAATTCAGTCACAAATGCCAGTGGTGCATTCAGAATTCACTTGGATCAGAGCACACATTTCTATATAAAAGCCAGGCTCTAAATTCCCCTGTTGTAGAAGAACTCTGTTTCTTCTGTAGATGACAGAATTTCTGGTTCAAGGTCTGCTCTCTTTATCTGAAATGAAGGAGAAAAGGGAATCAGCACCACCACGGCCTCGTAAGTGGATGTTAAGTCCTTGTTACTCCACTGCAATTTGCACAAATTCAAGTACTGCACTCAGTATTTAGGACTTGCTCTTTATTTATTTGGGGATTTGAGGGATTTTTTTTTTGTTGTTGTTTTGGGTCTTTTTTATTTCTCCTCCAACATTTTCTACATGTGCACACATATGGGAAGAAATAATTGGTTTTTTTTAAATAGTGACATTATCTCTGTTCACTGTAGAATCACAGAATCATTTAGGTGTGAAGAGACCCTTAAGATCACCAAATCCAGCTGTAAATATACATTTATAAATGTATATTGTAAATATATATTTGGGTGACACATAGGAGAACTGCTTTGGGCTGAGCCATTGGGAAGCCCAAAGGACATCAACCAGTCCTAATCTCAGTACATAATTCCTCAAAAGGCTCCCCCCCTCATTTATGTTCAGTTTGCTTTGTTGTAATAAGAGATTAAGAAATCTTAAAAAAAACCAAAAAACTAAAATGCCAGAAAGTTTAGACAAATAAAAGAAACCAATGAAAACTGCAAGAGTTAGTTCTCCTGACCTTGCTTGCTTCAGATTGTTGTGAAAATCTGATAAATCTACATTGAAAAGTGTAAATATAGATAACACACAATGCAACTCAGACCTCAGAAGTCCTGTGAGCCTCTGCTGGTACATGGGCCTTCACAAGCAGCCTCTCTGCTGCTCCATTTTAGATGTACCACATTAATCCTGTTTTTTTTTTTTTTTTTTATATGTGGCCTTCAGACTGCTGCCCATAGTTCTGAAAGGCTGATTTAATGTCACAATAATCTGAAGTCAATTCCTGTGAAAGGACTTACCTCCCCACACTGTGGGAACATACTGAAGGAGACTGGCAGCATCCCTGCTAGGACTGACATAATCACAAACATCCTCACGGGACCCAAAGCACGAGGATTTTTAACAAGTCTTGCTCTGTCCAAGACATTGAAAAAAGTATGTCAGTATATTGAAAAATAACCTGACATTGACGCAAAGAGCATTAGCTACTATTTTACTGAATTTAGTAATAATCTAGGTTTATGGTTCCTACAGATATTTCCTATGTTGTTACTCTTAACTTCCTGTGCTTTCCCTTTGTTTTGTGGTTGCCTGCAGCATTTTCCAAGCTCAGACTGTCAAGATTAAGAAAAAAAGCAGCAAGATCAAAGTGACAAAAGGAGAGAAAGTACATTAGTGCTTTAAAGTGTCTCAGTTCCTTCTTTAAGATTTTTCCTGCCTTACCCTCTTTCTTTACATTTAGTCCCTGTGGCAGCCCTATTTTGCCTTGTGCAAAAATGTATTCTTTGACATATATATTTGAAGTTTCATTTTACATCTACATTTGTCTTCTGGTAACAGGAGTCCCTTAAGCTGATAGGGAATCAATTTAGGCAATACCAAATTACCTGACCGAGATGATCCCTACCTGTACTATTTACATGACAAAAGATCATGACCAAAAGTTCAGGGCAGGCTAAGAACCCTCTCATAAAGCATACAATGTGTTCTTCTTAGGATACAGGGATTGAAAATGTTGAAAAGCAAGAACATGTTTTACAACAGGTGGAAAACTATTTAGAAGTTGGGATCCAGCTTTCATTTCAAATTCAGTTGCCACATTACCTCTTCAAAAATACAAACCCAAGCTAAGTGCTGTGAACAACCTCGATACAGACATTGAAACTCAAATCTTAAGTTAGGGAACTGGAGGTAGGTGGGTGCTTGAAAAGAGCCTGTCAGGAGAGCACAAACATGTTTCCTGCATGGGAGCAGAGAGGAAAACCTCATTCCTACAAACCTTGGAGCATGGGTTCAGGCATAACCAGATTCACTTAATGATCCCAAAGAACCACAGCAGCTGAACAGCAGCGACTTCCCACATCATCACTTCCACCAAGGCAAGCAATACTGCAAACCCAAGGAAAAACCTGGCAAATGGTAACAGCCAGACTGAAACCCAGAGTACCACAGCCCAGGCACCCCCAGCCCCCTGCAGTGCCTCTCACCTCTGCACACAGTGCATGAGCACTTCTGGCAGGAAGAACGTTGTCCCAAACAAGACTGCTCTGGACACTGCTGTTTCCATAACAGCCTTCAGGGAGAGAGCAAAACAAGTGTTGTCAAAAGAGTGCTCTGGGCAGCTTCAAACACTGCCTCCTTCCCTGAGTGCTTTTTTGTCTTACACTCTGGAGTTTAAAGCAACAGGTTAATGAGGGATAACAACACCCACTAGAGGAATTCTTTCTTAAATGGAAACTAAGAGGCAAATACTCTGCTTATGACTGAGAAATTCCTTAAAAGGCAGGTGAAACTACTGATGAGATTTCCTGCCATGATAATAATTTTGCTAAGACTTCCTTTTTAAAGTTGTCTGTTTTAAAGCTGAACTTCATACAATTGGTCATACCTTCTGGGCATCCTAACTAGCCTGTGTTAAATCTGAAGTTCTCTCTCCAGCTGTCACCAAATCCTTATGCTCATGCAGTTGTTATCACAATACACGGCTTTTCTCTGAGGTGTCCCACCAGAAGATCCAAGAGTCTTATCTCCTTCTGGAGGTGACCAGAGAAAACAGAAGTGTCTGTACCAGTGTCTCTGGTCCTTGGTATATTGGTGTGGGGAGGCAGCCAGCCCTTGATGACGCTCAAGTTGTGGAACCTGGTTCCAGAGACCAAATCCAATCCTGCCCAAAGATTCAGCACCTGGTGTGGGATTCCTTATCCAATATATCCAACCCTAGCTACTCTCAGCATCACATTCTGCTCTTAGCAGGGAATGAAAGGCAAGTCAAAAAAGTTCTCCACCCCCTTACCTACCTTCTCACCAGCCTTCTTAGACACTCCTATAACCTTGCCATTCCTGTCCATCACTTCTATCCCATTATCAAATTCCGGGCTTCTCACCATCGCCACGGTAAATGCACTTGTCAAACCTGCAGGGTTAAAGTGGATTTTCCTTTAATAAATCCCAAAGGATTGCCTCAACATTAACATTCATAATGATGTGCATTTTACATGTCCAGTTCAAAAGGTCACATCTGAATAACCTGACAGCTTAAAAAAACACTGCCCTATGAAAATCTACTCTGAATCTCTGTTTCAGAAGCTTGAGAGACACTGCAAGGCTTCAGTCCTAAAAGGTGCTTTGTCATTATGGATTCAGAGCTTTAAAATCATTTCCATCCAGCTGAAACCATGAGTACTTTCTCTTAACAGAAAGTAGAGGGATTTCTGTTGTGGTTAGGTTTTGTCCTGCTCAGCATAAAATCCAGCATGGAAGACAAAATCCTGAAAGGAACAGGGTTTCAGAAAAGGTTGCATCCTGCATTGAAAGGAAGAGCATAGACTGTCAATCTGACCTTGCTTGAAAGAAGAGATTGCTCTTTTTATTAGTTCTTGGTAGGGCTACTCAATAAAGACACCAGTGTACCAGAGGACACTTTGCAAATGCTGGACTTACATTAATCAATTACCCCTAGGCTTTTCTCTACATTTAAGAAAATGGAAGCACATTTAACACCTGCTTGAAAGGAAACAAGTCAGAAACCTCTAGAGTAAGACCTCAGAAAGATCTGAGTAGGCATCTCACATAACTTGAAACGGAGGACATGATGAGTTTTAATTTTATCAATTTTTCCCTAAGAAAGGCTAAAAATTTCTATAATGGCAATAGAAACACAATTAATGACATTACATAGTTAAACTTGTCCTGGTGCAACTTCACCATGGCAGTAGAACTGTTGCAGTAATGAACTGAGTCCCAGTTTCCTTGCAGGATTAATAATACCCTGCTGGAACAAGTCTCCCTTTCTGCACTCCCAGAGTGATGTCGCACTCTGGTGTCACGGATGTGCCACACCAGGTCATGTCAGTGCCACTGCTACTGCCCTCCTGAAGTGTCCTGGTGCTTTCAGGTATGTGTACAAAGCTCACAAGAGTGCTCTGCAGCTCTGAAACTAAAACCAGCAAGAATCCAGTGAGGTCAGGGACACTGCACAGTGAGAGTTGTCTCCCATCACTGAAAGGAGGGGGCCAGCAAAGGCAGCCAGAGAAAAAACAGAAACCACACCTGTGCAAAAGCAAGAAAACTCTACAGTGAGACAGGCAAATGGCCCTCAGGCCAGCTGCATGATGCACAGTTTGCTCCTACTCACCAAGCAGAGGAGCAGGCAGCAGTTTTCTGACGACAAATTGCATTAATAAGCTCTTCGACGCAAAACGGTTCATGAAGGCAAGAGGGAAAGCCTAAGGCATGGAGAGGAAACAGGCCATTGAAAAAAATGGACAGCATTTCAGTGTAACAGGTTAGGAAAATCAATCTGTGACTTAGTTACCATCTATGAAA